>NC_135630.1:59787193-60117818 GCF_053574225.1 Canis aureus
TACAAATTACTAAAAGACATTGTGGATTTAGCTGACCATTGAATTATTTCTAACCATGTCAGGTCCCCACCCAAACTAACATGGGGTTCAGTTCTATATATCTCACATTAGGAAGAACAGCGGCAACCAGGAGAACTTCCAGAAAAGAACCAGGAGGGTAAAGGATTTTTGAGGATCATTTGAAGAAACTGGGTATGTATCATTCGAGGAAGACAATACATGGCAACCATGTGCGAATACTTCAAGGCCAGTAGATCAAAAAAGGGCAGAAGTAAGGCTAATGGACAATTACTTTTTTTAAGACCTATTTATTTATTTTAGAAGGAGAAGGAGAGAGAAACTTAAGCAGACTGCATGCTGAGCTTGGAGCTCAGGGCCCGACGCGGAGCTCAATATCACAACCCTGAGATCAAGACCTGGGCCAGAACCAAGGGTTGGATGCTTAACCGACTGAGCCACCCGGGCGCCACCCCGTCACCACGGGCAATTATTATAGAGACTCCGATTTTATTGGAGTATTTGGAAAAGACTTTCTGGCGGTTAAAGTGTATGAAAAGCAAATGTAGCTTCCACATGTTGCTGTCACTAAGAGTGTTGACATTGCTCCCGGGCGACCGTTTGTGTGGGACACTGATCATCAGATACAGGATTAGACTTTCTAAGGTGCCTCTAGGTGCTGAGTTCCCGGGATTCAGAGATAAAGAATTTCGTAGAGGTGAAACTTAGAGTTCCTCGGGTCTGATCTGGAGGATAAAAGAGAGTAAAGTGTTCAGCGGGAGACAGACACGATAGAAGTCGTATCTGAAGGCAGGAGGGAGCACGGGGGATGGAAGGAGAAACCCTGGAAAGCAGAACGGAGGCTGTGGGGGCGCCTGGGTGGCTCTATGGCTTAAGCATCCAACTCTTGACTTCAGCTCAGGTCATGATCTCAGCCTGCATAGGCTCCAGGCTGGACCTGCTTGGGATTCTCTCTCTCCCCCTCTGCTCCTCCCCGACCTTCTCTCCCTGTTTAAAAAAATGAAAAATGAAAAAAGAAATATGTGGCAATAGTCTAGGTATAAGCCAACAGGGTCTAGCCGGGGTCAATACTAATGGGACTAAGAAGGAAACAGATACCACATAACACCCGGAGAGCTGCCGGGACCAAGTCACTAGCTACCTACGAGACGCAGACTAAAGGCTAAGCTCATTTAGGGCACTGCAACTGGAGTGATTAGATACTCAAGTGGAAATATCTGGGGGGCTGCTGTAGTGGTGCCACTAGAGCCTGGACGATAAGGCACAGATAGAGCTAAAGATTGGAGACTTATCACAATAAAGATGATGGTCAAAGCTGTGACACAGGTGAGCTCCTCAAGGAATAAAATAAGAGAAAATATCAAGGTCTAAAATCTTAGGAAAGAGTAAATAAAAGGGATCCTAAGGCGGAGGAGAAGACGAGAAAAGCGCTAGAAGAGGGACCAGAGGAGCAGGAGACCCTGGACAATGTGTGTCATGAGAACTATAAGGGTGAGCTATCTGGGGCGGGCGTGGGGGGTAATAACGTACAGAATTACCAATTCGAGAAGTTTTAGAATTGTCTTTTGCTCATGAGGCAAACCAGGGACAGAACCAAACCCTAGAAGAGTAAGTTGTACCCAGGAGATTGTTGTGGACTCAGTTGTATCCTCCCACAAAATCGTATGTGGGGGCCCTAGCCCCTAATATATGCGGAGATAAAGGTTTTTATAATAAGGCAAATAAGGTTAATGGAAGCCATAAGGGTGGAGCCTTCATCCAATAGGACTAGTGTCTCTAGAGGAAGAGGAAGACTTACGAGGATCTGGCCCCGACCCTCCCGACATGAAAGCGCCGGTTCCAACATAGCAGGTCTGAAATCTCCAGGACGAATGGCCGCGTTTTTCGGAAGCCAGATGTGCAACCCAGCCACACCCGGCGTCCCCGAGCTCCGTGCACACGTCTGTCGGGAGGCCCTGGGGCGGCTCGGCTGTGCGGCTGAGCCACGATCGCCGTCCCTGTCCCTGCACGGCGCACCCGGAGGCCACTAGGCTACAGTGGATGGCAGCAAAGCTCAGACCCAAGCGGCGGGAGGGCCCTGGCAGGACGAGGTGTGGACCTGGGCCTGGAGATGTGACAGCCGAGTGGGCAGGGAGACAGCAGGTGTGCAGGAACAGGGCACGCAGGACAGGCCCCTGGGGACCCCCGCGGAGGCCATGTGGCAGGGTGAGCTGAGGCTACAGACCCGGCCGGGCCCGGCGGCTCAGTGGCGGCGGCACCTGCCTAGGGCTCAACGTGATCGCGGCTCCAGGGATGGGGCTCCCATCGGACTCCCTGCTCCCCCTGCTTGTGCCCCCTCTCCCTCTCTCCCTCCGTCTCTCCCTCCCTCCCCCCCCTCTCCTTCCCTCTCCCTCCATCTCTCCCTCTCTCTCTCCCCCTCTCCTCCCTCTCTCCCTCCTTCTCCCTCCCTTTCTCTCCCTCTCTACTTCCCCCCTCCCTCCCTCCCTCCCTCTCTGTCCATCCCTCTCCCTCCTTCTCCTTTCCTCTCTCTCCCTCTCTCCATCCCTCCTCTCTCCCTCTCTCTCAAATAAATAGAATCTTTTCAAACAAAAAAGAGCCCCGCAGGGGCCCGTGCGTAGAGGTCCTGATGTGCCAAGGAAGGGAATCTGCGATGTATTCTGAAGGCCCTGGGAGCCATTTAAGGATTTTAAGCAGGTGAGTAACGAATGAGGTTTGCGTGTTAACCAGATGCTTGGGAGAGCAAACCACTCTGAGGGAAGGACTGGAAAGGGCCCACAGCAGAGGGAGAGCCACCGGTGAAGGGTCATGTCCGTAATCCCAGCGGGACGTGGACTGGGGAGACGTACGGAAGTCTCTGTTCCCAGGGGCCTGCAGCTGTGTGTGCTTGCTGCTCCGAATCGATCTCTAGACGATCTCCTACTGTACATTTCTAGTCTTGTTGCAAGATACATGGACTTTCTATAGTGACAGAGTCCTAAGTCCTTGTCTGTCTTCATGAGGTCTGCCCTCGGGTTCTTATCAAAACAACAGTGCACGCTTCAGGCCCTGGGGAGGACAGCCTGGCGCCTCCTCGGAAGCTGAGCGGGCAATTGCCATGACCCAGCAATTCCGCTCCTGGATATCTGCCCCAAAGAACTGAAAACAGGCATTGAAACGAATGCTCACATAAAATGCTCCTAGCAGCAAAAGGTGGAAATAGCCCCAAACCCCAACTGATGAACACGGTATGTCCACACGACAGATCACTATGGAATGTTATTCATCCCTGAGAATGAAGCACCGACACGACACGGATGGATCTCGAAAACGTGGTGCTGAAGCGAGCGAAGCCGGGCGCAGGCCACGAGTCGCACAGCTCTGTGTGCAAGAATTCTCTGAAGAGGGGAGTCCACGGAAGCAGGGACACTGGGAGCCCAGGGCAGCGAGAGGGAGGGGAAGCAGGGAGTAGCCGCTTGGCGGGTACCAGGTTGACCTTGGAGTGCCGAGGGGGCTTTGCAGCTGGACAGACACACGTGTGGCCGCGTGGCGCTGTGAATGTGCTACGGGCCGCTGAAGCGCTCGCCTGAGAGTGGTTCATGCTGCAGTACATGGATTTCACTTGGATTCTTAGGGACCGTTTGGAGACCTAACATCCCAATTTCCCTGTCCCTGCCCCTAACCCTCTCCCCATAGCCAGTGTCCTGGAGGCCGGCGTGTCACAGGTGGCAGTCGGCTGCAGTGAGGCCTCCGGAGCCGGCCGCAGCACAGGCAACGCCGCCTCTCGACGGCCCCAGGTGCCACAGGTTCAGGGGAGCTGGTGGCACTGGGGATAGTGGCGCAGGCGGTCTGCTCTCTCCACGGCAGCAGCCGAGGGCTCAGGGCCAGGGGTGCGGCGCCAATCGGGATGAGGCTGCGGCCCTGTGAAGGCAGCTCGAGGGTGCAGGGAGGCACCTGGACAGATGTCACCCGGGGGAGCAGCTCAGTGAGAGCCGGGGAAGGCCTCCCGCAGCCTGGACCGCAGCAGGGCACATGAGGACAGCCCAGGGCTCCAGGCGGCCACCTCGAGTCCCGGGCCGCTGTGTCGTGGCTACCGTCTGTGACATGGGGACGCAGCTCAGCTCACACACCCAGGTGCAGGGTGACCCCTGTCGCACCTCTCACTGGCAGAGGTGGCTCAAATCAGGGCTCGGGGCTCCTGGGAGACACAGGCCACCCCTGCCGTCCTGCATGGATGCAGACCAGGCCAGCGCAGGCTGGAAGAGGTCGTTGCTGGTCCCCCTCGCCTCGGAGCCTCCTCTTCCCCTGTCCCCCCACACCCCACCGCCATAGACAGGTGACCTCGGGGACACTGACAAAGTGGAGCCTGTTTCCCAGAACTCGGAAAGAAAACCCAAAGGAAGCGGAAAAACGCACGAGGTGTACTTCAAACTGATAATTCGCTGCGGGGAGAAGGACCCCACGGCAGCCCGCCCAGGCTGGAGCGGCTCCCCCGGGGATGCAGGGCTGGGCACCACAGTGTGGCCCGAGCCCCAACGTCCTCCTGGAGAGGGATGGCCACGCAGCAGCACGGCCGGCGGGGAGCCTGCGGGTCCCACAGGGCGCTGGGACGTCGCCCTAACTCAAGAAAACACAGAGGTGCCTCCGCAGAGATGAAGGACTGTGCCCTGGCACAGGAAATGCACATCGGGGCTCAGCCACCAGCCCTAGGACCCACGTGGGGACGAGAGGCAGCGACACGGGGCCCTGGGCCACTGGGACCCCCAACTGCAAGGGAGGCTCCCCTGGAATTGGCTCCAACCGCCTCCCGCCACAGACCATCCGACGCTTGGGTCCCCAGGCCACCCGATCGCGGGCAGCTCTCCCTCCCGCCGGTGCGTGGTGCTTGGCCAGTTCCTTCTCCCGCCGCCCGCCGTGCCCACCCCATCGAGCCCCTCACTCCCTGCTCCAGAAAGAGGCCCTGAGCCAGACGCTCGCATTCGAATCCTGGCCCTACTGCTGGCTCCGACCTTGCATGAATCATTCAACATCTTCTGGGCCTAGAAAATGAATCATAAATATCTGCGTCATATGGTAGTCGTGAAAATTAGTGGAAGGAACCCGTGTCGAGCCCCTAGAACAACCGTGGCCCACAACGCATGGTGACTATGAGCATGGTCACAACGGTCTGGCTTCAATAGCATGACTTTTATGAGTTTACGCACATGAGTCCTATGCCTCCAAAGCCTTTCCACACTTCCCGGTTCCTTCTGTGCCTCGGTTGAGATACGGCACCAAACCTCCTACACCTGATTTCAGCCACCCTGAGCCGCCTTCCAATTGATAATAATAATATCTAGACTTCACTGCGCTGCTTTGTGTCGGGAACTTTATTTGGCTCCTTATGCATGTTCTCTAAATTGATTTCATCACCACAACAGCCACGTAAGGAGATTGTTATCCTCATCGTACTGATAAGGAGATGGACTCAGGGAGGTAAACAATTTGCTCAAATCCCAACAGTTTGTAAATGCAAAGCCCCGTGATGGATCCAATTCTCTTTGCAAAAATAAAGCCCAACCCATTACTTTTGGTCCCTCCTGGTGGTTTCATGCATACAAATGTATCTGGTCCTCTTGGCTTAGCCAGGCATTTTCACACCGGGCACATCTTCTCCTTGTATTCCTCCGACAGGCGGTGCCACCCAGTATGGTGTCCAACATGCCACGGGTACTACCCGTTTGTTTAGATGCTCGAGGCAAAAAAGCACATCGATAAACTCTCTGGTAACACTGATTTATGTACTGGTCCTGCATGAAAGGCATGGATAGACAGGTCTAAGCTTACCTCACAAAGCTGCTGCCTTAATTTTGTGCAGTAAGAACGCAAGGCAGTCAGTCACCCCGCTGACCCCGTCTTTACATGAATGAGCCTGGGGATCCAAGGTCACGTTCCTGCGGAAGGGATCTACCTCTGTTCTACCTAAACCAGGATGGCCCGGAGGAGGGGTCCGGGGCAGCAAGGACCAACAGGTGCTGCCCTCGTCCCTGGAGTTCTTTCCAACATCACACAAAAATTAAGGCTATGATTTGATAGAATAATTTTATTGAGGCAGAGTTACTTCCACGGACTCTCCATAATCAACTCCACAGGGTTACTTTCCATAATCAACTCATAAAGAAAGAACTGGGATGACTTGTTTAATACTCTCATCCACAGACAAACACCTCAAGAGTAGGTTTTGTAGTAAAATGGTTGAAATTTTTATTGCCAAATGACGGAAAAAAACTAAAATATCTTGGTTCCATTTCAAATTATTCTTTCTGTCAGATTTCCTGTAGTTTTTGTCTGTTTTCACCTGCGTGTGCAGATCAACATAAGAAGGTCTGTTTACGTGGGGCTCACTCGCCTGACCTCATTTGCGGAGCCACAGACGTTTTGGATGTGACCACGACAGACGTGACGCCGCTGATCATGCCAGAGTCACTAAATTATGATCTGAGCTTAGAAATAAAAGAGAGGAAGTTGCAAGGATCTTATTTTCAAGACAACGTCCCTGAACATGTACTTGCAAATGAGAACAAGCAAGAAGAAATGAAGAGAATATATGATGTTCAGACAGGATTATTCCTACACAGAGTGCCTTTCAGCAGTTTCTGTGACAAGTCAGCAGCTCTTTAAATGAGCCCCTCACTATTTCAGAGCTGCACCTGGCTTAATTGATGACTCTCGTCATTTCCTCACTGGTTGGCGCACTCCGGTCCCGTTCCACTCCGCACTGAAAACATCGGTGCCGTGGAGGCTTTGAGCGATAGCGCCCATTCACTGATTCAGTATTAATTTGTCTCTTACTCTTGGTGTAGTTGGGGTTGAAGGGAGGCACCGAAGAAAGAAAGGACTCGGTCCTTCCCCTCCAGCGACTTACACATGTAGAGATAAGACACGGACGCATGGAATGGTGAGCCAACCATATGAGGTGACAGGTGGTTAAAGCCCAGGTGAGGGCGGTGGATGCTGCTGTGTGAATTCAGAAGATTTAGAAATGCTGGGAACTGCCTCACAGAGAAGTAGAAAAAGGGTTCGACTTTGTGGGACGCCCAGGTGGCTCAGCGGTTGAGCACCTGCCTTCGGCCCAGGGTGTGATCCCAGAGTCCCGGGATCGAGTCCTGCGTCGGGCTCCCTGCATGGAGCCTGCTTCTCCCTCTGCCTGGGTCTCTGCCTCTCTCTCTCTCTCTCTGTGTCTCTCATGAATAAATAAATCTTTAAAAAAATAAAAAGAGTTGGACTTTGCACAGTATGAAAGCCATAGAGGGGGAGAGGGCAGAGGAGAGATCTCCAAAAGGAGGGGACGTGGCCACGATTCTTGCACTGAGATCGAGCACTGCCCGCCACGCGGCGCTGAGGGAACCGCACCGACGGGAGCAGGGTTACCCGGAATTGGCCGAGGAACGGCCACGTGGTCAGCGGGGTGGCACTCCGTGTGCCGCGAATCTTGTCAACCCCTGGTGTATCTCACAGTGTTACAAGTGGCTCGCATCTTCAAGTGGTCAGGAAACTGCTAAGTTCCATACGCACACACACAACTCACCACCAACGTTCATAGCAACGTTGCTCGTAACTGCCCGGAAGTGAAAACAATCCAAGTTTCCATCAACAGATACATAAATAAAATGTGTTATAGTCACACGATGGAATATTAGGTGGCGATGAAAAGAAATACTGACGTGGCACAACACGATAAGCCTGAAAACACCACGTTAAGCGAAAGAAGCCAATCATAAAAGGCCACATATTGCAGGGCTGATTCCACACGTACCAAATATCCAGGACAGGCCACTCCATGGGGATAGCCCAGGGCCTGGAGAGTTGGAGGGAAATGGGGATGACCGCCAGTGTCACGCGGTTTCTCTCTGGTGTGATTAAATGGTGTAATTAAATTAAATGGACTGTGATGACGGTTGCACAATCCTGAAAATATCCTAAGACCACTGAACTGTACATTTTAAACGGGTGAATTGGATGGTATGTAAATTATAGCTCTATAAGGCTGTTAGATTTTTTTTAAAGATGTATTTATTTATGACACACAGAGAGAGAGAGAGAGAGAGAGAGAGAGGCAGAGACACAGGAGGAGGGAGAAGCAGGCCCCATGCAGGGAGCCCGATGCGGAAATCGATCCCGGGACTCCAGGATCGCACCCTGGGCCAAAGGCAGGCGCTAAACCGCTGAGCCACCCAGGGATTCCCCAGGCTCTTAGATTTTTAATTTAAATTTTACTTAGTTCCCATACAGGGCAGTATTGGTTCCTGGAGTAGAATTCAGTGACTCATCACCTACATACCACACCCACTGCTCATCGCAACAAGTGCGCCCCTTAACGCCCGTCACTCATCTGGCCCATCCCCCACCCCCACCCCCACCCTCCACAACCCTCAGTTTCTTCTCTATCGCTAAGGGTCTCTTAGGGTTTGTCTCCCCCCTCCTACTTTTCCCCCTTCCTATATGTTTACCTGTTTTGTTCTTAAATTCCACATATGAGTGAGATTGTGTGGCATTTGTCTTTCTCTGATTTCACTGAGCCTAATACACATCGCTGCAATTGGCAAGATCTCATTCTTTTTGATGGCTGGAATAGTCATATATATATGAATATATATATGAATATACATATGAATATATTCATGAATATATTCATTCATGAATATATACATATATTCATCAGTCGATGGACGTTTGGGCTCTTTCCACAGTTTGGCTGTTGCGGACATTCTGCTGCTATAAACATCGGGGCGCTTGTGCTCCTTTGAATCTGTTATTTTGCATCCTTTGGGTAAACACCTGGTAGTGCAATCGCCGGATCACAGGGAATAAAGCTGTTATTTAAAAGCAAACTGTTAAGAGAGGTGAACACTAGGGAAGAGGATGTAGGGAGGGGGACTTAGCATCATCAGTTTGTTTACAATCAACATAGCCCTGTTGGAAATATCAGGAGCGAAGACTGAGCTTCCCTTATCACACGCCAGCTCTTTTAAACATAAAGGCCTTTTAATTTCCAAAATCTGCTAGCCTCCATTTTAAATTGATTTTGATTTTTCCAAGAAAATATGTTGTGACTGATCATCGATACATAAAACTACTATAACTATAAATAAATAAATATATATTTTAAAAACTCTATAAAATATATATATATAAATATATAAAATACATAATATATTAAAAATATATATAAATATATTTTATATATATATTTTATATATATATATATCATATTTCCATCCCTTGGGAATCCCTGACAAATGCAGCACATTCAATCATGTTTGACCATTCCCCAGTTCCTCTCATTTCTGCAGGAATTAAGGTTGTAGAATTTCACCCAGCAACCATTTACTGAGTGCCTGTCTTGGGACGTACACGCAAGGTACGCAAAGCTATGCGAGGGTGGGGAGATGGGAAGAAAGACATTCCTGCTTCAAAGAGCTTGCCACTCCAGAAGGCAATAGGATAAATAAATGAGGACCTAAAAGAAGAGGGACATTTTAAGTGCTGTGTGCTGTCACCAAGCTGCAGAAGTACCGACACGGAAATCGTCTTTCGAGAGGATATCAACAATGCAAAGCCTAAGCCCAACCCAAGCTAACGGAATCAAAGTCTCTAAGAAGAAGGTGCTAGAAACCTATATTTTTCTAATGTAAACTCCATTGCAGCCCATAAAATCCACCCAATTTAAGACTCAGAATGCTTCCAGCAGAGAAGGCTGATGTAAAACACCCAACCAGGATTTTCTCCACTGAATTCCGCAGCATGCTAGTTCTTCAAGTGGTTAACAGGTAGTCCTTAGGGGGGAAAATGGGTTCTGAGGTCAAACAAGTTTGTGATATCTTTGGGTTAAACACATTTTAATCGGTTTATTTATTACAAAATGCTAAGAGACTTTAGCGGCCTTTCTTTGAGAAAGTGACATAGAATGTGGTTATTACCAAACTTATTGGGCTGGGGGTGATTTTTTTCACATATATCAAACTAATGGTTAGAGGCTCATCTACCAAAATCAAGAGATAGATAGAGGTACTCTGGAAAATACAGTATGATCTTCTTACTCCTTAAGAGAAAAAAGAAACATATATATAAGACAATAAGAATTTTTTAAAATAGTTTTTTTTTCCTGGTTAGTATCTGAACAATATCCCAAATGCCTTTTTTTTTATATAGTCTAGTGGTCACTTGGAATAATACTAATTTATTGAGAATAAAGATGATTAAAAATCAATTTGAGCACTGGGTGTTATTCTGTATGTTGGCAAATTGAACACCAATAAAAAATAAATTTATTATTTAAAAAAATAATAAAAAAAATAAAAAATCAATTTGAAGAGTCTCTGCTGTGAAGTTCTCCAAGCCGGAGAACAGGTTTCCTCTGTGGTTTTCGGGCATGCGTAATAGGGTCTATGAGGACGGGCATGGGGGCCAGAATGCGCAGAGCTGGGACATAATTATTCTACAGCCGGTTAGTTCCTGGTCGCCATGGGTCCTGGCTGTCTAGAACAAAATGATTTCATGAGCTTGGGATGAAGCCAGTAGTTTCCTTAGCCGGGAATCTAGATCAATAGCTAAAGAACTGAAAATTTCAGAACCTGGACCCTGCTTCTAAACTGAGCTCCCTTGGGTCAGTTCAAAAGGCATCAGAAGAAATGGCCTAGTTTGCCAATCTCAGCAGCACCATGATGCTGCCAGCCACCCAAGCCAGAAGTGGAGGGGTTCGTCCCAGACTCCTTTCCTTCCTAAGCTAATTAGTCATTAAACCTGCTGCATCGATGACTTAAATATTTCTCAGTTCACCTCCTCCTCTCTATTCCCACTGCTGCTGCCCTACTTGAGGCCTACGCCACCTTACACCTGCACTATTTCGATCGCTTTCTAATTGGACTCCCTGCCTGAATTCTCCTGCCTCAAATCCATCCTCCACTCTGGCCAATGTATATCTGATCACACCTTTCCAGTTTAAAAATCTCTCACTAATTACCCACTGCAAGTACTTGCCCCCGAATTACGCTTTGCAAAAACACTAATACTGTGTATGATCCAAAAAAAAAAAAAAGGGAAAAGTCCTTGAAACTGAAAAGGAGGCACAATGAAGGGGAATACCTATCAGTGTCTGATCTGTCCCCAGTGTAGCAGAAAGGTCCAAAAGTTGCTTGGAGACTCGGGACCCAAAGGAAGGTCCAATCAGTAAATCGAGAAAAGCTTCCAGAGTCTATCAATATCTTTGGCTAGGGGGGTCTTGAAAGTCATGTAACATGAATGCTTACGGGATAATGGGCACTTTTTATGCTTCTCAGAAACAGTAATATTTTATAGCCAAGCCTACTGAATACCCTCCAGTTTTCTCCAGGAAGCCATTCTGGAGCTTCGAAACTATCCATCTCCCATTAAGTATGCAGAAGCGAGGTTTTATGTTCACAGCATCTTTGCAAACCCTAAATTAGGAACCGAAAATTCAAGTACTCTAAGAATCAGATAGATCACAACGGAGAGAGTTCTGGCTGAGTTTCCAGAACAGGGTATCTGAGGTGTGCCCTCCCCCTCAACGTCCTCAAGATATCTTCTTACTAAACTAGTCACTGAGTTAGACAAATCTCCAGTATTCGAGCTGGCTGCTGGCTGGCATTTGAAAGCCAGCTTCTCTATGTAAATGCAACACTCAGATGAAAAATCTAACAACTAGTTGCACATCTTACAGCCAGAACATATTTTAGTTAAAAGGGATATGAATCAAAACTCACACAGAATCTAGGTTATGCATTTCCTTGTCCTTCTTCTACCTTATTTATATTCTTCTCTATTTTTCCTTCTCTTCGGATTTTTTGGGTAATTTACACCAAGTTTGGAATGGAGCATGGACAACTTTTTTTTTTTTAGTTACCTTTATACCAGTGTATATTTCAAAACCAGGGCAAAATAATACATATTTATCAACACGCTATTCAGTCCTAATAAAATCCTGATAGTCATATCTTGCTTAGTTCTTTATATTATAGCTTTGATCCAAGGGCTTTCATGCTCTCTCTCCACACACACATACACACACACACACGTACCCACACATCTCTTTCAAACACCATCGCTAATGAAAGCATCTATAACAACAAATGGTAACGGTGTATTTCAATTATGAGACCCACCTTGCCCTTCTTGCAAGACTGCACCCCCATGCTAATAATAATTTAAGGATCAGAGCTGTAAAAATAAGAAACCAATCTCTAAAAATAATAGGTTATTTTGTAGGCAGGCAGATTCTGAAAATGAGAACATTCAAGCCGTGTTTGTGTAATACGTGTGCTAGCTTGGCTTTAATCTAGCTCCTTACATAGATTTGGACTCAGTACCTCTCTACTGAGTGTGTCCATCCCTGTACCAGGCACACCGCCTTCCAGGACTGAACATCTGAACCTTAGGACCTTATTTCAAAAAACCTCAACCACGACTCAAGGCAACCATCACTTTATCCCGTGCCACCGGAATTGGCTCTTTGCTGAGGCGCTGGCATGGTTCTGTAAGCATAAGGACCAACTCTCACGGCTGAGAACAGCTTGGCTCTGACCCTGCAGACCTTCCAAAGTCCTCCTTACCTGAAAAATCACGGTTTTCAGAGAAGCGAGGCATCCGCCACACATGGCTGTGTAACCACCGCCCTAGTGACCTGTCCTGGAGACGACATGGAGCAAAAGGCCAAGATGAGCATCAACCAATGAGAGAGCCTTCTGCACCAGGCATTGGAAGGATACGGTTTTCCTACCTCCCAGCGAGGACTCATGTGCCCCATCCTGAGCCCACTGGCCAAGAACTAGTGCTCTTCCTGAACTCAGGACTCCAGCACGAGGTCAACATATGAATCCACTCCCTTCTACATCTCACAAGTCCTAACAGTTCAAAGCCAGAACCTTTATTATATCCTCCCTAATCTCAATTCCAGCTCCTAGAATCCCACTAGTTACACTTGCTTTCTCAAAAGAGACTCCCCAAATTTCTAATTGAAGCACAACAGACATACAGAAGCTTGCACATAGCCTACGTGTACGGTTCGATGGATTTTTAAAAACTTCATTTATATTCAACTTGCCAACATATAGTATTTTTTTTTAATTTTTATTTATTTATGATAGTCACAGAGAGAGAGAGAGAGAGAGGCAGAGACTCAGGCAGAGGGAGAAGCAGGCTCCATGCACCGGGAGCCCGATGTGGGATTCGATCCCGGGTCTCCAGGATCACGCCCTGGGCCAAAGGCAGGCGCCAAACCGCTGCGCCACTCAGGGATCCCTCCAACATATAGTATTAACACCCAGTGCTCACCTCGTCATGTGCCCTCCTCAGTGCCCGTCACCCGGTCCCCCCGCCCCCCCAACCACCTCCCCTTCTGCAACCCTTTGTTTGCTTCCCAGAGTTTGGAGTCTCTCATGGTTTGTCTTCCTCTCTAATTTCTCCCCATTCGGTTTCCCCCTTAGCACTTGGATGGGAGTTCAATGGATTGTTACACACTTTACACACTATATAACCGGCAACCAGGCAACACTGACTTTTTAATAGAGACACCCAAGGTCTGTTTACCTTTACTAAAAAATGGCAACGCCTGACTCTGAGCTAATATTTTCCCAGGGCTTCATCTACCTTCTGAAACAAGTTCTGTTTCCAACACTGTGAAGGAAACACTCCTCCTGACTTTCCTGCCCCCAATTGGTCCACACATCTTTTAATAAGGAGGCTGTTGTCAGAACTGTAAAATCTCACGACACTAATCCTTGGGCCCACCAATCCTCCCGCTGTTTTCTGTGGTGGGGATCACAACATGACTTCGGGAGAAATCCTAAGAATTATTTCAGTCTGGTCATGACGGGAGCACGGCTGAGCCACAGGTTGGTCTGATACACGCTTTTCTAGATCTGCTCATTATCAGCAGAGACCTTTGTGTATTTGAAGGCAATCATGGAAGCCCACATAGTCTAGCTTCTCAAGCTTTTCCCACAACACTAGCATTTAAACCTTTTATTATATCCCATTTCTAGACCTTGTTGAAGTACTCCAAATCTCAATAATAATTTTTAAAAACAGTTCAGGGGCACCTAGGTAGCTCAGTCAGGTAGGTGTCCAACTCTCGATTCTGGTTGGGTCATGATTTTGGGGTCATGGGATCAAGCACCACACTGGGCTCTGCATTCGGTGCAGAGTATGCTTGTCCCTTTCTCTCTGTGCCCCCCTCCTCAAATAAGCACATAAATAATCTTCAAAAAATAAAATAAAAATAAATTTAAAAACGGTACAGGAATTAATATCCAGGTCACCATTTGTAGTGGAACTACTGACATATAAAAGCCAATACACACCTCCAGGGGAAAAGGACCAACAGGAGCTCCTTCAGAGCTTCACAACATCCTCAGAAGAATGTTTTAGGAATGCCTTGGAGTTGCATGATTTTATCTACTGACACCAATATAGTCAGGGCCCATCAGTGATGTGGATGAAACCAACCTCCATTTACCTCTTCAGATCACCCTACACCCACCCACCCCCCAAGTCTGCTTTCACACCATGCTGCTGACCTATAAGCTCGGCTCTTTGGCTTCTGGTCGTGTTTGACCAATCGGAACCTTACCATAAGGGAAGAGAATGAGACTGGAGTACACAACCCCCACTTCCTCCCTCTGGGATGCCCGTAGGCTGCTTATATCCCTCCCTAAAGCAGACTGGATCCACGTCAAGGCAGCCTTCTTTTAAAAAAAAAAAAAAGATTTTATTTATTTATTCACGAGAGACACAGACTGAGAGAAAGAGAGACAGAGACACAGGCAGAGGGAGAAGCAGGCTCCATGCAGGGAGCCTGATGCGGGACTCGATCCCGGGTCCCCAGGATCACACCCTGGGCCGAAGGCAGGTGCTAAACCACTGAGCCACCCATAGATCCCCAAGGCAGCCTTCCTGACACAACTCTGCCCTCCCAGGTTCCCATAACCACGCTTTTGCCCTTTCCTGGTCCTGTTGGGCCTAAAAGTGGTAACAGCTCTACAGGTACCAGCCCTGGGAGGACTGGGGTATACCTGGTAGCTTCCTTATACCCTAACTACCCCTCTTCTATTTATTAAACCTCTCAGGTTGTCCTAATGGAGGACACTGTTTTTTGTAGGGATTCTGACCGATTCTGATGGAACTCCACTCATAACTTAGAGTTCCTCTGACCCTTTACAAATATCGCTGCCCCCTTTACTTTTAAAAATATCACTATTAAATCATGCAAACATTTCCCTGAATTGGAAGCTCATGGAGATGAATTGAAAATGAGAAAAAAAACAATAAAAATGGAACTTTGGTACTGTTGGCTAAGGCCAAATGTAGCCTCCATGTGCAACTGTCATCAAGACCTGCATACAAATAATGAGAATTCTAACGTTTTTTCTAAAACATGAAGCCTCTTTCTGACATTCTCTAGCACTGAGCTGTTATGTTCATGTAAGTTTTGTGGATGTGTTGTCTTTTCAATCCATCAAACTGGGGACTTTGAACTATATCAGGAAGCAATATCAAACAAGAAAGCTTGAAAGAAACTGGGACTCTAATCTGGATTCCGAGTAGATAAAGGTCTCCCCGTCGGGGTCAGAGAGCAATCTGTTCTCTGTTTTGGAAATTCTCCCAACTGCTTTGTAAGTTGTCAGGCGAGCACCATGCAAATAATATGATTCCACAGCCCTTCAGTGGGTTATTCCAGTTTTTTGGATCATTAACCCTTGCATTTGGCATCTTAAAAAGAACAGTGCTCTGGTCAGAGACCTGAGGAGGAGGGTTCAAGGTCCAGTTCTACCATAAATTGTCTGGGTCATTCTGCACAAGTTGTCTAACTTCTTGGGGTCTCCATCTTTTTTTTTTTTTCATTTATAAAATGAAAAGGGATGAACTTCACAAGTTTTTGTGGGTTTTCCAAAACCCAATTCTTACAGCAGGGAGTTGAAAAATTCTTCTTACTAAATCTCGAGGCCATAGCCTCCCACAACCAAGAAACTTCTTTGAAGGCTTATATTTCATTTTGAGCTACGTTGCTTTAGTCTCAATCAAGAAAGGATGTTTACTTTATTATAAAAATATTTTACGGTACAGACCAATCCATATATATAAATCTTCACATGTGCTAATTATTTAACTCAGCAATGCCACTTCCAGAAAGCTATTCTGGAGAAATGCTCCATGGGTATACAAAGATTCAAATATATGAATGTTAACTGTAGCATTTATCGACAGGACTGAAAAGCAGGAAATATTCTAAATCTATCAGTGGGCTAAATTCGTTATGGCAAATCCACACTCTACAGTCATTATGTCACTCGGTTTGTGAAAAAGAATAAATTGATGTGGAAAATGTCCATGGTAAAAGTCACAGGACAACATTTATTTTGTTCCTATTTATGCTTTTAAAAATTACAAATATGATATGTGCATTTTTAAGTATGTTTTTCTAAATATCCATGTTTGCCAGTGTATAGGAAAAAAGTATGAATGGATACCCAAATAATTGTTAAAAAGAGCTACCTGTGGAGAGGAAATAGGTTGGGAGGTTATTAAGGGAAACCAATCTTGCATCCTACACAGTTTTGTATCGCTTACATATTTCACCCTAAAACCTCATTTCACTAAATTTAAGATACCAATGATTTTAAAAATCAACATTAGATTATGTACCACTAAGAGAAAAAAAACTGCCAATAGAGCTATGAGTTTTAGGATGTAGTCCCATTTTGGATACATCAGAATGTTGAGGGTGGAAGGTGGGGAATATGTGCCTTAGGATCAATAAAATACAATATATAAGACTTGAGAAATTGTTACAGTATTTTTTAAAAATAACATAGGTGCTCTAGAAAGATGCACATCTAGGAAGATGTTTTATATACCAAATTGCCGGTTTTCAGGTCAGTAATAATTAAACATGACCATCCAGTGATCTTCTCTGTTTAAAATCTTTTTGATCTGTTTGGTTTCATTCCTTCTCTACTCTGCAGTATCCTGGCACTTCACAGAGGGCCAGCACGACAACGGAGACATGTTCTGTGCTTCCCTACCTGATCAACTTTACCTTAATTCCATTCCTATATTCTAAGCGTTAACGATATGATCGGATGTGAGCTGATTCGGGGGCACCTGGGCGGCTCAGTCAGTTGAGCGTCCAACTCTGGACGTGGCATCAGGTCATGATCTCAGGGTCCTGAGACTGAGCCCCGAAGCTGGCTCTGTGCCCAGCGGGAAGTCCGCTTGTCCCTCTTCCCCTCCCTCCCCCCACTTCCTCTCTCTTTCTCTCTCGCAAATAAAAAAAATAAATAAAATAAAATCTTTAAAAAGAAAAGTGAGATGATCTGAAAATCTGATAAATTCTTAATTCTGTCCTTTGGATCAACAGAGCCATTGAATCCAATAAGCCTAGGACATGAATCTCTGGGACATCAATTAAAATTAAATGATACTAAGCTATCAATAATGACTCTTTGGAAATAAGCTAGGGAACCAATTTGTTTACCAAATATTTTAGCATGATATTTATCACATTTTTCTAGCCTCGTGGTAGATATTTGGTTCCAACTCTTACTTTACTCAAACAATATTTAAGGGAATATTTGAGAGACTGGACTGAGGTAAAGGTTGCTCCTTTTCTTCCATCCTTGGCTTTTCATTTTATCATAGAAGAAAAAAAATTGTTTTTCCTTTTTTTTTCTAAAGATTTATTTTAAAAAAATTTTAAAAAAATAAATAAATAAAGATTTATTTATTTATTCATTCAGAGAAAGCAAAAAGAGAGGCAGAGACACAGGCAGAGGGAGAAGTAGGCTCCCTGCGGGGAGCCCGATGGGGGACTCGATCCTGGGTCTCCAGGATCACGCCCTGGGCTGCAGGCAGTGCTGAACCGCTGTGCCACCGGGGCTGCCCGAAAAAAAATTTTTTAAAGATTTTATTTATTTATTCATGAGAATACACAGAGAGGAGAGAGAGAGAGGCAGAGACACAGGCAGAGGGAGAAGCAGGCTCCATGCAGGGAGCCCGACACGGGATTCGATCCCGGGTCTCCAGGATCAGGCCCTGGGCTGAAGGCGGCGCTAAACCACTGAGCCACCCAGGCTGCCCATAGGAGAAAATTTAACAGATCAGCCACAGTTACTCCTTTTAATGAATGGCTTTAAAAAAAATAAATAACGGCTTTTTAAAAAAAATTTATTATATTCCTGGGGTTTTCTAATTGATTGATTATTGCTTTTAGTACACCCCAAAGGACAATGATGAACTGAAGAAAATTCTGTAAAGCAAGAAAACACCAAACAATAAACATTCTTGATGATTAAGCAACATAACAACCATAAAACAATTATTTAAACCTTTTTTCCGGGGGCGGGGGAGGTCAACAGTCTCCTACTGTATAGCTAAGACAACTTAGCCAAGAAGGAAAGATAGAGATCACTTAAAGCAGAAATAAATATCTCTCCTCGCTTATCAATAAGAGTTAGGAGAAGCGTACTCCTCAGGAACCATTTGCCTTTGTGTTTTGTTGTTGTTGTTGTTGTTATTGTTTTTTTTTTAGAGATGAGACAAGTGTTTCCAGGTCAAGTCACTGTGGGCAGGAAATGCACTGTGGGTATTGGCAAGCAAATGAGCAATAGACAGAGTATCCTTTTCGGCTTTAGAGTTAAAAATCTTAAATAAACCATCTCTCTTTTCAAAAATCTGGTCCTCTCAAAGATGTGCACCACACACAGCTTCCTCCTTCAAGGATTTCCAAAAGCCCAACCAGACGTGAGGACCAAATACTCAGAGACCTTACTCAGGATGCACAAAACACCACGGTGACTGATCGTTTCAGGAAGCAAACGGCATATGGTGGCATTTATATCCACGCTGAAGAAACTTCTTATCAACAAACAGAATTTTAGATGTGTTTGAAATTATCTAATCAAGCGTTTTCATTGAAATTATCTAATCAACCATTTTCATTTTATAGGAGGGAAAATTTAAAATTGGAGGGATTGTATGACTCAGACAAGGTCACTACTAATAAACGGCAAAAACCAAGACTTCCAGCTCCTAGTGCTCTTTCAATTATACTTTACTGCCCCCTTCTCTGAAATAAAATACAACAAAGTAATCAGAAGGCCTTAGGAGATGAGTATATTCTTTCACTTGACAACCACTGTATTTTTGGAAAGCACTGTCAAAAACCATGCAAATGCTCCGAAAATAAACCAAAGGACTCGATGGGACTATTGAAACCTGCAGAGACAGGAGCATCCCAAAGCCTAAGTGTGTTCCTGATATGCAGAACAGCAGAAAACACGTGTTTTAAGAGCTGTATACATATTACCCTATTTAATCTTCAAAACCACCCAAGATGTACGTTTTGTTATTATTGATACTTCAGTAATGTGGAAACCGAGGCCACAGACTGGGAAGTGGGGAGCCAGGACGTAATCCCTGGCAGTCTTGCATGAGTCTCTGCTTTCAATTATTATTCAAATACATTATTGCTCCTAATGCAAAGTACAAAAAGTGATTTTAAAAACCATCGAGAAACGATTTTAACTGCAACCCTTTTATTCACCAAACTTAACAAATCTGCTAATAGAGAAAGAACACTGAAGGTCAGAATTTTCTTATATTATATGACGCTCAAGCTAAAAAGAGAAGAAAGATTAAAGAGTAATAGGATTAAAATGGCAAAATAAGAGAACTAAGTTATTCACAAACTACACAACGAAGCTCCTGAGCAATCGATAGTTGTCAATATTCATGGTAGGATGTATCCCTTACATCGATTTCCCTGAACAGAAAGGCTGAAGGCAAATTCAAAACATCCTGTCTTAAGTTTAAGACTTTTCACTATTTTTTTTTCTTTTTAAAGATTTTTTTTTTTTTTAAGGAACCTCTACGCCTAGTGTGGGGCCCAAACCCACAGTCTCGAGATCAAGAGTCGCATGCTCCGCCAACTGAGCCAGCCAGGTGCCCCTCGCTGTTTCTTGAACAGATGCAAGAGAGAAAAAATAGGATGTGGGACGCACTGACATCGTGGCATCATTTAAGACGAGAAACGCTTATTAGTAAGACTATTACATTTATGTCATAAAAGAATATAAATCCACGTGGAGTAGGACCAAGCACTGGTCTGTTTAGATGTGAGCTGAGCCGGCTCCTTCGGGCCTCCCCAGAGGTGCTGGGAAATGGCTGCACGGTTTTATCTTAGACTCACATGCTCAGAATCTTAAAAAGTTCAAAGTCCAGGGCATAAAAATCTCCAACTCCCAATCCGCCTGCCGTTATTTTATATGAACTGTAAACTCCCTCGAGTTCCCCACAAAGCAGGGGCCCCCCGGAGCCCTATCTCACGTAAGATCACAGGCCAGTGCCCTTACGGGGTGGCAGTTTAGGGCTGTCACTGCCTTTAAAGTCAACGCGGCCTGATGCGAGCACAGTAAAAAGGCAAGTAAGTCAGCCTGATTTAGATCAGCTGCAGAGTCCGTATCTACAGAACTTTCCTGATATAATTTTTAACTTAGCCTCCTGGATATCTGAGCTCGTGAGGCGACGCTCACCGGGAAGGATCAGTGGGGGAGGGAAGAGAGAGAAGCGAGAAACAGTGACCGTCCAGCGCCGTCTGCTCGTGCAGTGGAGGGGCTCGGCGTCCCCAGGTGAGGGATATTAGAGGGAGGCGTGAACAAAACGATGCGAGAGCCGCCCACACACAAACCAAGTGGGCAGGAACCCGGCAGAAACGGGAGGCCTGAGGCCGGCATGCCGCTCTCACCCTTGCCCTAAAAGCACGTGATTTCCTAGTTACAGCTCATCTTCCCGCAGAGTATCTTGTATCAGAGAAAAATGTGAGGCTCACGGAGCTCACGTGGAGTCACAGGACCACGCGGTCGAATCCTGACTGACTCATCAGAAGGAGAACACCCGCGGGAGAGGAGACGCATCCGCCCCAGACCCAGGGTGGGGAGAGAGCCTAACACGTCCCGCTGTCACTGGGAAGTGCAAGTGACAAAGAGGCCAGGCCCAGGGCCGTGGAGAGCCAAATTCATGGCTTCGGATCAGATTTAAGGAGTCTCTCTCCGTAGCTCGGTGACAGCGGTATCCAGAAATCATTTCACTGTGCACTTTAGAAAACCACCATTGCCAAGAACTGACTGATTGAAGTTCCTGCTCATCATTCACTCAGCCTCTGAACAAAGACCAGACTCACTCAGCTGAGTCAAACGAGTTGATTTCCTCCGATTCTTACACAAACCACGAGCAACGGAGAGCTTTTCCTCTCCGGCCAGTGATGCCAACAAACAGGCCCTGGGTTCCCCAACAGCCCAGGTCTCATTCTCTAGAAGTAGACCAGAAAGACCTCCTGACCCCAGAATGTCCTCTGATCTCCCAAACCATAAAGCCCTCCAGTCTCCCCATTTCCAAGAGGAATCTAATTCTTCATATCGCTAGAGTGGTTTTCCGACGGTCCCTCAACACACAAAGCCTTCTGTGTGAAGTGGCTCCTCCTTCCCACGAAGCTCAAGGACATATCTTCATGTTTAAAACAACTTTGTCGTATCTTTGAAAGTGGCAACGCTTTATTCTCTTGCGGACATGTGCCTTTGAACCCTCTCGGGTATCTCTCTTTATACGTCAGAAGCAGTTAATTCTCCTTCTCCAAAAGCTGTAGGGTAGAAATCCCCCACTTAGCGTTAACTGACAATCAGCAAAGCATGGAGCAGACCTACACGCGGACGTACCAGGGTGCACGGTGCAAGCACGTCGACGTGCTCACAGGCAGTTAGGCAAACACACATAGTGGTGCAGCTTCCAGAAAATGAATAGTTCAAATAACTAACGTGTAGTTATAATAATGTATACGTGCATGTACATTTAAACATGTGCCCTTATACGTACATACAGATATTACACACACATTACAGTCTGTAAGATTTACCCTCACTTTGACTTTTGCATCTGTAAGGTTTCTAACCATGTTAGTAAATACATCATGCTCCTTTCTTTTTTTTGTTGTTTTTTTAAGATTTAATTTATTTATTCATGAGAGACACAGAGAGAGAGGCAGAGACCCAGGCAGAGGGAGAAGCAGGCCCCATGGAGGGAGTCCGACGTGGGACCCGATCCCGGGTCTCCAAGATCACGCCCTGGGCCAAAGGCAGGCACTAAACTGCTGAGCCAGCCAGGGATCCCCCATTATGCTCCTTCCTACGATCGAAAACACTTATAAGATTACATTTTCCTCTCTAGTAAATGCCCTGAGTTATGATCTGATTATCTTTTTTCCCTGAAAAAGATCAGATCTCTCCCTCGAAGCACTTCAGAAATTTAAGCGTTTGAAAACGGAAGCAACCGTGTCAGAGAAATCAGCTATTGATTCTATGTGCAAATAGCCCTGGCTTCACTTTACAAAGTACTCTAAGAATCTGTATTTCGGATTTAAACTGCTCAAAATTCCAAAAGGTCCATGTAGGAGTTTTAAATTGGGCAAAGCACCTTTTGCACAGGCCGGTCTAGTCCTGATGTCCTGAATCTCTTATCAGCTGAGAACATCACTTCACGGCCTAGGATGCAACACGCAGTAGCAGGGTTAGAACGACATATTCACGTTAGATGCGCAGTGATAGTCTGAAAAGATACGAATCAACGTGTTAACCCCGAATATCTCACTGTGGATTTTTAGGTGACTTTTCCTGCTTATCTGCTTCTTCCATCTATCCCCAAAAGAACATCCCTGCTATTGTCTGTGTAATAAACCCACCGAATGAAAAAAGAAATCTACTCATGATTTCACAAACGTCAAAATATACAATGAATCCGTTGATTAAAAGTGTATATATACCAAGGAACAGATCTCTATCAAAATCTATTGTGAGGGCAGCCGCGGTGGCTCAGGGGTTTAGCTCCACCTTCAGCCCAGGGCGTGATCCTGGAGACCCGGGATCGAGTCCTGCGTCAGGCTCCCTGCGTGGAGCCTGCTTCTCCCTCTGCCTGAGTCTCTGCCTCTCTCTCTCTGTGTCTCTCATGAATAAATAAATAAAATATTTTTTAAAAAATCTATTGTGAAATCAGACTAGAGAAATCACATAGTGTGCACTGGAGGCCCCATCATAAAAAGCACCTTGGCCACCTGGACCCGAATTAAGACCAAGTGCAGGTAGTGAAGGTGTGATAAGGCGACCTTCACACAGAAGACAACGTAGCAGGAGTCTGTGCACAGGATCTCGTAACGGGCCTGGTCTGGGTCTGAACTCATCCAGGAGCGCGCATTCATCATCCACGTCAAGGTAACAAAAGGAGTAAGGTGACGTTCTGCGTGAAGTCGCTCAATCCTCTGCGGAGCCTTGCTGCGGGACACTGAATCATCTGCACTCCCTTGTATTCCGAATGATGCAAACAACCAACTACTCTCCTAGAAACCAGAGCAGAAGCGAATGGACTTGTCCAAAAAGCCTCCCTAGAACCGCCCAGACTCGAGCGTGTCCCCGCACGGCTCTCGCTCCTCTGTCCCTACTCGCACGGTGCGGGGCAGGCCGAGGTTACAAGCCAGAAGCTGGGCTGTTAGAAGGATGATATCTGCCTCTGGACCAGAATCTCAAGGAAGACCTTGCATAACGGGACCCCAATCTCTCTGCTACTGCGGGGATGAAAGGTGCTAACAGTGTGGAATCATGCTTTGTCCTTACTCAGAACCACGTCTCATGGGGCCCTGGGCAAGACCACCTGGTTGCAGACTTCGTGTGTGAGCGCACTGAATGCAATCCCTTCTCACACGTTAACCCCCCGTGCACCTCAACAGCACAGAGTGGTAGGACATAGGCGGGTGGCGCCCCAACCCCCCCGAGAAAGTGCGTGCTTGCTCAGCTTTTAGTGCCTGTGTATTCTTGCGCTGCAGCTGGTCATCCGAGGAAGCCTCTCCACACCTGGGCAGCAGCCCGGCTCCAGGAGCTCTGCTCCACTCTGGGCGAAGCCCCACACTTACAGCCATAAATGCATTAGGACTGAGACACCCTGCTGAGGATGTGGCACTCCAGGTGTGGCCTTAGCTCTCACTTCACCGGCTCAGCTACTTAGGCCTAGTCTTCTCCACTGGCTTGAAGCTTTGGTCACACCATCGTGGGTAACACATCACATTATTCTTCCTTATAAAAACAAATAGACTCAAGTGAGCGTTCTGAGTCAGGCCACCCCTGCAAGCACCTGTCTCCCCCTCTGATTTAAGCGACACGCTTTCAATCCCACCCCACGGAGGGCCTCCCGTACTTTCAAGCGAGAGCTGGCCGGATGCCTCTCTTCTTTCCTTGGATTTCCCACCTTCCTCGCCTCCGCAGATCCCCGAGCATCTCAGGCTGCTGGCCACCACTGAGTCACCAGGAGTACAGCACTGCAGTACCTAGCTCTACCCGCCATCAACTACCGCCAGAGTCAGAGCACCGCACCCCGCACTTCCCACCCCACAGGAAAGCTCGGCTGTCCTACGGGGCTGGACCAAAAGGGGGAAAAAAATGTTTTTGTACTCCTAATGGCTCCCCTCTGAACCAGTGCAGCTGAAATCCCCACAGTTCTAGAGAACGAGGTGCTGGAAGCACCGGTTCCTAGCCGGCTCTGCTCCTTCCGGCCAGCTTCTGAAATAACTGGTTATTCTGAAATAACTCCAATCCACTTAAGTGCAATCCAGTGCCAGAGTTAAAAATCGATGGTCGCACATAAAAGTTACGATTCCGTAAGGCATCACGCGTCTCATAACCGAGTGTGGACAGACGGGGCATGAGAGACCGCCGGGCCTCCTGAAGAAGCCCGCCGGGGAAGCTGGTTTGCTCCACTCCCATCGCCGCATCTCCCATTCTTCCACCCCACTCGCGAGCATGGGCTGTGGTTCAGCCACCGGTGGGGCGAGCTACAGTCCCTTGCAGCAGAGCGGCAGCGTGATAATTTACAAGCACGCCGGGCAGCAAGCAGGGAGACTTTGCAGAAAGAGAGTTAGAGTCGGAGCCAGCGCTCAGACCGCAGGGGAAACGGAACGTGCCTCATCAGGACTGGGGACGTCTACCCTCCGGAGAGAGCACGCCGTCTGACACGGACGTCTGCCCCGACGCGTCCCGTGGGGCTTTTTTGTGGTTGTTGTGATGGTCTGTTTGTCTGGTGGGTCGGCCAGGGAATCTTATATAACACGTTCCTGTTTCAAAGGTGGCAACACGTCCGGCACTGCGCTCGTGGGAGATCCAGACGCCCCACAGCAGGTCCCGTTAGCCACCCCGAGAGATTTCACCTGGCCAGGTTTCCACACGATTGATGAAAAATCAAGAACTACCACCAGCAGGAGTGAAAGCGAGACTCGGTCACCAGCTTTACCCTGGATTCAAAAGCCACCAGCCTGGTGGTATGATTTTTAGGGATGTCGGAAAACCGTTTTCCTCCTGATTTTAATAGATTCCAGGAGCCTGACCTCGGGGGCGGGGGGCGGGGGGGGGGGGGGGGAACGAGTCTAGGTTCCTGAGCCGAGGCACACGTGAGCCTGCTTCGGCCCTCCCGGGGGAGTCCAGGACCAGGACCCTCGGCCCCTGCCCCGGGCCGCCCAGGACCACAACCTTGGCATCTGATTTCCTTAACAAAGAGGCAGGGGGTCTGCACCCCTTGTTCGGCCGGAGAGCGCACAATACGGCGGCGGCTGAGCAGCTTCCATTCACCGAGCTCAACAAGCCATGCGTATTATATAATGAATGAGCCTTTGCTGTGAACCCTTCCACCGGCAACACAGGCACTTTGTGCACGGTCGGAGCCGGTCTACGAGGTGCAGCCAGCCCTGAGGGCGAACGCGGACCGAGTGATGGATACGGCCGACGGCTTCCACACTCCACATGCCTTCGCCGGCACCCTGGTTTCTTTTTCTTTTTTTTTTTTCTGCTCGACAAGAAATTATATAATAAAACAGGATTTCAGCTCCCTCTGAACTACACGGAGAACGTGCACACAGCGGCGAGCAAGCCCCCGAACGACGCTGGCTTTCAGCTCCATGTTCCCTGCGTTGCCTAAGAAATGGGGTTGGGGGGTGATGGGGGTGGGAGGAGGAAGAGGAGGGGAGAGGGAACCAGCCGTCTCCGAAAATACTTACAGCCTCCGAGTCTTCAATCCCGTGCAGGTACAAATTGTCATACATGGAGGTCTGATGAGCCAGAGCACCTCTTTCAAGGCGAAAAGACAATTGCTACGGAAGCCACAGCTGCGGGCGGACGACAGAAAAGGCCCGTGGAAGCGCCGCCTTGCCTCGTGGACCCCGGGGCTGGCCAGGCGGGCGCCGCTGCTGCCTCACATCACACCGCGGAGCTTATCCCCGGAGGCGCTCGAGCCCTGGCATCTTAGCTGCCTTCCCAGCACGGAGCATCGGAGAGCAGAAACCGTCCTCCAGCACGGCCTGGTGACTGAGCTAGGAAAGCGGCCTGTGATTGGCTCGGCCTCCCTGCTCCAGTCAGCTGGAGGAGTGCTCCTCGGAGGGAGCGAGAGCGGAGGGGCCTCGCTCGAGCGTCCTCCCCAGCGAGGAGCTGCTTCCTGTTTCGCCTGCACCGCGCGGTCCTGCAGCGCACGCTCCTCGGGGGCCGGAAGGCCGCCTGCAAAGTCTGCAAGGGCCGACTCTCGAACGCTTGAAACGCAACTGCCCACCCCCTTAGCCAAATTCACAACATGTGGGGGGGGGCAGGGGGAAGCAAAGGAGAAGATCGTACAAAGACAGGCAAACGATGCTAATTTCTATCCAACATCTGTGCTTAACAGGTGCGGTTTAAGCCCAAAGGGCAAGAAGTCACTTAAAACTAAAACAAAACAAAACAAAAAAACCCCACCAAGGTAAAGGAAGAATGGATGTGACACAGATGGTACGAGTTCCTGCGGGAATTTCTACTGTAAAAGTTCCCAAGGTTCTCGCTGAAGCGTCTCGGCCCCACTGGCAGGACAGTATCTGTGACCCAACTAGTGAAGTTGAAAGAGAGGCCAACGGAAGCCTCTCAAAGGCCTCTATTTAGGCCCAAGACTGTTAATGTCTTTTGACTTTGACATCGTAACCGAGGCAGCTGGTGCTGTAGCCTCGCTCCTTCCCCCCCTTTCTGCACGTAGACCTGCGGCGGCCCTCCTACAGCACTGCGCGGCCCCCAAACCCAAGCGGAGAGGCCTTCTCGCCCCCTCTGCCCCCCACGCGCGAGTCCGTGTGCTGAGTCCGTGTGCCGAGGCCGGTCCCACGGCGGGACTCACCGAGCCACTCCCTGTGCTCCGGCCACCAGGGAGCTGTGCCGCTCCGGCCAAGCGATGCTACGCCAGGAAGGAAGGGGTTGGTGATGGGCAAAGAGCGTGGTCTAGAGAAGCCGCCTCGCCGGGCGGCAGCGACCCAGAAACTCGGGGCTCCGGCTCCAGCACCGGCTTCTCCGCCACCGGCTGCAGCTCCGACCGCTCCCCAGGCTGCTGGACCGTCGTTTCTCGTTTCATTGTGGCTCGGGGAGAACCCCGAGGTGGCCAGGGTGACGCGGATCCTTACGGGGGCGCCCTGCTCGGCACGGGATGGATGCCGGACTCAGGCCCGTCCCTCCAGGCAGCATCTTCTGGGCCGCACTGGGCCGCCGTCCTCCAGCCGCAGTGCCTTGGCCACAGCACCAGTAGCCGGTCACCACCAACTGCGAGGGCGCCAGAGGGACGCGCCGTCCTGCGGGACCCCAGAGGTCACTGGGCCTACGCAGGGGAGGGTGGCGAGGAGCCCGGGGCCTCTGCAGGGTCCTTGGTGGGGGGAGGGGGACCAGCGGCTGCTCTACCTGCGACACTGTGGTCCTGGAGCAGGTCGCTCCTAGGTGGAGCCTGTCCCGTCCGTACGCCAAGAGGACTGTGCCCGAGGATCCGGACGCTCGAGGCCTGGCGTCGAACTCCGTCGTCATAACTAACCATAGCCACACGATATTTTCGCCAGAGCTCACGGAAGGTTGAGGCAAGGGGCTCCTCTCTGTCCCTAAGATTCCCCGGATCACCTCGCCGCGTCACCCTCAGCTGAGAGTGGAGGGGATTCCTGAGCACCTGGGAGCAGGCAGCCACGGCGGGGGCAAAACAAGAGGCCGTCCACGTCCACGAGTCGCCCGGCTGAGACGACGGCTGCCTACGGGGAAGCCGGACACGGCCCAGCCCTCCCCTGCATGTCTGGGCCTCGGCTAATGTGAGGGTCCACAGGGTCGGGAGCAGCGAGGCTCGCTCAGGGACATCCCGACACACGCAGGAGCCAGCGGGACATCAGGAGGGAGGCACGGGATGGAACGGGACACCCGGGGCTCCTCCCTGCCGGACATCCAGCCCCGCAGGACTGAGCACAGATGTGAAGCAGGGACAGCGACTTGCTCAGCCTCCCAGGACAGCAGCAGAAACGCTCGACTCAGAACCAAAAACAGCTATAGCGGCCGGAGAGCCCGAGCTCACCTGACCCAGCCTCATCCTAATACCGGGTCGGTTAAATGAGTGCATTGAAAGCCACACCTTTTCACCCTTGAACCTTCTTTCCCCACTCCCTTCTTCCTTCCCTTTTTTTTTCTTTTTTTTTTTTTTTTACGATTTTACGGGGTGCCCGAGGGACCCAGTCAGTGGAGCATCCAACTCCTGGTTTCAGCTCAGGTCATGACCTCAGGGTTGTGAGATCAAGCCCTACTGTCCCTCTTCCTCTGCTCCTCCCCTTTGCTCGCTCTTTCTCTCTCTCAAATAAAGAAATATATAAAATCCTTAAAAAATATTTATTTTTAAGTAATGCCTGCTACACCCAGCGTGGGGCTCAGTCATTCAACCCTGAGGTCAAGAGCAGCAAGCTCTACCAACAGCACCAGCCAGGCTCCCCTCCCCGCTCCCTTCTTGATGGGGTTTTCGAGATAAAGGATGAAAAACAGTGGGCACATTTCCGGGAGGAATTTGGTAAAAATAGAAACAGATCACTTTGGTGGGAAAATCCCCTCCCTCTCTCTTCGCATTTTCATTCTACAAACGGTTGCATCACAAGTCACATGGTCACCCACAAGCTGACAACAGAAAATGAGTGAAAAGATTCAGGAATCTGCCCTAGGGTTTAGGTCTACACAGAAGCAGCGCTGCACCCGCGGGCCACCTAAAGGCTTCAACCCAGGACTCAGGCTAGCCCCAGAGCTCCAGGGGAACCCTAGGGGAGCTCCAGCCTGGACTTTCCCAAAGGAACTCTGGGGAGTTTCTAGAAAAATGAACTCATAACTCCAAGAGAATTTAAAACCATCTTTGTCCAAGATTCTCTGAACTGAGAGCTGGCTGAGAAGTAGGGAGAGATCCCTGGGAGCTTCCTGGGCCAGGCTCGGGTCACCTCAAGTCCCTAGCTTTTATTTAAAAATATTTTATGTATTTATCCATGACAGAGAGAGAGAGGCAGAGACCCAGGCAGAGGGGGAAGCAGGCTCCATGCAGGGACCCGACGCGGGACTCGATCCCGGGACCTGGGGTCACGCCCTGGGCCGGAGGGAGACGCTCAACCTCTGAGCCCCGCAGGCGTCCCAAGTCCCCAGCTTTTGATGAAAGGGCCTCAGGATTCCAGCAGATCTACGTTCTGAGGCCCAAATTTCAATTCTCACTGCAGCAAGGGGTGAAAACCAGCTAAGGGACGGGCTCCCTCTGGGTTTAGACTTGGAGAGTCCCCCAGGTCCGTGAGCGCTGGAGCAGAGGAAGAGGAACCACCCCGCCCCGTCTACTTCTCCCACACGGGGCTGCAGTGAGAATAAGCCTGAAGGCCTCGCGGCTCGCCTCGTGTTGGTGTTTCTGGCGCCACACCTGCCTCTCCTGCTGAGGAGCCTGCGGAGCCCCAGGAAAGGCCGCCCCCCATTTTGCTGCTGAGCGTCTCACCCAATTCCCTTCAAGTCACCTCCCGTTGCAGTCGCCAGTTCAAAGTCAAAAGACTTGATGACAAGGCCTTGCCTGTGGGATTCTACTTCGTAAAGCCCACACGATTCTCGGTAGGGAGGCAGCTCTTGCACCCGGACAAATGTCCCAACTGAGCCCAATTCGATGGAGGAAATGCTTCGGTCCTCAAAGAATCCGGAAAACTCTCTTGGGTAACTCAAGGCAAGAGTTGGGTTTGGTTGGCTCCAAACCCAGGGGCGCGGAGTTCCCTTCCCTCACCTGGGTGGGCTTTGAGGCCCAACCAGCCGGAGGACTGGCAGGGGGATACCAAGCAGCAGCCTTTCTCCTTTCCACGCGTCTGGGAGGGAGAAGAGGGCGAGGAAAGCCCAGAGCCCGCTGGTTAGCTCTGAGTTCTAGAAAGCCATGCCCGAGGCAACGTGCAGAGACGCGGAGGCCAAAGGGCATCTGCTGTCTGATTTCCCGCCCAGGGTTGTCCCGATTCAGCTTCTGTGAGCGTCGGCCTCCGTCCCATAGCAGGGCTGAGGGCCCCCCGCACGCCCGCCCCCGCCGCCACCTGCCCCCCACCGCCTCCGCGGGAGCAGGTGTCCCTGGGAGCCCCGGAGCCCACGTGAAGAGCAACCCCCGGCCACGGGCTCCAGGGCAGAGACTGCAAACCCCAGGGACCCCCGAGGAGGGACCGGCCCGCGGGCTCCAGGTCCTCCCTGCCACCCTCGGAGGCTCCGGGGAGGGGACCCCTCACGACCCAGAGTGGGTGTCAGCAAGGCTGAGGACCCGGCCTGGCCGACCCACGAAGGCCACAGATCCCTCCCGCGACCACGTCCTCCCAGAAGTCTCTCACTTCCCCAAACTTCTGTTGAAAAGAAAGCCCATCTCTTGGCGGAAACATTGCAGGCAGCCGCAGCTGTCGCCGACGCCGCGTCTCCTTGCCCTCCCCTCGTCGCCCGGCTGAACCCAGGAGGCCTGCGCGCCCCAGCGCCCGCGGTGTCACCGACACGTCCCCGGCAGGTGTCACCAGGTGTCACCAGCACATCCCCGGAGGCGTCCCCCATGCTCCCCAACCCCCGTGGCCTGGGGCGGGGACCCCAGCGGGGACAGGGCGGCAGGCCGACCCGGAGCAACCGCAGCCCCCGTGGCTCGGCCCGCGCCTCCTGGCTGGCAAGAAGGGATAAGGAGTCGGTGGGGGGGGGGGGGGGCCGGTAGATGTAGAATTCGCGAAGTTTCATGTCCTCTATTATTAATACTTTTTAGGTAGAAACTCCCAGAAGCCGCTCTCCCCTCTGATTTGGTGACCGTTTACACGCAGATCGCCTGGCCACCCGGCAGCCGTCCACGAACGTGTCGGGGTCCTCCTCTGTCCCCCGAAGCCAAGTCGGACGGCGTCAGGTCCCACTGCAAGCTGCCAAGGCCCCTGCCGCTCTGACGACAGCGCCCCGCTCCTCGCACCTCGGCCCCCGTGGCCAGGCATTCGCGAGCTGATGACCCAGTCCTGTGGGAGGAGGGGTCCCGTGGCTCCCTGCTCGCCCCGGAGCCCCGCGGCCCGGCACAGAGGCTCGCACCGGGACGGTTCTCAGTGAACGCGTGGGTAATTCATGGCAGCCCTGAGCTCCCTGGGCTCCAAAACAGCGTGGCGACGAAGAGGTGCACCTAATGAGACGTGGCTATTTTCTGAAAACGAGAAAACCCAGCCCATGAGCCTGCCTGGATGGCCCACGCCAGCTGTCCTCACGCCCCGACGAGGGGAGCAGTCCCGTCCAGGCTTACATTCTTGCAGATTAAATGACGTAGGTATGATGCGCTCACGTCGTGTTAACACCTCTATTTCAGAGAAAGCGGTTTATGGCGTGTCGATAATTTGGGGGCGGGAGGCGAAGGAGGAAGGACGCCACGATCTTTCCTACCCCACGGCAAACACTGGTTGCAGGAACCGCGCACATGAGAAGGAGATGCACACGCTGAGCTCTAGGGACTCGGCCGCCATCGTGACCCACGAAGCCGCGGTAACAGACGTTGGGATCTTCAGGGAGTCCAAAGAGAAGAGAATGAGCCGGGCATCTGCGGGGTCAATGTTAAGGCTGCACAAAGCCACAACAACGCAAAGGGGTGTCAGGGACTCGGGTCTGAGCTGGACTTAGGTCAGTCGTAGGGGCTCTTCTTGGGGGGAACCGATGAGCAAAGGGGATTCTGGTATATGATGGGTGAAGAGCAGTGTTAGGGTCCTGGGAGGTCCCCTAAAACCGTTGCCTCAGAATATAGTTTTGAAGAAATGTTTATTTCCCTTTGGGAAAAGGTGCCAGGCCACGTAACCTTCGGGAACTACGTCGTCTTCACCGTGCAAATAGGAGCTGGACCTCCGTCGGAGCCGGTCCCCACCAGCCACCACCACAACTGGAAAATAGCAGTTGAGTGACGACCCCGGGAGAGGCCGAGTAAGCAAGACTGATGGAAGATGACCCCGGGGGCCCACGGTCTCGATTCCACCCTATGTCGCGCCGCCTCCGACACTAAGCAAGCCACGGCCTCAGCGGGCCGGCAGGGACACCTGACCGACCCCCGAACGCGACGCGTGGAGCAGCCACGCTCGTTCCCGATCCCACCAGCAAGTGGACCTAGAACCTTTAGATTCTGCCGGACCCAAGCAGGGTGATGGCAGGCATGGCTTGGGCCTGGGCCTGCAGTTTCTGCAGCTCCAGCTCCGCGGCGGCAGGGAGCGGGGGGCGGGGGGCGGCTTCGATGCCCCCGCGGACTGCGCTCCTCCCCGCGGCCGGAGCACAGAGCCGCGGCGTGCGTTCTGGAACTCTCCCTTCTGGCGACTGACCGCAGCCCCCATCCTAGCGCGGCACCCGACGCTCCCACAGAGGCGACATTTCCCGGCCTCCCGGACGGCGGCCCGTGACCCTGGCCCTGCCCGCGCGTGGAAGTGGAAGGACGCGCCCCGCTGACATCACGACCGACTGTCACGCGTCCTTGGAAGGCTCCTGACTGCCCACCACATGCTCTCCTCCTCATTCCTCTCGATGTGGCGGCGCCAATGGACCAACCTGCACGAACGGTGGACCGAGGTGGTAGGGCCAGAGACACCTGAGTCCACAAACTGGGCAGAGGCCCACCCTGCGACAGGACCGCTCCGCTGCTCTGCCAGGTGGAAGGCAAAGACGCCGCCGTCTTGGTGGGGTTTTAAGGTTTTATGTATCTTTTTCCTAAAAGACACGCAGAGAGAGGCAGAGACAGGCCGAGGGAGACGCAGGCTCCATGCAGGGACCCGACGTGGGACTCGATCCCAGGACCCCGGGGTCACGCCCTGGCTGAGCCCCCGGGGCCCCGAGACCCCCCCATCCTATTAGGCATCTTTACCTGGCGTCTCTTTGTTGCGGCAGCTGAGGCCAACTCACCTCAACTGCAAAAGTAACTCAAATACAGAAGCTACTAGAGCAGGAACGAAACGACCAGAAAAAGACGTCCGGAACTGGACTTCGGAAAAGGCATCTCACTAGGTTGTGTCATTTCTCCTAATTCGTTCTTTCACCAAATGCTGGAAAAACTAAAACGGCGGTCAGTTACAGCACATCCCACCCTGCCCCCTCCATCCGCATGTATGACTTCTTATTGTTATGTAAGTTTCAGCCCCAGTAAACCTGTTTATTTTCTGAAACCAAGGATTGGGACAAAAGCAAAGTATTAGTAAACTAAAAACACATATAAATTGCCAATGCACACTTTTTCAAAACCCAAGTGATTTTTTTTTTTTTTTTTTTAATTTTCAACTCTGCATGCCTGGTGGTTCAGTTGGTTAAGCGTCTGCCTTCAGCTCAGATCGTGATCCCGGGGTCCTGGGATGGAGCCCCACATCGGGCTCCCTGCTCAGGGGGAGCCTGCTTCTCCCTCTCCCTCTGCCCCTTCTCCTGCTCATGCTCACTCTCTCGTTCTCTCTTAAATAAATATACAAAATCTTTTAAATTTTTTTCTTTTTTTTCCTTTTTTTTAATAAATTTATTTTTTATTGGTGTTCAATTTGCCAACATACAGAATAACACCCAGTGCTCATCCCGTCAAGTGCCCCCCTCAGTGCCCGTCACCCAGTCCCCCCCAACCCCTAAAATTTTTTTCAACTCTACTGAGTTCTTGAATTCAAGTAGACCACTACAAAAGGAAAACTATTCACCTCCTTTTAGCAAAGTCCATAAGGATTTCTTCATGAGGTCTTGAATTTTCAGTATAATTTCTCTTAGTTCCCAAACTGTTTGGTCATTTCCTTTGCAGTACTGGATGGAAAATTAGTTGGGGCATTCAGTCCAAAGTCTTTCCCCAAGAGGCACAAATGGAAACAAGCTGAGCTCCTTGATCTAAATTCCAATTCTCAGAAGTGATTCTTGCATCAAATAGGCAAAAAAAAAAAGTCATCCCCATAGAAAATAGTATAGATTTGGGGACAAATAACAAAAATAATGTATGTACATTTGCATTGATACAAAATAGAGGAGAATGAAAAGAATGATCAATAATCCCTTATGTCTGTAGGCAGGTGTCATGAATCCAAAAGCATAAACAGACCAAGCATAAAGACACACACATACTGGCCTTTACAAAGTTGTTCGGCAATGCCTTCTCCCTAATAACAGAAAGCGATTTCTCAAATATTTAAGAAAGATAGATTGAAAATTAAAAACAGCAATATCTGGGGGTGCCTGGCTGGCTCAGCAGGAAGAGCATGGGACTCTTAATCTCAGGGCTGTGAGCTTGAGCCCCACATCATTATAAAATAAAATTTTATAAATAAATAAAATTTATAAATAATTTAATAAATAAAATAAATTTAATAAATAAATTTAATAAATAAAATTTTATTATAATAAAATTTATTTAATAATTTAAATAATAAATAAATTTTATTTAATTTATTTTATATATTAAATTATATATAATATATTTAATAAAATAAATATTTTATTTATTAATAAAATAATAAATTTTATTATTTATAAATAAATAAATCTAAAAAAAAATCAGCAATACCCAAATAAATATTTAGGTGTCACGTACCTCACAGCACATGACACTCACTGCATTTCTGAAGCATGTTGTAAGGAGCAAAAGCTATAAATACCACTTGACCCTCTGCTCTTGTGCATCTCAGAAATCTGTTCTCCTAAACTGGGAAAGGCAATAATATTACAATTTTTCACAAACAGTAGTTTAAAACAAATTATTTCTAATCGTTCTCCTAAGCTACTCTTCAACATCCAACCAGCTCTAAATAAATCTAAGACACTATAAGGTGGCAAACTAATAACTAGTCAGTCTGGAAATAATGTCAAATCGTAAGGTTCCCTGGGTTTCTTGGGCTCCTCTAACCACCCACTTAAACCGAAGGATCCCATAAACACGGAACATAATTTGGATATTGTCACAATACAATGAAAGAGTTACGAATGGGCACTGACAGTTCCTTCCAGAAAACGGGGGATATTCATAAGCACATCGCTCTCTGAGTACTATCAGCAGGCATTAGAGAAAGGAGTCCTAGGAGTAAATGTCCAGATTTACCTAATTTAGTGAGAAATTAGGAGCTCCTTCCTACAAGGTGGGACCTGGCCATCAAAGTCTTGAACAATGTCAATGCTCGATGTCGGGCAGATGGGCCAATGGGCCTCAACGAATATAGGCTTACTTTAAAAAAAAAAAAAAAAAAAAAAAAAGATTGTCTCCCAGAATATTAAGACATTAACAAACAGCAATTTTGGAAATCATTACTTTCTCTTCCATCAAGCAAATCGACTACTGAAAGTTGGAGGAGGAGAAGAAAGCTCCGGTAGGAGAACGGGTGACTAACTTCCTAGCAAGGAGACGTCATCTGTTCCCTTCCACATTCTGCTCTTGTTGGTTGTATTTGCTTCATTTTAAACCTTATACTTGATGCGTATAAAGCAACCGGACTGATCTACAGGGTTAGAGACCACGGGGACATTTCCTAACTTCACACAACTCTGAAACCATAAACAAAGAGAATAAACGTATTTTTCATTATATCTGCCCTCCGTCCTCCTGCTTACTGCTGTCTCTGTGTCTTTCTTATCCTTTCTTGAGCCTCACTTCATCCGCTCACTACGCTGTCCCCAAAACGTGTGCTTACGATCCAGCTTCCGGCTGCTTCTTACGCTTGAAACCAACTTAAGCATTTTTCTGCTCTGCTGAAATTTCCCACAAATCCTCCCTTCACAGATCAACTCTCCACTTTGGAATGAGATCTTCCACTGCCAATTCTTCCAGAAAATTTTTTGTTTTTCAAACATTTCCAAGAGTGTATTATTTTTTCTGAGCAAATATACTCTTCTAAAAAGTGATGTTGTAGAAAACTTGCAAAATTCAGAAAAAATAAAAACACAGGAAGAAGGACGCCCGGGTGGCTCACTGGTTGAGCATCTGCCTTTGGCTCAAGTCGTGATCCTCGGGTCCTGGGATCGAGTCCCGCATTGAGCTCCCCACAGGGAACCTGCTTCTCCCTCTGCCTATGTCTCTGCCTCTCTCTCTCTGTCTATCATGAATAAATTTTTTAAAAACTTAAAAAAAAAAAAAAAGAACGTATAGAAGCTGAAGCTCAGTAGAAGTTCCATCGTCAATATTTTCTTAAAATCCCACTGCCACTTTAGTAGGCAACTGAAGGAGAAGACCACCAGGGCAGGACTGCAACAGCTGAATATTACACCCGTCATGTAGATCAGCGACTGCACACGTTCTGCGGGCACGTGACGAGGAGCGAATGCCCCGCACCGCCACTGTGTTCCGCGCTGCTGGACTTACAACCACAACGCAACTCACCCACTCCGAGATCTGCCTCTCCCGGGTGACGACACGTCGCCCATGTCTCTAACTCTCGTTTCTAAGAATGAGCTTGTTTCGCATGAAAAGAAAGTAGCTTAAATACTGATGCACGTGCCCACGCAGACAGGACAGCACCCGGTGTGCACTTCCAAGAAGGCACTGCCCCCCGGGGCGGGACAGCTTCCGGCTGCATGTCGCGGGCCCGGGACAAGGACTCATGCTGTTTGTTGACCTCTGGTGATGTCTAGCAGGATATGAAATCTCAGCTACCCTCCGACCCACTGTGATCCTGCCCCCATCTCTAAACAGCCAACGCCTCCCCCTGAACACCGTTAAGTGCCACGGCGGGTCGCCATGGAGGGTCTGCGGCTATTGCTCCCGGTGCTCTGCGGCTCGGCATCGTCCTAACCTGACGTAACTCGGGCTGAGAAAGTGTCCTGACCTCACTCGCAGGGCTACGTTAGCTAACACTATCATGGGGGGAAAATAGGGATAAAAGAAGGCTTGATGTAATCAAAGTATGCTCCATGTCAACTCTGGTGAACCCCATTTGGCTAGAATATACTAGCGTAAGGATAGTTGGGCCCCATCAGACTCTCCTAGCGTTGCCTGGCCCTCGGTGCCACCTTTAGCACAGCCCCCTACTGGGGATCCCGAGTTGAGCAGGAATAAATCATCAGCACGAGAAGTTCTGCAAAAATTGTTTCGGAGATTGTTTCTTTCTTTCATAGGCGCTAAAAGTGGTCGTCTCGTGCCACCACAAAGAGAGAGGGAAGGAGAGCATCAGCTAAAGTGCCAAGAACCAGTACTTACACTGTTGGGTCAGAACCTAATGACTAGACTCCTATCCTGCAAATCTGCGGGTGGAAAACTCGCTCCAACTTCCCAACAAAAAAAAAGTAACAGGCAGATTTTCAAAATTAAGTAAAATAGGAGTCCCGATGAATTATTTTATCCGTTCCACCGGTAAATTCCTCAAAGCATCCGCATTATCATGCCAACTACCTTAGGCTCTTGGTACAAATTGAGCTGACAACGATGGATAGGCTATTTGAACTTCAGAAATTAAATCTTTATATGGCAATGAATATTCTTCATGGTTTGCTACTGAGGCTCGGGGGGATGCTCCAATCGCTTGGCTTGGTCGAGCTCAGAGAGGCAGAGCGAACACCCTGTTTCATTCTGCTCGTCTCTCTCCAGGGGCTCTTTGCCTGCCTTTGGATAGTTCCTGCCCTGGACATCGCCCTCAAAAAAAAAGCCTCAGGACGGAAAAGCTTGATAGGCCACTGAGTATAATAAGCTATGATGAAGCATCCAGAATAAAGGGCCTTTGTTGATGTTTTGAACTAAATAAAAGAGGGGAAAAAATAAAATAAAAAAAAAAGCATTGACAATTGCACCAAACCTGGTGACTGGGATTAGCAAACTAGGACACGTATACAGAGGTGCAATCACAAGGTCACACGTTCACACCTAGGCATTTAGCTCTGTGTCGCTGTAAATCACCACACCAGCACTTTTCCTCCTCATTTTTTTTTTTATTTTTCTAAATTTAGTGCCATTACGAATGCTGTTAACTCAGATAACTTAGCATCTATGCACAGGAGAGTGAATCACGGTTTCCATGAGATCCACCAATTTAAACGTCTTCCCTTTTGTATATTTCCATTGCCAATGACACTATCTCAATCGCTCTGTATCACTTTTCTGGTGTTCATTCTTGAGGATTTTACACATCTGCATAAATTTGCCTGAAAAATGTCTTCACATATATTCATTAGAGATTGTACCCTCCCTTTTGAAAATTTGATTCCATGAAATAACTTTTACGTTCCCTTTATATTACCAAATATACCACCAAATAATAATATACCCTTTTACTACCAAATAAAATTCGATTTTTTTTTTCAAAAGATCTTAAGTTTGAGATGAGGATACGCTGTTACAAATAATCTAGAAATCAAAGTAAAGTAAAATCTGACTGGGAAATTGTTGCGAGTAATTGGCTATAAATTAATGTTATTGTCCACCTTTTTTTTTCTAAAAGAAAGTCAAAGTGGACAAGAACAGCGAAGGGAGGGACAAACCAGGCTCCCTACCCAAGGACACCGCCTCTTGCATTTATTCCTCTCCAGGGGTCTCCCCGTCACTCACATTCACTTGCTCTCTGACCCCGCTGGGCTCTCCAGACCCCAAACACGTCACCCCGTACCTCGGTCTTTCCTATGTCCACTTCACCCACAGACTGGTGGAATCTAAAACCTTTCTCTCCCCTACACCAGGGTGAGTCCGCAGGTCTGACTTTTTCTTTTAAGATTTATTTATTTGAGGGGAGGTGGCGTAGAGGGAGAGGAAGAGAGAATCTCAAGCAGATTCCCCGCTGAGCATGGAGCCCACCCTGGGGCTCAACCCGAGACCATGACCTGAGCCAAAATCAAGAATCAGACGCTTAACCGGCTACGCCACCCAACCACCCCGGATTTTTTTTTTTTTTAATCAGAATTATACAGATGCAGCCTTATGACCTCCGCGGGTCTCCCAACACCATTGCTTTAAGCCACTCGGACTGCTGTAACAAAATACCATATTCTGGGTGGCTTAGACAGCAAACATTCATTTCTCATGGTGTTGGAGGGTAGGAAGTCAAGAACCAAGGTGCCGGCAGATTCGTCTGGTGAGAGCCCTCTTCCTGGTTTGCGTTTGGCCACCTTCTTGCCATATTCTCACAAGGCTGAGAGAGCCAGCTCTGGTGTCCCGCCCTCTCCTTCTCAGGGCACCCGCCTCGTCACACAGGCTCCACCCTCATGACCTCATCCAAACCCAGTTTCCTTCTAGGAGCCCCACCTCCAAATATCATCACTGTGGGAATTAAAGCTTCAAAATACGAATCTGTGGGGGACACAGTCGGCCCATCCGTATCTATCATCAGTTTCTCCTCAGGCCACACAAACCTTCATCAGCCCGAAACTCCCACCCCGACCCTCTTCTTTTACCAGCAACGGGTTATCTCCCACCTCAGCTCCCCGGGAGGAGAACGTATCAACGTTCCCTGAATTTCTTGTTCTATCCCACCGATTAGACCTCTTTCCATTCCATTCCTTCCAAGGCTAATCTCTTCATCTTGCTCAGAACCCCAATCTCAGGCCTCGCTATGGACCCGGTTCCATATACTCTCTTGACTATGACTTCAACCCACACTTCTCTCTTCAACGCATGCATGCCGTGAAGCGCCGTCACGTTCAAGAACAACCACCCTTCCCTACAACCTATTTCCACTTTTCCTTCATAGCCACGTTCAGAGAGCACCCACGCTCTTGATCCTCATTTATTCTACACCAGTATCTTCACAATGTGCCCTTTATCCTCATCTCTGACTCAAACTGCTCTCACCAAGGTCGCCAATGACCTTCTGGGCACCGGAGCTGACAGACTTTCATCTTTCATGACCTCTGACACTTCAGACCTCCCTTTTGTTGGACACTCTGTGGCTACCTCTCCAATTTTCCAGGATTTTACCTCTAGTTCTCCCTTAGCTTCAACCACCTCTTATCTGATAATTCATAATAAATAACTGTGCTCAGTTCACACTGAAGTCTGGAGTCCCAAGTCCCTGTGCCATAAAATAGGACGGCACTGCTGCCCAGTTGTCTGAGCTGGAGATTTAAAGATCATCCTTGTGTCTTCCCTTCTCTCTTTCCGCTGAAATCCCATATTCTGTTACTACTCCCAACACCCTTTGAACTCCTCCTCTTTTCTCAATCCCTAGGAGTTTAGACTCTTCTAACCTCTTCCTGGCATTACTGTGACAACCCCCTTACGGGCCTTCACGCCTCCACCCGTGTCCACCTCTCAAGTCCCACATCTTTCCATTTTAATACCAAAATAATCTGTAGGGATCCCTGGGTGGCACAGTGGTTTGGCGCCTGCCTTCGGCCCAGGGCGCGATCCTGGAGACCCGGGATCGAATCCCACGTCAGGCTCCCGGTGCATGGAGCCTGCTTCTCCCTCTGCCTATGTCTCTGCCTCTCTCTCTCTCTCTCTCTCTCTCTCTGTGTGTGACTATCATAAATAAATAAAAATTAAAAATAAAATAAAATAAAAAAATAAAATAATCTGTAAATTTTATGATGCTCTGCTTGAACAACATCAATAACACCCCTCTTTCTTTGGGAGAGAGCCCAACATCTTTCACGGGTGAAGTATAAGCCACATCCTGATGCGGCCAGCCTCATCACCTACATGACGTCCTCGCACCGAACCCTCCGTCCATACCATGTTGAACCGTGAAGAACTTGCATCGCTATCCTGTGTTTCTTGAAACACTGAGCCCTTTTTCTCAAAAAAAAAAAAAAAAAAAATCGTTTGCTACCTCATTTTCTACCTTACTCAGTTAAATATTCAAAAGCCGGCCTAGGCGTCTCCTCCCTTGGAAGCCTTGCCTAAAGCACACCCTGCTCTGGTCAGATTAGAAGACCCCTGCTCAGGACGCGCCGTGTCCAGGTGCCGCCGCAGCACAGCACTTACCACACTCTACCATCTACTCTCACGTGAGGACAGGGGTTCCAGGAGGAACAGGGACTGGACTTTGTCACACTGTTGATGCTACGGCAGTACCTATTGTACAGAACGTGCTCCGGGATTTTTTTTTTTAACACATGAAAAAGGTCTAAAAATTCTGGGAACAACCTCATCATCGGTCAAGGGGTTTCAATGATGCAGATTCTAATCCCTTTTACTCTCTGGTTACGCCTAAAACACCGACGTCGTGACATTTGTCCTGATGAAGGTACAACCTCAACAGAGCAAGCGAACGAGGAAGCAGTCCGTCAACAGCACTGGAGGGATCCCTGGGTGGCGCAGCGGTTTGGCGCCTGCCTTTGGCCCAGGGCGCGATCCTGGAGACCCGGGATCGAATCCCACGTCGGGCTCCCGGTGCATGGAGCCTGCTTCTCCCTCTGCCTGTGTCTCTGCCTCTCTCTCTCTCTCTCTCTCTCTCTCTCTGTGACTATCATAAAAAAAAAAATTTAAAAAAAAAAAAAACAGCACTGGAAAGAGACTGTTCAGAGATCACCAGGTGCAGAGACGCATAACGAAGGATGTGAGGAGACTCTTCAAAAATTAGTTTGGTAAAAATGACAAACAAGTCCATTTACAATCTTGCTAATATTTGTCTTAGCAGCCGTTTTTAGAATGCTGTTTTGCAACTGCGAGATGGTGAATTGCGTGGCGATGTAAAATGGCAACATCCAGCGGGAATACGTTTGCAGTGAATTCCACATGGAATGCAAATCACACTAGGGTTCTTTCAAAAACTGCCTATCGCAATCCTATTTATCTGTAGACATCTGGTCACACCAGAGAATATCTGACACGAGCCTGCTCACGGGGAAATCCAGATCATCTCCAGCATGCGCCCGCCCAAATAGCATTTGCTAGATCTCTTTAGAAAGAACGCTTGGGTCCTGCTCTGCACGATGGAACTGAGCTGCTCGTCACCCCCTAAGTCAGAGGTCAGCCCCAGACTACGCGTGGGGATTGTGAGCACAGGGTTCCTTCCGTCTTGGGGCCCGAGCCAGCTCTTACCATAATCAGAAACAAATAAACCAAAACTCCAGACTAGCTGGAACCTAGCCAAGGGAACGAGTCTCCCCAGCAGTCGTCAAGCTCAGAGCCGTTAACCTCACCGTGAGTTACCTTTGCACCTTGGTCCCTACAAGACAACGGAGTTTAACTCTCGTCTTGTCTGAAGGCAGAGGGACCTGATGACTTTTCCTGATCTCATGTTATAATCCTACACACGTGGCTCTGAATTGGGAGTAGCCTTTAGGGGCCAAGGTCTTCTGAGGCGCCAGATGACATGGCAATAAGGGAAAGGGGTGCGTGAAGATGTGCTTCTAGCTTTCTGAGGCCATAGCCATCTGAGTGCAGAATTTCTGCAAGTCTTATTTTGACATGACCATAAAAGGACGATCCTCTTCTTCATCTCTTCCTATTTGTTTGCCAAATTCTAATCAATCAATCAATCAATCAATCGGGAAATACTATGTTTCTTGGCAGGATTTACAAGGAGACGCTTCCAATGGTCTCCCCTTCACCCCGTGGCAGCGGCGGTTAGTGCGGCTTCCCTGGAGCACAGGGTCTAAGACAAGGAGGCGCAGCAGGTGGCCGGAGGCAGAGCGAGGGGGCCGAGGAGAGCGGGAAGCTCAGCGCGGCCGGGGCTGGGCCCAGGGTCCCGGGTGGCTGGCAGGTGTTCCCCCGCTGTGTTCTTTCCCCCTTGCCCCACACCGCGCAGGAGGGGGACAAGCCCGGCTCTTCACCCCGCAGCCCCTCTGGCATCTCCCACTTGCCCAGTGGCCTGGCCAGGGACAGGGCCACCACTCACACGCAGCTGCGGGGACAGGACGGGTGCCGGCCCGGTGGCGAGCACACACGGCCCACGCCCTGGCTCCCGAAAGCTGTGACCCCGGCTGGGGCCCCGGGGAGCAAGGCCGAGTTTCCAGACGGGCGGCAGCCTGAGCCGAGCCCCCGCATCGACCAAAGATGCGACCCTCAGGCCCGGGTCTTCCCCCTTCCGTCCGGGCCCCGCTTTGTCCCCCAGAGAAGCGGCTGCTGGGAGCCTGCAGTGGGCCCCAAGCCCAGCACCCCCCCACACCCACTCCCCCACCCCGCCCCCCGCTTCCACTCCTGCAGAATCTAGGTCGCGCCGTGTCACTGAAGAAGCTCGGAGACCTTCCACTTCCCAAGTTGCAAATGGTTTTGCAAGCAATGCAAGCAGACAACTTCAGTCCTCGGCAAGGTGTCAGAGCGACACCTCCACGGGCTCCCGAACTCAGTCATCGCTGTTTCCTCACGCCCGGTGACGGGGCCGACACTGAGCGGACCTCGCCAGGCCCCCGACTCTGGCACCTTGGGGGGCGGCTATGGGAAGAGGGCAAGGAGACACCTCGGGTAAGGTCAGGGTCAGAGATGTTCAACTCCTCCTTAACATCTTTTTTTTTCTTTTTGGGAGGTGGGGGGAGAGAGTGAGCGAGCGAGCGAGCGAGGCAGGGGGAGGAGTAAAGGGGGGGCGAAGTCTCAAGCAGGCTGAACGCAGAGCCAGACGCACACCCTGACATCACGACCTGAGCTGAAACCAAGAGTCGGATGCTTAACCGGCTGAGCCACCCAGGCGCCACCCCCACCTTAACATCTTTTTTTTTTTTTTTTTGACTATCAAGGCTTTAGCCACAAGCTTTCCTCTTGTTAGGAAAGACATTTTTGATCACTGACTATATCTAGAAACACTCCTGCAGACAAAGTAATTTGTAGATGCCATTTTTGTTTGACCCAGGAAGCCCAGACCTACTTTCAGGGCCGGGAACTAGGAGCCTGGGGCCCAGGAGAGATGACGTTCGCGGGAGCCAATGAAAGTTGAGTCAGACCAGGAGCGTCGGCCGCGGCGGGGGGCAAAGGGGAAAGAACACAGCGGGGGGACATCTCCAGCCAGCCGGGGGGAGGCAAAGAAACCCCGGGGGGGGGGGTCAGGGATGCTCCGAGCACGGGGGCAGAGGCGTGGGACCCGGGAAGCACAAGAAGACACATCTGGGGACTATCAGTGTAAGGAGCCTGACACCCTCACACTGAGGCTTGAGTCTTACTAATCTGGGAAACATGCGCCCCCCCTAGATGCCCGTGCGCTCCTCCCGCTGGGTCGTGCCTGCCCAGCCCACGCCTAGGAGGTTCCTACACACCAAGGCCGGGTTCCTCTTGGCCCGCTGGTTCCTACTAGCCTCGCGGATTCCCGCAATGACCTCTCTGCCCGAGTGAAAACAGAAAACAAACTTAGGCTCGAGGCCCACAGGCGGACCAAGCCAGGACCTAGATAAATTGCAGAAACTTGCGTTTGTGAGCTTTGAGCACCTCCAACAAGAGGGCGGCAAGCACAAGGGCCAGGGTTGACCGCCAACGTGCCCGTCCCCTTAGAGTCACACCAGGACCGCTCTTGTCCTCTAGATGACACGTGGGAAAAGGCGCCGTGACATCAAACCCCGGGGCCAACGCAGCCATAAGGGCACACGAAGCAGCAGCACGTGTGAACTTAGTAGGTGCGCGGTCTGTGGCTCGCACCTGTGCCGTCCCGGGTTCCCCATCGAAGGCGTTTAGCACGTGAGACTGACTTAGAAGCAGCAGAAAGCAAAGGTGCCGCGTGCATAGGGCGAAACGACGCAAAGCACAGCACCACGGATGGAGACGCTTCATTAAGGCGCGTCACCTGCAGGCGTGTGGGGCCCAGCAACGCCGGCCGGGTCCCGGGCCCCGTCCGGGAGCACCACCCCCCCACCGGGACCCGCTGGAGCCATCAGCCGCCCCCAGAAGAAGCAAAGTCTTCCTCGGCCCGGGTTACGTCAGCATTTACCCCAGCTCCTCCAACAGCTTGGGTTCCAGCGAACTGTGGCAGGGCTGACCCCGCAAACGAGGTCAAAGCGGTTCAAAGTCCGCAAAAGGGAAATCCGCGTCCACAGGGCTGCTCAGAGCAAGCCCCCCTGAGGAAGGAAGGCTGCCTGCCGTCCTCGTGTGGCTTCCCTCGCCCACGTGCACGGCGCCCGCGGCCACGCTGTGTTGCAGACACGTCCCCTGGATTCAAGGAAGGCGACGCCGGTGGTAGATCCCAGGCCGGGGTCAACCGCATGTGTCTGCAGACCTTGTGTCCGTACGTCTAGGAGCTTAGACCACAGCACGTGTCCCGTCACCCATTCATTGAACGACACTCACATGGAGCAAATTCAATGCCCCCCCCCGCCCCGTGTGCGTCTGACGGTGGCCGTCAGGACCCTCCTGCACTGTCCGCACAGAAAGGCAAAGCCGAAGCGACAGGAGCCCCTGCAGACGCACCGCGATTCACGGGATTGGGGCAGAGAACCCGAAGCTCCGGGTGTTGGCGCTGGGTCAGCCTGCGATTTGCCAAGTGACCTTATATAATCCTTCTGGCTTTCCGTCTTCTCCTTCTGCAGACTGAAGTATGTGAGTGACTCATAAAAAAAAAAGGTCTGATATCCATTCCCTTCCCTTCTTTCCAACCTGCCGCTGCGTAAGGCCGCCACCCCACTCCACGCTAAGGATCGCAGGAGCCGCGGAACGGCCCCCTTACTTTCTTCTGCTCCATGGCCCCTCTTCTCAACAACAGTTTCCAAGACTGAGAACCCAAATATCTTGCCCAGGAAGCTAAAGGAAAGGAAGGAGAAACAGAGTCAGAGGAAACGTCACGAGAAACAGGGCACAGCTCAACAGAAGCTCTGGGTTCCAACGGGCAGCGGGTACCTGGGGTGTCTAAGACAAAGGTCATGGGCCTGGTCTGTAGAGACGTAAATGCACATCCCAGGTGCGAGAGCCGAGGGATTGCTACCTGGCTGGGGAGGAAGGAAAGTGCTGACACTGCGCCCCCGCCATGAGACCTGTCCATATCGGGACCCCTGGACCCTCTAGATGCGACCTCACCTAGGAAACGGATCTTTGAAGATGCAAATTAAGCTAAGGATGTTGAGACGCTCGCTCGTCGGGGTGGCCCGGAGTCCAATACCAGGTGACCTTCCAGGAGGCAGGAGTGGAGACACGACCCGGGGCAGCAGGTGGTGTGAACGGACGCGGAGGCGGCCGGGCCGCCCGGGACGTCAGGGGGGCCCAGGGCCACGGAGGCCACGGAGGCCATGGAGGCCGGGCAGGCCGTGTCCCCGGAGCCTGCAGGGCTCGCTGGCCGCAGGCGTGGCCTCCCAGACAAGCCAGCTGTTGCAGCCCTTGCAGAAACCGGCCACAGCATCCGCGTCCGCCTCCTGCCCGTCCCCCCTTCTCTCTGCGGCTCCGCGGCTCCCGGGCACCTCGGGTCTGGGCGCGGCGCGGGGCCGGGGCTGCATCGGGCCGGGGGGCTGCTCCGTGCACCTGCCACTGGCATCCCGGTGGCGGAGGCCACGGGACGGAGGGCACGACTCGCCCCCCAGACGCCGTCCTGCGCCCCAGCCCCGCGGGCCCGCGCCAGCCTCGGGGAGCCCTGCGCCTCCGGGTCGGTAAGAGCCACGGAGCCCGGGGCCTCAGGGCCACTCCCAGGCTCAGAGCTGGGCCTGGGGCCACCCTGGGGGGGGGGTAGGAGGGGAGGACGGACGGGAGGATGGAAGGGCAGGAGGATGGACGGGGGAGGATTGGGGGGGAGAATGGGGGGAGGACGGATGGAAGGATGGACGGGGGAGGACGGACGGGTGGATAGATAGGAGGACGGGTGGGAGGATGGGAGGGCGGGAGGACAGACGGATGGGAGGATGGACAGGGTGGGAGGACGGACAGGAGGGCGGATGGGAGGACGGGTGGGAGGACGGGAGGACAGATGGGAAGATGGATGGGCAGGAGGACGGATGGGCAGGAGGACAGACGGGAGGGCGGATGCGAGGACGAGAGGACGGATGGGAGGACGGGGGGGCAGGAGGACGGACAGGAGGATGAGAGGACAGACGGGAGGATGGACGGGGGAGGACGGATGGGAGGACGGACAGGAGGACAGGTGGGAGGACAGGAGGACGGACGGGAGGACGGGCGGATAGATGGGTGGGCAGGAAGATGGACGGGGGGAGAGTGGGGGGGGAGGACAGACAAGAGGATGGATGGGGGAGGACGGATGGGTAAACGGATGGGAGGACAGGCGGGAGGACGGACGGACGGGAGGGCGGACGGACAGGAGAATGGACGGGAGGATGGACGGGTGGGAGGACAGACATGGTGGGAGGACGGACAGCCAGGCAGACGTACAGGGTGGGAGGATGGATGGATGGATGGAGGGAGGATGGACTGGAGGGAGGATGGATGGAAGGACAGATGCAAGGACAGACCAGATGCAGTGGGAGGACGGATGGGCAGGAGGACAGACGGAGAGAGGACGGGAGGGAAGATGGGGTGGGAGGACAGCCGGGCAGCGCCACCCGGAGCTCCGCATCACAGGGCGACAGGCCGGGCGGCCAGGGTCACAGTCCCAGCGTAGCAGCCGGCAGCAAACCAGGCGACCAGGCCGTCGCCGTGCCCCCGCCCCACCCCTGCCCCCGACGCAGCCTGGCCCGGGCTGGGCGCCCACAGGAGGCGGGCATTAGGTTCCAACGGCTGGTCCCACGTCCTGTGGTTGACAGCCGGGCCAGGGACACGGGACATGGGTGCTCCCAGCAAAGCCACTGCCCAGCGACGCGGTGTGGGGTCGGTCACGAGAGTCCCACGGGGGACGAAGCCTTGCGGACACCGATCTCAGCCTCAGGCCACACTCCCAGGAAACTGTGGGGGCCGTGGTGGTGACGGGTCGAGATGGGGGGTCCTCGGGGCCGTCCGCGTCAGTGGGGGACGGTGTGGAAGATCCCCAGAGAGGGACGACCATCCTGCCAGGCCGAGCTCCAACGGCGCTGACAGCGAGCAGCCGTCCACGGAGGACCCGCGGCACAGCCTGTGCCCCAGCTGCACCCCAGCTGCATCCAGCCTGTACCCAGCAGCCCCGCCTGCACCCAGCCTGCACCCAGCCTGCGCCCCACCTGCACCCAGTCTGCACCAGCCTGCACTCAGCCTGCACCCAGCAGCCCCACCTGAGCCCAGCCTGCACCAGCCTGCACGCAGCCTGCATCCCACCTGCACCCAGAGTACACCCAGCCTGCACCCCACCTGCACCCAGCCTGCGCCCTGCCTGCACCCAGCCTGCACCCAGCCTGTGCCCCAGCTGCACCCAACAAGTGCCCCAGCCTGCGCCCCAGCTGCACCCCAGCAGCATCCAGCCTGTACCCAGCCTGCACCCAGCAGCCCCGCCTGCACCCAGCCTGCACCCAGCCTGCGCCACACCTGCGCCCAGTCTGCACCAGCCTGCATTCAGCCTGCACCCAGCAGCCCCACCTGAGCCCAGCCTGCACCCAGCAGCCCCGCCTGCGCCCAGCCTGCACCCAGCCTGTGCCCCACCTGCACCCAGTCTGCACCAGCCTGCACCCAGCCTGCACCCCACCTGCACCCAGAGTACACCCAGCCTGCACCCCACCTGCACCCAGCCTGCGCCCTGCCTGCACCCAGCCTGCACCCAGCCTGCACCCAGCAGCCCCAGCCTGTGCCCAGCAGCCCCGCCTGCACCCAGCCTGCACCCAGAGTACACCCAGCCTGCACCCCACCTGCACCCAGCCTGCGCCCTGCCTGCACCCAGCCTGCACCCAGCCTGCACCCAGCAGCCCCAGCCTGTGCCCAGCAGCCCCAGCCTGTGCCCAGCCTGTACCCAGCCTGCACCCAGCCTGTGCCCCAGCTGCACCCAACAAGTGCCCCAGCCTGTGCCTCAGCCTGCACCCAGCCTGCACCCCACCTATACCCAGCCTGCACCCAGTCTGCAGCCAGCCTGCAGCCAGCCTGCACCCCAGCTGCACCCAGCCTACACCGCAGCCTGCACCCAGCCTGCACCCAGCAGCCCCAGCCTGCGCCCAGCCTGCACCCACCCTGTGCCCCACCTGCACCAAGCCTGCACCCCATCTGCACCCAGCAGCCCCAGCCAGCACCCAGCCTGCACCCCGCCTGCACCCAGCAGCCCCAGCCGGCACCCGGCCTGCACCCCGCCTGCACCCAACAGCCCCAGCCGGCACCCAGCCTGCACCCCGCCTGCACCCAACAGCCCCAGCCTGCACCCCGCCTGCACCCCGCCTGCACCCAGTCACTGCCGGGCCCGAGAGCCGTCTTACAGCGAAGCGGCCCGTCCGCAAGGCAGCCACATCCACGGGGCCAAGCCTCACCCGGGAAGCGCTCCTCCCTCTCCGCTTCTCTCAAGAGCAACACAAACTCGGTGGCACTTCTTGATTCAACAAACTGGGAATATGATTCCATGTTTTGCTTTGAGGAAGAGGATTGTTTTAATACCAAATACTGTGGACCTAACAGAAACCAAGAGTGTAGCCGCCTGGCTTCCTCTGCACACACGCAGCAGGTGACACGGACGCGAGCCAGCGGCTACGTCTGAACATCTGCAGGGGGAGATTCGGCACATACATACTTCCCTAGGGCAAAAGTCTGTAAATGGGATGTATTTAGAGTTTTAAGGATTTTACTTCTTTATTTGAGGAGGGGGAAGGCTGCGAGCAGGGCCGGGTGGGTGTGGGGGGGGAAACAGAGGCAGAGGGATAAGCAGGCTCAGAGCTGAGCTTGGTCCGACACGGGGCTGGATCCCAGGACCCTGACATCATGAGCTGAGCCAAAATCCAGAGTTAGCAGCTGACTGGGCCCCCCCGGCGCCCCATGGGATCTACTTACGTTCATAGGAATCCTTCTGCGATCCAACATACAACCTGAGCAGCTCCCTCACTGTGGCCTTCGCAAGCTAACCTCTCGGAGCCGTGATCATTTCACCCACCACCCATCGAATACATCGACGACGTGCACCCCGCACCCCACAGGGCTGCTACAAGAGCTACGCGCCGTCACACCGCCAAGTGGGCCCCAAACGCGTGGAACGGCAATCGCTATCACCATCATTAAATAGAGGGCAGCCCGGGGGTTCTCAGCAGTGTAGCACCTGCCTTCAGCCCAGGGCGTGATCCTGGAGACCCGGGATCGAGTCCCACATCCGGCTCCCTGCATGGAGCCTGCTTCTCCCTCTGCCTGTGTCTCTGCCTCTCTCTCTGGGTCTCTCATGAATAAATAAATAAAATCTTTTAAAAATAAATAAATAAATAAATAAATAATAAATAAATAAATAAATAAATAAATAAATAAATAAATACAGGAGCATAGAAGTGGGTGCGCTGCCCTTCTACGTGGTTTGGGTGAGGACTCAGGACTACGCGCAGCTACGTCCGGGAAGACGCAAAAGGCTAACGTCAATAGAATTCCTGTTTGGAAGAAATTGCGTCTGCATTTCGTACAGAGCGATGTCTCTGTTGAACTAATAAAGGTGGAAAGTCTCTTGAAAGCACCAATTACTATGTTCCAAATCTTTTTTATTATTATTATTATTATTATTATTATTATTATTATTATATTTTTAAGTAATCCCTACGCTCAACATGGGCTCGACCTTACAGCCCTGAGATCAAGAGTCACCTGCTGCACCAACCGAGCAGCCAGGTGCTCCTATGTTCCAAAATTGTAAGCGCATCCTACGGACGACCATATAACGCGGAGCACACTTCCCAGTTCTGTGCGAGTGAGCGTCGACCTCCAGGACCCGCGGAAACTATCCAGTTCTGCGTGATAACGACATTCTCCTCCTATAATTTAAAGACAACCCGCTGTGCTGATTGCTTTATTAGCCGGGTTTGTCAAAAAAAGGGTCTGTGCAGCTGCTCTCATCACGTGTGCAGCCCCATTTTCCGAAGCAGCTCCTGGCGTGGCTGTTACACTCCGACCTCCTCTCCGAGGGAAAGGAGACACATTCCAGGACAAAACTCTACATTTCTGTCGTGGCAGGTTTTCGCCTCTCCCTGCTGGGTCGTTGCGTACACGCCGGGTTCCAGAGAACCTTCCCTTCGTTCTGCTGCCTCCGGTGAACTGGGATAAAGAGGAGCTTCATCACTCCACGGGCGGCACGAAGCGAGGACCACAGAACTCTCCAGAAACTTACAGCGGAGAAGAAAGATTTCCAAATTAGTTGAAGAATGTTGGGATTAAGGCGGGGAAAAAAAACCTCTAAAAATAAATCTTGCATATCCGACCCGCTCCTTCTTTGTTTCCCCTCCGCCGGTGCCGGTGCCGGTCCGGTGCTGCGCCACGCCGCGCTCTCCAGCCTCGGACTCGGCGCCGCAGCCGCTCCGGGGCGCCGGGCAGTGACACCTAGTGGCTCCCGCTCACACTGCGCGCGGGGCCTTCGGGGAGCTGTGCCCGCCCTGAGCCCAGACGGTGCCCGCGTCGGGGCCACAGGGGCCCAGGGAGACGCGCGCCAGGGGCTCGGGGTGGCACCGGCCACTGCCCCGCAGCACTAACCTCGCCCCGTCTTCGTCGATAGGACGTATTTTATTTTTTTAAAGATTTATTTATTCATTTATTTATTTTTTCATGATAGACACAGAGAGAGAGAGAGAGAGAGGCAGAGACACAGGCAGAGGGAGAAGCAGGCTCCACGCAGGGAGCCCGACGTGGGACCCGATCCCGGGACCCCAGGATCACGCCCTGGGCCAAAGGCAAGCGCTAAACTGCCGAGCCACCCGGGGATCCCCTAGGACGTATTTTAAAAATCGGGGACATGATAACCGGCTAGCCACGCTAGTGCTCTAGTGGGCTCCACTCGTCTTCGTCGGGCCCTAAAAGTTATCTTTAAACACTTAACCAAACTGCGCTGATTCTTACCCACAATCCTGTAGGGCCGTTGACTCAGACAGAAAGACGTGCGCGTGTGTCCTGTGGCCCTGCGTGTCCTCACTGACCCCTGCACACCTCCAGGGACGCGGGGACCTCGCCGGAGCAGGGCCCCATCACCTACACCCGCCCCAAAGCCCAGCGGCCCTCGGTGCCCGGTTTCACCTGTTGAGGTGCATGTAGCCTGCTCCGCGGTCCCGGCCTACGCCCCTCCCTGGCCCCTGGCCCTGAGCCCTGCGCGCGTCTACGCGGGCCGCTGGCTGAGCTCCCTTGGGCTCCGCGCCCCCTTTCGCCGCCTCCCCCCAGTCGTGGTCTCGTCACACGAGGCCTCACAGCAGCCACGGTCTTGCTGGCTGGACGCCCACACAGCAGGTGTCCCTCCTGAGCCGGTTCCTGCGACCCCCAGGAGGCCCCGACCTCTCCCCACTGAGGTCCACGCGCCCCTCCACCCCCTCGAGACGCCCGAGGCCTGGAATCTCTTCCTTTCCTTGGGTTTGACACCTGCGAGTGGGGCTGGCGCGCTCCCCGGGGGGGGGGGGGGCTGTCGGCGGACGAGCGCAGCCACCCTTGGTCCCTGGCCCGTCACCTGTGGCCTGTGAATGAGGCCTCGCTGGTATCACCTTATTTTTCTCAGCTGACAAGCCTGCCACCCTCGCGCTTCTCATGCAGGTGCCTTCTTCGAGTCATTTTTTAAATAATGGCTCAGGGGATCCCCGGGGGGCCCAGCGGCTGAGCGGCCCCTTGGGCCCAGGGCGTGACCCCGGGGTCCGGGATCGAGTCCCGCCTCGGGCTCCCTGCACGGGGCCTGCTCCTCCCTCTGTCTGGGTCTCCGACTCTCTCGTGAATAAATAAATCAAATAAATAAATAAATAAATGGTGGCACAATACGCATGACCTAAAAGTTCACTGTTTTAACCATTTTTAAAACTCAGATATAACTGACCTGCACCAGTGTCCCCTGTGCCACGTAGCGATTCGATCCGTGTGCGTGTCGCGAAGCGGCCACCGCGAGTCCAGGTAACGTGCACGACCGCGCGGGCCCGAGTTTCTCCTCTGTGGCCGTTTGGAGGCTCGGCTCAGGGCCACGAGGGGCACCCACGCTGCCGCGCACCCTCCCTGCCACCTATTCCAGGAACTGCTTCGTCTCCCACACCTGAAACTCCGCACGCATGAAACACCCGCTCTCCGTTCCCCTCCGTCGCAGGCCCTGGGAGCCAGCAGTGCCCTCGCCGTCCCGGAGCGCGACTGCTCTGGGCGCCGGGCCACGGGACTCAGTGGAGCTGCTGTCCGGCTCCCCACGAGCGCGGCGGCGAGGTCCGGGCGTGCCGCCCATGGTGTCAGGCCGCCCCCCAAGGCCCAGCGTATCCCCCAGTGGGCGTCCGCACCTCCTTCGCCCGCTCGACGGCGGCCACGCCTGCTGGCTCCCGCCTCCCGGCCGTGGCGAACGACACTGCTGCCAACACGGGCGAGCAAGGGCCCCCGTCCCAGTCCCCGCTGGCAGCTCTTTCGGGGTGCACACCCAGAAGCGGAACTGCCGAGCCACCGGGGCTCTACATTTCAACCTTCGAGGAACCGCCGTCCGCTTCCCACAGCAGCTGCACCATCCTACGTCCCTGCAAGCAACGCACGAAACTTCCAACGCCGCCACTTCCTCTAGATCCTCGCTATTTATTTTCTGTCGTTTTGGGCTTGTTTTCCTTCCAATAGCCGTCTTCATGGGGTGACGTGTCTACTACCTATTGCCTTAATCTCCCTTCTCTCCCTCCTTTTACTCATTCCTTCTCCCCTAGCAGAACCACAAGCTTCTTGGGGGCACATGCTGTCTTGGACAATTCACACACAAGTTTGGGGTCTTTTTTTTTTTTTAATTTATAGATTTATTTATTTTTAAAGATTTTATTTATTCATGACAGATACAGAGACAGAGAGAGAGAGGCAGAGACCCAGGCAGAGGGAGAAGCAGGCTCCATGCAGGGAGCCCGACGTGGGACTCGATCCCAGGACACCGAGGTCACGACCTGGGCCAAAGGCAGATGCTCAACCGCTGAGCCACCCAGGCTGTCCTGTCTGGCATTTTTTTTAAAAGATTTATTTATTTATTTTTTATAGACACAGAGAGAGAGGCAGAGACACAAGCAGAGGGAGAAGCAGGCCCCATGCGGGGAACCCGACGTGGGACTCGATCCCGGGACTCCAGGATCGCGCCCTGGGCTGAAGGCAGGTGCTAAACTGCTGAGCCCCCCAGGGGTCCCCCAAGTTTGGGGTCTTGGTCCTCACAGTGTGATCCCCCTTGGCACGGGCCCACTGGGGAGCCTGTCAACCACGCAGACTGTCTGGCTGCACCCTGGTACTGAACCAGAATCTGAATTTCAATAAGACCTCCCAGGCGCCTGCAAGTGCAGGAAGAGCAGAGCCTACTAGGACGAGGAAAGGCAATTTACCTTCATTCTGGCCACAGGGTCTGCTGTCTCCTCTTGTAGGTGCTTTATAAACGTGCACTGCTTGGAGGGTTAATGGGAAATATCAACAGCCCTGTTAACACCCATCATCAAGCATTTGTCAAAAATGTAGAAGAGCATCTCTTGAAAAGTAGCTCAAAGCAGGCTGAAAAATAGGGCAGAGAAACCTCAAAGCCAAGAGGAGCACAAGAAACGTGATGCAACGGCATGTGCTACCCCGGGTCGGATCCTGGGATAGAGAAAGGTCATTGGGCAAGCAGGAAGAAATGTGAATAAAGGACAGACTTCAGTTCATGATAACGTATGGACACTGCTTCGTTCGTTGTGACAAATGCACCGTATCCACGCGAGATGGTAGTAACAGAAGAAAAGGGGTGTGTGGGGGGTGCAAATTCTCTGTGTTACATTCACAATTTTTCTGTAAATCTAAAACTACTCTAAAATAAAAAGTGGATTTAAAAGAGAGAGGCCAAAAAAGATAAATAAATAAAAATAAATAAAAATAAATAAATAAAAGAGAGAGGCTGGGAACCCTGGGTGGCTCAGCGGTTTAACGCCACCTTCGGCCCAGGGCGTCATCCTGGAGTCCTGGGATCGAGTCCCACGTCGGGCTCCCTGCATGGAGCCTGCTTCTCCCTCTGCCTGTGTCTCTGCTTCTGTGTGTCTCGCAAGAATGAACAAAATCTAAATAAATAAATAAATATAAAATAAAATAAAATAAAATAAAATAAAATAAAATAAAATAAAATAAAATAAATAAAAAAATAAAATAAAATAAAATAAATAAAATAAATAAAATAAAATAATAAAATAAAATAATAAAATAAAAAAATAAAATAAAATAATAAAATAAATAAAATAAAATAAAATAATAAAATAAAATAAAATAAAATAAAATAAAATAAAATAAAATAAAATAAAATAAAATAAAATAAAATAAAATAAAATAAATAGAGAGGCCGAGGGGCACCCGGGTGAGTGCCTGCCTTCGGCCCAGGGCATGACCCCAGGGTCCCGGGATCGAGTCCCCACATCGGCTCCCACCTGCTTCTCCCTCTGCCTGTGTCTCTGCCTCTCTCTGTGTGTCTTTCATGAATAATAAAATATTGTTTAAAAATTAAGAAATAAATTAAAAAATAAAAGAGAGAGGCCGAGAATAAGCAGGGTGTCAAAATGACCGCCGCACAAGTGCAGGAAGGATCACGTGTGTCATGAATTTCCCACGGTGGGGTTGGTTGGTACCTCCAAGGCCGTGCATCATCAGAACGACATCCTCGCAGCCCTGAGGAGCGACGGTCAGCAGCTGCTGGTCTGTGCATCTAGGGTCAGTCCAGCCTCTCTGCCGGGCCCGGGACGGGCCCCTGCACATGCTAAGAAATGCCCCAGCACTACTTACCGTATCTGCCTCTGCAGGGTTGAAGAGGAAGATTAAAATCTAAGTTATGTCAATTCTTAGAAGAAAGCCCTGATGCCGAGTCAGCGACTCGAGTCAAGTGCCCCGGGGAGCCAGGTCTTACTGACAAGCTACTAACTTCAGACCCTGCACCAACCCTTTCCCTGAGCTCACTCTCTCTAAAGGAAATCATTTCTTTCTCCCTCAGCTCCTCAAATAAGCTTCTTCACTGAATATGTCCCATTTTGTTTACATCAAAATATTGACCTTAGGGAAGTAGACACCATTAGCATCACTCTGCGGCACGGGGCGCCTGGCGGCTCCGTTGCTCAAGCGTCAAACTCTTGGGTTCGGCTCGAGTCTTGATCTCGGGGGACCAGGATGGAGCCCTGTGTAGGGCGCCGAGCTCAGCGAGGATCTCTTGGAGATTCTCTCCCACTCCTCTGCCCCTCCCCTCTAAAATAAATAAAGAAATCTTTCCAAAAAAAATCAATGTGTAGTAAAACCATTAGTACAACTAGGAATTATAGAGATTATAGCTGGCATTTCTTCTCTATACCATATTTAAATAATGTGCTACCAAGGGGCGCCTGGTTGGCTCAGTTGGGGGAGCCTGTGACTCCTGATCTCAGGGTTGGGAGTTCAAGTCCTACACTAAATGTAGATCTTACTCTAAAAAATAAAATAAGACCTACTGTGCCACATGCTTTACGCGTGTGATCTCATTCCATCTACCCTATATATAGGGTATTACCCTATATACCCATAGCAACCCTATGAAGCAGGTGCCATTGTCTCCATGAGATTCTTGTTATGTATTTTTTTAAAAGAATTATTCATTTAAGCACTCTCTCTACACCCAACGTGAAGTATGAACTCACAACCCAGAGGTCAGGAGCCACGTGTTCCACCGCCTGAGCCAGCCTGGAGCCCCACTTGTTACACGTTTTCATCAGGAGAGAAGAGACAGGTTTAGCAACAGCACATAAAGAAGAATTTAGAACTTGTGATCATTACGAGGCCTACCTGGGTGGCTCAGTTGGTTAAGCGTCTGCGTTTGACTCGGGGTCCTGGGTTCGAGCCCGATGTCGGGCTCCCTGCTCAGCGGGGAGCCTGCGTCTCCCTCTGCCTCTGTTGCTCCCCCTGCTTGTGCTCTCTCTCTCGTTCACTCTCGCAAATAAATAAAATCTTAAAAAAAAAAGAACTGCGATTATTGCAAGTTCAGTGTGGCCTAAGAACTGATATAGCTACCAGGAATCGATATAGTATTATCGTGAATTTTAAAAAAACATAATACTGAAAACAATGGAAGAAAACATCTACTAGGAAGAGATCATATGGCAGGCTCTGATGTTCGATACTTTGTCTTATTTATTTATTCATTTATTCATTTATTCATTTATTCATTTATTCAGAGAGAGAGAGAGGCAGAGACACTGGCAGAGGGAGAAGCAGGCTCCATGCAGGGAGCCCGACGTGGGACTCGATCCCGGGTCTCCAGGATCATGCCCTGGGCTGAAGGCAGCGCTAAACAATACCCCTCAGATGAGGGTTTGTCCCCATTTTATAAGATGAATAAGCTCGGAACTCAAAGATCAGAAAATGGCACGTGGGTCCCCGAGCCAGCGCGTGGCAGGGCTGGAGTCGGAGTCCAAGCGTATGTGACAGCCAAGCCGATGCGTCTCCCATGAGGACCACTCTGCCCAGGCGGCTGCCCTGGCCGGACCTGGAATCCGGCGTTGATTGCAGACCTCACACTGTCAGGGGCCTCGGGACCCGAGGGAACACCCCCAGGGACAGCAGGGGGAGGCGGGGACTCACAGCATCCTCTGAGGACGGGGACACAGGACGCTTGGTCCGGAGGCAGGGAGACACAAGGGACAGACCTTCTGGGTGATCAGAGAAAGCAGAACGAGCGCCAAACAAGACCGGAACTAGAGGGAAGAAGTGTATGTTCCAAAAAATGAAGACCGCAGAGGAATTATTCCAGAAGAGTCACTGTCTCACGGAGCAGCGAGGTCTGCATCCCAGCAGGTGAGACACCACCCATGACCTCGTGGACAGCGACCTAGAATTCCAGATGCACTTTAGGATCCTTCTAACTGTGAAACTAGGGGTGCAGCTACCCTGATACGGGATTATACCTCGTAGCCCGCTTACGTAGGGTACACGCAGGCCACACGGGGCCACACGTGTTCATAAACATGTCTGGTTCACACCGAAGATACTGAAGCGCTCGTCGGCACATCGAGGCCATCACGATGAACATGGAACGTCATCAGGCAGCAGGAGCCACAGAGAAATCCGACACAAACGTACCGGCCCGCGCGAGTGGGTCTTGAGCCTGGAGGCGCCCACTTGGGCAGGTCCCAGGGGGGCCCGGGACCCAATTCCTGGGACGCCCGAGCCCACGGGCCAGGCCCCACGAGCACCAGGTCCCTCGGGGGAGCGTGCACTGCGCCGGGGGCCCTGCGCACCCTTCCCGCCCTCCGCGTGGACTCGGCAGGGACGCGGCCCGTCTGCTAGTGGCCTCGCGGGCCTCACGGGAAGGCCGAGGGCCTCCGGGCCACAGTCTCTTCCCCAGGCCACCCTGAGGGTCCCGCAGGGGCCTCCCTCGCCACTGGGGACACTGTCCTGTGAGACGCGGCCGGGGCCCACGGCACCCACTCCTCCTGCAGGGCCTGGGCACGGGCACCCAAAGCCGGCGGCTCCAGCCAGCCCCCCGGGTCCTCCTCCTGCAGGACCGCCTGAAGGGAGTGGCCCGGCCACGGTCACCTGGGACCCGTCACGCGCCTCCCCTCCAGGCCCACGGTCCCTCAGCACCCTTGGCTGATAGTCGCCAACGCGGCACAGCACACGCATGCCACCGAGCAATGCCCAGGACAGGTCTCCCTCGAGGTCCCTCTGCTTTCTGATGATTTGAGGTGCAACTCAAGGACTTGTACGTCCAAGTCAATATAGAAACACTATTATTTGAAAAGCGTCTTATTGACCATTTTCATTTCTTAAAGGTCCTGTGCCGCCAAGAACCAATTACAGAAGCATTTATGCAGTCACAGGGCCCCACTATCAGAAATTAGAATGTGTAAAAAAAAAAAAAAAAAAAAGAAAAGAAATTAAAATGTTTGATTTAATTATCCAAAGTCACCTTAATCAAGAGGACAAAAACAAATGGAAGAGAAAGTGCTTTAACCCAAGGCCGAAGGCTCTGCTGTCTTGGACAAAGAGCTCATTTGCCAAAAGGATGCAACCAAGTCTCCTAATTCCAGAGAGAAAAGAAGGCTACTCTTGGCACCGAGAGACCTCATTTTAGTGTCCATTCAGCCTCTGAATGGCTGCGAGGATTTCGATAAGTCACAAATTCCTCAGGGGTCATCTCAGCACGCTCAAAAAATCTGTGATTTTTACCACGACGCTCAGACACCAACGCCCCTGTTATCTGTCGCGGCCGAGCTGCGTGCTGAGCTCCACTCCTGCGGGGGGTCCTGCCTCCCTGCCCCGCACAGGGATCGTGCGTCCCCGCCCTGTGGACTCCGGCTCACGCACGCGCCCTGAGCACACACGTGTGTCACTTCTGGATAGGAGCTCGAAGAGTCACCGTGCTCCCCCCCCACCTGGGGGCTGACAGAGCTCCAGGGAGGGCGCTCCTGTGACCGGGGCCCGGGGTGAAGATGGCAGGAGCGGCAGCGACAGAAGCCACAGCACACCTGCAGCGGGCGGGGGCACCGCCGAGAGCCGGGCGCGTGTCCTGAGCGCCGAGGCTCCGGCACAGCCCGCTGCCCCGCGTGCGGCCACCTGCAGACGCGCCGGTCCCCGTGGCCACAAGCTCCAGCCTCAGAGTCGTGTCCGGCAGATACACGCAAAAAGACGTCTTTTGCAGAAATTAGGCGCCCGCTCTAAAGCTTTTCCTTTAAGTTGCCGCTAAAAATAGGCTGACTGGCTAACCTGGGAACTCTGTCACAGCGGCTCTTTCCTCTTACCAATTACTGTAGTATTAGTCAGAAAAGTCAAAAATACATAGTGCATCTGTTACGAGCGACAAAGAACCACATTAGCTACTCGTAGCAAAATGAGCACTTTGGGGAGCCTTGGAACTCTCATTCAGAGATGGCGGAAGAATTTAGGGACGTAGTACTACAACGACATTAAAACCACTAATGGCAAAAAAAGAAAAAAAAAAAAGAAAACACCACTAATGGCAAGAAGAAGGAAAAAAGACAAAAGGTCCCATTTAGAAAATGCTTTGCACAAACTATATATTCCATAACCATAACCACAGCAGGAATGAAACTTGCTTTTATTGCCCCCCCCCCCAGCCCGCCCCGCAGAAGAGGATCCTAAGATCCTATTTTGAATTCCGGTTGCCATGGAAACCAGTAGAACCCTGGGTGGGACTCCATCATAACTGCTGCATAATTTGGTGCAACAGAAGAAGCCTAGCTCACCGTCTCAACTGGAAGTCACGACTCTGGTTGGAATCCTTAGAGGAGTCGCACAATTTGAGGCTAAAACATCTATAACATTTAAGGCCCGTGAAGAGGACGCTCTTGCTTTCAAAGAAATAGGAGCAACTCAGCACGACCGTGACCTACGGTCCTGCCGCTTGCAGCCGGATCCTAACTTGTCACTCGTCGTCCCGGGCAGGCACGTCGTATGCCCGCGTATCCAGGCACGAGGGCGGCTGGAGGTACAGCAGCAACTGTGGGCTCGGAAAAACCACAAAAGCTGTATATGTAGCAGTGACAGCCGACACTTACTGTGGGCTGTTTCTAATTGTTTCTATATTAATGCAACAACCTTGTAAGGCAGCAACCACTATCACCTTCACTTTATAGGTAGGGAAACTGAGGCAATCCCCATGTCCACAGGCTGCCCAGTATTCTGTAGTGCTTAGAGCAGACCTGGGACCAGGGAGAAGGGCTCCCGGGTCTGCCCTGCTCACCACGGGGCTTTTCTGCTTCTCTGAGCATCTCAGAAATTTGCGACTGTAACTGTAAGGCAAGCCGGGCTCAGGTTAAGGACACAAGCAGAGCACCCATCCGACAGCTCTCACGCCCTGGCGCACTCAAATAGCCGTGGCTACTTCGCGAAGATGCCTATTCTTGGGCCCTCCGCCCTGAAAGTCTGACTCACCGCGTCAGGGGCTGGGACCAGCGCACCTGCACGTTAGCAGCATCCCGAGTGATTCAGACGGAGGTTCTGCAGGCTACGCTTAGAGAAACCCTGGCCTTCCCGAATCCAGCTGATGAACAGCTGCGGGTGGATGAGGCAACTTCACCTACAGAGAGGAAGGCTGAGAAACAGAAGACAGCCTTAAAAAAAACTCTGTGTGATAGAAAAGCCAAAAATAAAAGTCTTAAAACAATAAGTCTCTTGTACTTTATTCCTTACAATTCTCCTCAATTGTAATTGATCAGAGTCTATTTATTTTAATTCTGCACACGACTCTAAGAAGTACAGTTACCTAGTTTTTAAGATCATAGAAGATTAGGGGATCCCTGGGGGGCTCAGGGGTTGAGCGCCTGTCGTCAGCTCAGGGCGTGACCCCGGGGTCCCGGGATCGAGTCCCACGTGGGGCTCCCTGCGTGGAGCCTGCTTCTCCCTCTGCCTGGGTCTCTGCGTCTCTCTCATGAGTAAATAAATCTTTTTTAAAAAGGATCATAGAAGATTAGAAGCAAAAATAAAAGCGAAAATAAAGCAGGAACATTGACAGCAATAAGTGAAGGCAAAAAAAATAAATAAATAAGTGAAGGCAGGTAGAAAGACAGGAAGGAACAGGCTGGAAAAGAAAAATTTTAAGTGCATTCAAAGAAGCCTGGGAGCATCCTAGAGACCAAGAGCCCTCCCCGCACCCAGAGGAAGGGCTGCTTCTCAGAAGATGCCAACAATTATATTCCCGATGTCAGGTTATCCAAAAACAAAAAGGAAGGGGAGTTAAGGCTTTCTTATAATCTGCATACTATTTTCAAAGGACAATGATATCAAATATTCGAGGAAACTTGCCCCTTAAAGCAGTTGAAACTAAAAATTGGGGTACTTAAAAGCTGGTATCTGACCATGGTCTCTCTTGGGCTAGAAAGACGCTAAGCAATTTCCTTGTAGGGGTTGATGAACCCTGTGGGGAAAGAACTGGCCGGTGATTAGGACCTGGGTTTGGGGTTAGGAGATGCACACACCATAACGTGCTTTGTGCTGTGCTTCTTGAAAAATGCGTGTTGCATTGGCAATGGCACAATAACCAGACTTTTACGTTGAACAAAGACTAGAATTGTGTTAGTGCTGGCACTTGGGAGTATTTTTTTTTCTTTTTTTTCTTTTTTTTCTTTTTTTTCTTTTTTTTCTTTTTTTTTTTGTATTTTTTTTTTTCTAGAGTGCAGCTTTTCAGGACACTCATCCAGATGGTAATTTTCAACTAGATTCTTTTCCTTTAGTAATATTGGATGATAGAACTTTTCTCAGATCATTTCTGGTTACCTCAGTGTTTTGGAAATATAATTTTATGCACAAACATCTTTCCTATTCCACTTCTACCCCTGATGACTAATTAGAACTGATTCAAAAAGTCAGTATGTATGCATCAGATAGGAAGACAAGAGAGATAACAAAATAAAGAAAAATTATTCTCAGGTGTTTTTTTTTTTTAAAAAAAAAAGATTTTGTTTATTTGAGAGAGACAGCATGTGCACACAAGCAGGGGGAAGGCAGAAGGAGAAGCAGGCTCTCCACTGGGCAGGGAGCCGGATGTGGGGCTCAATCCCAAGACCCTGGGATCATGACCTGAGCCAAAGGCAGATGCTTAACTGACTGAGCCACCCAGATGCCCCTATTCTCAGATTTTTGAATTCCCTATATTTAGCAGCAATGAAGCAACATAGTCCTCAGTACATGTTTAATGCATGAGGGGATGAACGGACGAGCAGGTGGATGGATGGATGGATGGATGGACGGACAAATGGAGAGATGAACAGACAGATGGAAATGGATGGATGGAAAGGTGGGATGGATGGGTGGGTGGATGGAGGGAGAGAGGGATGGATGGATGGAGAGATAAATAGGTGAGTGAGTGGAAGGATGAACAGATAAATAGATAAATGAATGAAGAGCTTTTCTGATAATACAGAAGATTGTATCTCCCAGCAAAATAATATTGATAATAATGGTTTAAGAAGGCTAAAATTACAAGTGGATTGAATATAGTCAGATGACCACCAAATATATGTGCACGCACGTGTGTATATGTACTTATGCAAAGGACCAAGAATGGAGGTACTCCTCAATCCAGTTGGTCTACTCCCTCTTTTCTTTTCTTTTTTTTTTTTATTCCCTCTTTTCTTTTATTATTTTGGAAATGTCAAACAAGTCACGTAGCTGCTATGGAACAGGCAGGAGGACCCTGCCACAGAAACGTGGTCCAAGTCAGCAGTACATGTGGCTGACCAAGGGACCAGGAAGCAGCTGGGATGGGAAGTGAGAAGACAAAGTCCAAGCAGGTGTTGAGGCCCTACAAAATTCAAGGAAAAAAAAAATCACTGTGCTTCTATTCGTCTCCAACTCAAGATCCCTAATCCTGCCGCCTACAGAACCGATTCATGTCCATCCCCAAGTCTAAGTCTCTAGAGCTTAGAAGTCCTGGTCTTACGAATGTGGGTCCTTCCCTTTTGGGAAAAGGAGAGCCTTTTCAGACTGAGACGTACCCAACAGCGTCCACGTGAGATGCGTAGGGCCGTGCAAGTTTAACGAGCACTCCTATGTCCATTTTGATTTTGGGAAAAATCGAGACAGTGGTGGCATTCTTCTTCCCCTCCTAGGTAAGAACTGGTCGGGACTCAGGAACAGAGAGAGCAAGCTACGTTAGTGTTGCTCTGAAAAGTTAATAGGACTAGAGGCTAGAAATGGCTCCCCAAACTGTCCTTGTGACTACGATATTCTGGTTGCCCCTGTTGGATATTCCTCTTGATTCCAAAGGTAAGGAGAGAACAGAGCACCTCCCTTTATGTACGACAGTAAAGAGAAAGGTTATGCCGTGACACGCGCCTTATATACTAGAGACGATGGAAGGTCATGACGCAACGGGGTTCCACATGTCACATAGGAATAAGGTGAGAAATCGAGAATATCAGGAGAATAAACGTTTGGACAGGACATGAAAAATGAAGCAAGGTCAAAAGAAGAACTCTGGCCAAGGAACTATCTTATCAACACCCAGTGACACGGGTCTCAGCCACTATGATGTCGAATCTGTAGTGATGTCTCAATATCATACGTACACCGTGGCTCGTTGAACAAGAACCGCCTCAAAGAGGAAAATGGTCTTGTTTAGAAGGACGTGTCCAAGTGACCAATGAGCTGGGATTTCTTGGGTGAGGAAATCAGGAGATTACTTTGTCTTTTGGCCTCCCAGTTTCCTTTTGGGAAAGAAAAGCGATTTGGTAAAATAAAGCATCGGGCATTTCTGCGTCGGAGACAGTATTGGAAGGAGTCAAACGCCCAAACTGGGGCACCTAAAATGTGTTTTCTATAAATGTATAGATTTGATCTGCAAAAAAAAAAAAAAAAAAAAAAAAAAAAGATTTGATCTGCCACCTTGTCCTCAAAATGCACAAAATAACTCTGACACCTTAAAACAATGCCTTTTCCGAATTATGTTCTGTGCCTTCTTTTAAGCAACAGGAAAAAATACATAATCCATTTTAGAACGATTTCAAATAGTACTCACGGTACTCGATAAAGAGAAATGTTACCCTCCAGACTGCCAAAGTCGGACTTAACACGGGGCGGGTATTAACTGCTTCAGCGCATCCTCCCTTAACATTTGATTTACCTAGAAATGTCAGCGGGCTATCAGTAAAAGGTAAAACGTCACTTCAGATGAAAATGTTGTTCTTTTGAGAATGTTGTCAAAACTTAGGAGAATATTTGACACTCTTTTTAAATATTAAAACAGTGCCTATTTTCCCTTCTCATATATTTGTTCACGAATCAGTGATGTTTTTTTGGGTGTAAAAATACCACTCTTTGGATCCCTGGGTGGCTCAGCAGTTTAAGCGCCGCCTTCAGCCCAGGGCATGACCCCGGGATCCTGAGATCGAGTCCTGCATCGGGCTCCCTGCGTGGAGCCTGCTTCTCCCTCTGCCTGTGTCTCTCATGAACAAATAAATAAAATCTTTTTTAAAATGCCACTCTTTTTAAAGACTTCACAGAATTAGAGACAACGCACATGGAACTTTACATTGAATCTTGAAAGAAAGAAAACTAAAAAAGCGAAAGTCCCCTGATTTCCTTATTACTCTTTCTTTCTTCAAGTCTCCCCCTTTAGAGAAGGGAGACACCCTAGTCTTTTATCTCACCGGACACTGGCTTTTTACATTTTTGTCTTCTCCCTGAAAAGATTTTCTCTAGTAGAATATGGATTTAAAGTCAAGGTTGTGTGCGTCCGAGAAACATGAGCTCCTTGTCTCCAAACCCGTCACTGGTCCAGTAGGCAATGTCCCGGGACGGATCACACCACAGGCACGCTCCCCCGCAACTGCGGTAACTGCACTCCAGGCCCCACCGCAGGAAACTCAAGGGAGACAGCGGCCCCGGGCTCTGCTCTTCCCCTCCAACCACCTCGCTCATGCTAACCCCACTAGTGAACCCGGTAGGTTAGTTTTCACCACCCAGTACGTTCAGCAGGGACAGAGGTGAATGGCTGGGCCCACGGCCGTTAGGGAGAAGCGGCGGAGGAAACGGGACAGTGGTTTGGCTGTTCTACAAACAGCACATTCGATGGCTCAAGTCGGGCAAAAGCAAAGTGCCTGAGTGCTTTGCAGAAACCAATTAATTCAGTTCAATATCAACACATGGATGGTAACCAAGAATTACATCTATTGCTACAATTTTTCCAAAACTGGGGCAGCCCGGGTGGCTCAGCGGTTTAGCGCCGCCTTCAGCCCAGGGCCTGACCCTGGGGTCCCGAGATCGAGTCCCACGTCAGGCTCCCTGCATGGAGCCTGCTTCTCCCTCTGCCTGCGTCTCTCATGAATAAATAAATAAAATCTTTAAAAAAAAACAATTTTTGCAAAACCAGCTGGCTTTATTAAGTTGGACAAGACCAAGACGGGCAATGTTCCTTCCCAAAGAGGTGCCGGCATGTGGTAGGTCTCTATTCTCTTATTGCCTTGACTTGTGATATGAAACGTGGGCTTTGGTTTAATGATCTGCAACCTGTACGTTTGCTCCAATGCCCCTTCCAGAGTCCCGTAATTCAACACCGGGTCTGATTGTCCCTTAGTGGGATTACACGAAGCCAAACAGCTGCAGGAGGCTCAGTGCTCTTGTGGGTCCATGGCTCGTCTCCACCGGCAGCACTGCTTCCACGACTCATCTGCTGAATCACGCGGACCTCACGACCATAACCACTCGACCCAGGGGATGAGAGTGAAGGACTCTAGGGCTGTTTTGAGGTCGCTCGAGTTTCTGTTTATTGCCCATATTTGTGCTTGGAAACGTGGAGGAGGTCCAAGGAGATACGTTTGGACAAAAAAAAGAAAAAAGAAAGAAAGAAAAGAAAGAAAAGAAAGAAAAAAAGAAAGAAAAGAAAAGAAAAGAAAAGAAAAGAAAAGAAAAGAAAAGAAAAGAAAAGACAAGACCATGGATTCTAGATAAAGGCCGCCGTGGGCTGGGGATGAGAACACTAGTGAAAAACAACTGAAGTGTGCAACTGAAAGAACCGAAAGCATTTCTGTTATCAGAAAGCCAAGGAGACAACCTAAAAAGGCGCGGGTGAGAGACACGGACACCCGCTGGCCATAGCAGCGACTGGTATTTAAGATGAAGCAGCCCAATAAGTGGACCATGACGGCAGCCCTAAAATGTCAGGAATACACTAACATGTCTAGTTTTAAAACCAACTCTTTACTGGTTCAAGGAAATTGAGAAAAAAAAAACACAAAATGGCTAAAAATGAGCATCGTAGACCCTGGTGTTGTAAGGACATAGCTTGTGACGGCTACTTCCACTTTCTTGCCTATTTACATCAGGCAACTGCCATGAAGTCTGCATGGGGGACATTACGATGTGCTTATGGACACTCCTGAAACGGCATCGAGTGAACCAAGCCCGGCCTCTGGGAGCGCGGGAGACAGCCTGTCACCGTGACACACGAGCGAGCGTCTTGATTAACAGGAACATGAACTTCAGGCAACGGAGCCGCAGCGAGGCCACCGTCGCGATCATCAAACCCGGATCCGCGGTCGTTCCAAAGGAACCGTGCCCCCTGTGGGTTCTCACCCGACCCCAGAGCCAGTCCCCGCCGGCGCGCTGGCCCCGCCTGGTCCCCGAGGCGTCGTGTGCACCGGCCGCTCAGTTTTGATGCGAGCAGAGCTGTGCCTGGGGCTTGCAGGGGTCCGTCCGTGCCTTTAGAGCAGGACCCGCGGGTCCCCGATGCCTTGTGTGGAGGCCGGGCCCGGGCAGCGCTCCTGCAGCCGGGAGCCTCCAGGAGACACGGGGGCAGCCCAGGTCAACCCCCCCCCCACCGCCCCCAAACCGCCAGGCTCCCGGGAAAACCAGCCCCAGCAGTTCTCCCTCTGGTCTCCAGCTGCCCCTTTCCCCTGGCCTGTCCCCAGCAGCACTTGGCTCCACTGCCCCCTGCAAGCAGCTCCCCAATTCTCCCGCCCCTGGACTCGAGGAGTGGCCAGTTCCCTATAGTCCCATTCCCTCTCCCTCTCTCCTCTCACACGCCCCCTCCATCCCTCCATCTCCAGCTTTTATCGTGACTCTGACCGTGCTAAAGTGGCTCAAAACTTTATCCATGACTTTACCATGTCATTGTGGCCTCATCCTTATGGGGCTGCTTCAGTTTGCCGTTAATTTTCCCAAAACACGTGGGAGCTGAGTTTGCTTCCTAGAGATCCCATAACAAACTCCTATTCCCTCTTGAACCCACCCCAGTAAGGCTTTCGGGCCCTCCGTCCTGGCGATCCTGATCTAATTGTTCAGGGAGGGCCCCAGGTGATGCCCATGTTCCTCCGGGACTGAGGACCTCTGCTCTAAAGGCTGGGCCACCCCAAGGCCCCATTCTCAGACCTCTCGTCTCCGTGTCTACACTCACACCCCGGGAGATCGCAGCATCCAGTCTCACGGCTTTAAATACTTCTGACAAAGTGATGTCTTAGCTTTGAGTTCATCTGAAAGCAGAGCCTGAGCCGAGGACCCGGGTGCTGCGAGTTTATCCAGAACACGGTCCCATTAATCGGGAGCCGAGGAAGTGGGGAGAGTAAGACAAAGGGTGAGGAAAGGCCAACACAGATGTGCATTTCGGAGTCCCCGTTGCGGGAGTCTGCGGGCCCTGCTGCAAAGCGGACAGAGCCGCGAAGGCATCCCCACGCCCGCCTCACCTCCCCCGAGTGGGGCCTCCCTGGACGCACTGACCCCCTTCCGGGAAGGCCGAGCAGCAGGCCTGCAAGGATAAGCACGTGGCAGCGCTCGAGTGGGGCTGAGCTCACGGGACGCCGAGGGGCCGGCAGCAAGGGGGCCGCGGGAGCCAGGGCAGGGCCAGCCTAACGCCTCCGCACTGTGCACACCTACACCCTCCGGCCTTCCCCGGACCCCCAGACCCACGTGGCCAGTCGGGGTTTTGGTGGGCACCCCGCACTGAACACCTGCAGACCGAGGCTCCTGGCCCGCTCCCTCCCCCAACCTGCTCTTCTCCTGGCCTTCAGATAAGGGCAACCCCATCCTTCCACTCGCTCAGGCCCGGAGCCTTCAGTCATCAGGAGCGAGACGCCCCGCTTGCCCCCTCCCCACCTCAGTCCGCGAGCGAACTCTATGGCCAGCGCCACCCTCTGCAGTCCAGGCCAAGCCACCCTCTTCTCCTGCCTGAGGAGCCCGTAGCCTCCTGCCTGCTGTCTCTGCGTCGGCCCCTCTGCCCCCCGTAGATCCACTCTCAAAGCAGCAGCCTCAGAAATCTTGTTAAAACCAGAAGGGAAAACGCGTAACTCCTTTCTCCCACCTTCCCGGTGGCTTCGCTCTTGGAGCAAAAGGCGGGACATGACAGGAGGCTCCCCGCGACCTGGCAGATCCCCGCTACCCCCGCTCCTGCTCCTCAGGCAGTTCTGCCTCAGGGCCTTGGCACTTGCCGCAGCCTCTGGTTAGAACACTCCCTTCCCACTTAACCGCTTGTCTCCTCTCATCTCCTCCGGGTCTTTACTAAAATGCCATCTTGTTGAAGTCCTTTCCTAGCAACGCTACTTAAAACTGCAACAGTTCTGACTTTGTCTTCATTGCATTTTTCAGGCTCTAACCTAGTGTGTGTTTTTCCTATTTACCTTATTTTCAGTCTTTCCTTCTGGAATTTAAACTCCATGGGGGCAGGCGTTTGGCTCCATTTTCCTCACTCCCTGCTGATCCCCAACACCTGGAACGGTGCTATGCTTTATTACTTATTTATTTTAATTAAATAATTTTATTATAATTAAATATATTATATATAATATATTTATTATAATTAATATATTATGATTAAAATTATTTAATTATTTTATAATTAAATAAAATTTTAATTGTTTTATAATTATTTTATAATTTTATAATCATATAAAAATTATAATTTATATCTATATGTTTATATATAAATATATAATTTATATTTATAGTTATATATTCATAAAAATAAGTAAAATTTTAATTATTTTATGATTATTTTATAATTTTATAATCATATAAAATTATAATTTATATTTATATATTTATATATAAATATAAATTTATATAAATATATAATTTATATTTATATATTTATATATTCATAAAAATAAATAAAATTTTAATCCTTTTATAATTATTTTATACTTTTATAATCATAAATATTATAATTTATATCTATATATTTATATATAAATATATAATTTATATTTATATATTTATATATTCATAAAAATAAATAAAATGTTAACTCTTTTATAATTATTTTATACTTTTATAATCATATAAAAATTATAATTTATATTTATATATGTTTATATGTAAATATAATTTATATTTATATATTTATATATTCATAAAAATAAATAAATTTTTAATTATTTTATAATTATCTTATAATTTTATAATTATATAAAATTATAATTTATATTTATATATAAATATATAATTTATATTTATATACTTATATGTTCATAAAAAATAAATAAAATTTTAATTATTTTATAATTGTCTTATTATAATTAAAATAATTATTTTAGGGGATCCCTGGGTGGCGCAGCGGTTTAGCGCCTGCCTTTGGCCCAGGGCGCGATCCTGGAGACCCGGGATCGAATCCCACGTCGGGCTCCCGGTGCATGGAGCCTGCTTCTCCCTCTGCCTGTGTCTCTGTCTCTCTCTCTCTCTCTGTATGTGACTATCGTAAATAAATAAAAATTTAAAAAAAAATAATAATTATTTTAATTTTTTTATTTCATTATTTTTAATTATTAATTTTTTTTTCTTATTTTTTTTCTTAACTCAAGACCTGAGCTGAAATCAAGGATCAGACACTTACCCGACCGAGCCCCCCGGGTGCTGCTGGGAGGTGCCCGTCTTGCAGTCCTCTCTCAATAACGAGTCGTCGAAGGAACAGGTGAGACGACCTACAATTATCATCATTAATATTCACCACGTATTTCCCACGTGCCAGGCACCAGGATGAGCTTCCATGGATTAACCCGTGAAAGCTTCACCCCCAGCCTGAGAGCCAAGCGCTCTCGGTCTCCATGCCCCACAGGAGGGAAGGAACCCAGAGCTGTTAGTCTCACGACTGCCAGTTACGCAACCATTAAGCAGCCAGAGATGAGCCCAGAAGCCCCCGAGGCCACCTGCTAATCCGAGATTAGTCACTTCACCAGATCTTTAGGGACACGCGTCACTGTGACGACAGTTGTTGGAACAGGGGACCTGAGGTGGGAGGAAGGTCCACCTGGTGAGCCGGGAGGCACGACAGGAAGGAATAAGGAAGCCCGCCAGACAGCAGGGTCAGGCGGCAGCAGGGGGTCACGGGGGGCCGTCCACACCACGGCCCGCCCCCAGCGGACAGCACCGAGAGCCACCCACCGCGGGCGCAGGTCTCGTCCCTGGGAGCTGGGCACGAGCGACAGACAAACCCGCATCATCTGGTGGGGAAACTACACTCAGATACACTTAAGAAAAAATCGGGTAGGGCCAAGCGGCCGTCGGGCAAGCCGGTCTGAGCGGGGCTGTGATCCGGGGCTGGCACCACTTGGGTGTTTGGGTGCTGAGAGCCTTCAGGTCCGTGCCCGCCCCCGACCCCTCGGTGGGGCTGCAGGAGGGCCCGGCTGTCTCCACCCGCTCGGCTGAAAAACCCCAACACGCGTCTACCTGGGCCTGGACCCGGACACCCCAACCAGCCGCCTTCCCTGCTCTCTTAGACCGTTTTCTGACCTTTCTGACCTGCCCGTGAGCCTGTCCCCGCCCCCGCCAGGAGCTGCCGCTTGTAAGTCATAAATGTCTTCGTGCCCTCTTCACGCATCGTCAACGCGGCACCATCAGTCTTGACGTCAGAACCAAATTTTGGGGCGACCAGGAGAAACAGGTCATCTGGGGCCAGACCTGAATGAAGGAGGTGAGCGGAGGGCCCGCGAGGGCACAGCCGTTTCCCCCTTTGCATGTGAAAGCGTCGCTCACACGGGGACATCAGGGCTTCCCGCGGGGACGCCGGGCCCACCGGGCGGAAGATGCGGATGTCCCCGTAGCCCCCCGACGACCACAATCGGAGAAGCCTGCGTCACACAAGTGAAAGCGCCCACAATGTGGAGGTGGCAGTGAACGAGCCGTCGGCGTGGGTCCCTGGACGGCGGGCGTCTTCGCTCCCTGGCCGTGGCGCCCGGGGCCCACAGGCGAGCCTCCCTGAGCCTGGCCCCCCGGGTGTGGCGGGTGACGCGCCATCGTGCCATCACCGTGACGCGAGATGTGCAGCGCGTCATTGACGTCTGCCTCCTTCTGGAAGCAGAGGACAGCTCTACCTTGCTGCCCTCGGCCTCCGACCCCGGCCGACACCCAGCGAGCAATCTGCGGGGCCGAGTAGCCCGCGGGGAGCTCGGGGGAGTCGTGGCGGGAAGGGACCCCCTGTGCCTGGTGCTTCGGATCCAAGGAGCAACGGGGCATTCACACGAGGGATGAGCAGCGACAAAGGAATAAGTATGTAAAGACTCAGCACAGGACTAGGGATGGGGGGGCCACCTGGCAGCGCGAGGGCCACGGGGGTCACACGACGGCACAGGCACAGGCGGGGACGGCGGAGAGGGAATCGCCGGAGAGGGCGGGGGTCCTTGCGGCCCAAGCTCAAGGCGCCTCACGGTCTTCCAGAGAAAGGCAGAGCCGGGGAGACGGCTCCTGGCGCCCGAGCCAACAGGGGTGACGAGCGAGGGCAGGGTGGCGGCCCGGGAGGGCCCGTGGGCAGAAGGGTGTCACCGCGGGGAACAGCCAAGAGGAAGAGTGACGGTGCGCCGAGACCCCGCCCGGAGACAGGGTCCCGAGAAAGGGTAGCCGGCCACGCTGGCGCCCTCGGGACCACCTGGGTGTCGGCGACTCCCCTCCCTCCCACGTCCGGGGCCCCCGAGGCCGACACGGTCACCCGCCAAGGGGACTCCACGACGACGGAATGCTCGCGGCCGACGGGCCCCCGTCCCGTGCTACTGCAGCAGCGCGGAGTCCAGGGTGGCCTGTGACGGACATGGTGGCCCCGTGGGGAAGCGGGCCTGAGGCCGGGCCACCATCCTGGGCCTGGGGACGGCGCCTCGTGTCGGGCTCCCTGCTCGGAGGGGTGTCGGCTGCTCCTTCGCCCTCGCCCTGCTCACACTCGCTCAAAAAATAAATATAAAAACCCCCAAACCCCTCTGCCCCACGTACGTGTGATGCGCCGTCTGGGTGGTAGGAGGACATCGGGGACCTGAGGACGAGCGTGCACGCGGGCGAATGGTTCCTGGTCCTCCTGACCTGCCCTGTGCACAGGCGCTGTCCTCCGCACGGCCACGCTCGCCACGGAGACGACCAAGCGCTCGCCAAAGGGACCGGGCGGAGGTTTCCTCACTCGTCGCCTCCGACGGGCCCGTCCTGGCGGCTCCTTGTCCTCAGGTCCGGCCCTGCCAGCGCCCCGGGGACTAGCGAAGGGTCAGAGGAGAGGAGGACACCCCGAGGGGAGACGAGGGGCAGATGGGAGAGACCAAGGTCACAGGGAAAGAAAGGAAGGGTCAGTAACCACCCATCCTAGGGACGCCCGGGGGCTCAGCGGGTGGCGGCCCAGGGCGTGACCCGGGTCCCGGGATCGAGTCCCGCGTCGGGCTCCTGCATGGGGCCTGCTTCTCCCTCGGCCTGGGTCTCGGCCTCTCTCTGTGTCTCTGGCTCTGCTGAATAAATAAATAAAATCTTTAAGGTCCCCACCCCACGTCGGGCTCCCTGCTCCGCGGGAAGGCTGCTGCGCCCCCTCCCTCTGCCTGCTGCTCCCCACCTGTGCGCTCTCTCTCCATTAAATAAATTTTTTTTAAAAAAAGACACTTGATCTTTCATTATAGAGAATCCTAAAAATCTGGCCGCTTTTTCACTTAACGAATCTGGTCGATGCCCCAAAGACGTCGCTGCACCTTCCACCTTCCCGCCTTCGAAGGTCTCCGGGGCTTCTGCGAAGGACTGGCAGCCAGGTCCCAGCGAGCACTGAGGTCTCTGTTACTCGCATTAACTCCCCTACCCCGCCCCCCACCCCGAGGCCACTGCCACCCGGTCTACAGATGAGGCAAAGTGGCACAGACTCGGCCGAGACCCCCCCATCCCGGCTGTGGCTCCGCGGCGGGAGCAGAGGGGGATCCCGGGGCTGTCGCGCCGCCGGCCTCCCCGCGTCCCACTGCAGCAAGCCCCAAGGGCCTTGGGGCCGAGGCCTCCCCAAGACTCCGCCGTGGGCAGCAAACCAGCTGAGGCCTCGGCCGGGGGTGCGGCCTCGCCTTCCCTGGACGCGGTCCCGAGCGTCTTTGGACCTCGCCACAGACCGGGGAGCGAGCAGCGGCCGCTCCTGTGCTAACACAGGTTACGTGACGCTTCCCAACATCAGCCGCCCCGAAAAGTAAGAACAAGGTCCCGCTTTCCTACGGTCCCCTTGTACGCCCACACTTAATTCACACACACACAGACACGTATGGACACATACGCGGTGTATACGCATCCCACCTCTCCAAGGGCTCAAGCCCTTCCCTTTTGCACGTCTACGGCAAGACTGAACCGCCCCCGTGTCCTTGTCGTGCGGTCCTCGCCCTCCATCCCTCCTCCCCACGTACACCCTACGGCTCAGTCAACGCCGCACACCAAGACCGCAGCTGCAGAAAGCCTTACGTCTCCTGCCAAACACCAAGAGGGCTTTGGAGCCCCAGAATTTTAAGGATGGACTCAGCGCACATAGTAAACAACTGCCACTGCCATTGAGTGATACCAAGACACTCGAAAGGCACAGAGGCCGTCGTCCTCTGGAAATCTGATTGGTTGGGTCTTTTAAACTTTAAAGGTTTATTTATTTATTTATTTTTAAAGATTTTATTTATTTATTCATGACAGACAGAGAGAGAGAGAGGCAGAGACACAGGCAGAGGGAGAAGCAGGCTCCATGCAGGGAGCCCGACGCAGGACTCGATCCCGGGTCCCCAGGATCAGGCCCCGGGCCAAAGGCAGGCGCCAAACCGCCGAGCCACCCAGGGATCCCCTAAAGTTTATTTATTTTTAACTAAACTCCCCACCAATGCGGAGCTTGGGCTCTCGACCTCAAGATCAAGAGTGGACTGCTCTTCTGACCGTGCCAGCCGGGCGCCCCCCCACCCCCCGTCTCTGAGAATTTGTACTTCAGCTAATTTTTATGTTATTATTATTATTTTTTTTAATTTTAGTTAATATACAGTGCAGTGTTGGTTTCCGGAGTAGAATTCGGTGATTCGTCACTTACACACCACACCCCGTGCCCATCCCAGGCGAGGGAGCCCCTCCTCCTTCATGCCCACACCCCCCACCCCCCATCAACCCTCAGTTTATTCTCTACCGTTAAGAGTCTCTCGTGGTTTATTTCCCTCTTTCCTTGTTTGTCCCTTTCTCCCGTCCCATACGTTCATCTGCTTTCTTCCTTAAATTCCACATATGGGTGAGCTCATCCGGCATTTGTCTTTCTCGGACTCCTCTCACTTAGCACGATCCCCTCTAGCTGCCTCCACGTCGCTGCCACCGGCGAGATTCCATCCTCTGACGGCCGAGCCGTGTTCCAGGGTGCACGTGCGCACCCACCTTCTGTGTTCGGTTGTCGGTCCATGGATGTTTGGGCCCTTCCCATGGCTTGGCTATCACTGGTCATGCTGCCGTAAGCAGTGGGGCGCATGGGCCCCTTCAAAGCTGCATTTTTGTATCCTTCGGGTAAATACCCGGTAGTGCAATCGCTGGGTCGTAGGGCAGCTCTATTTGAGGACCCTCCACACTGCTCTCCAGAGGGGCCTCCCCCGTTTGCACTCGCACCCACGGTGCAAGAGGGCTCCCCTCTCTCCCCATTCTTGCCAACACCTGTTATTTCTGTTGATTTTAGCCATTCCGGTAAGTGCGAGGTGACAGCTCGTCGTGACTGATTTGCGTCGCCCTGATGATGAGTGATGCTGAGCATCTTTCCGAGTGCCTGTTGCCCACCCGGATGCCGTCTCTGGAACGCTGCCCGTTCATGTCTCCCACCCATCTCTCAACGGGATTACTTGCTTCTGGGTGTTGAGTTTGAGAAGTTCGTCATGGATGTCGGATACCAGCCCTTTATCAGACACGTCGTTTGCAAATACCTTCTTCCTTCCACGGGCGGGCGGCCGCTTAGTTCTGTCGACTGCTTCCTTTTGACCTTGATGAGGTCCCAATGGTTCATTTTGTGTGTCTGTTTCCCTTGCCCCTGGGGATGTGTCTAACAAGCGGCAGCTGTGGCCGAGGTCACAGAGGTTGCTGCCCGCGTTCGCCTCTAGGATTTTGATGGTTTCCCGTCTGACGTTTCGGTCTTTCCATCATTTTGAATTAATTTTTGTGTGTGGTGTAAGAGAGTGGTCCGGTTTCATTCTTCTGCACGTCACTGTCCCGTTTTCCCGACAGCATTCGTTGAAGAGACTTTTTTTTTCTTTTCAATTCGCTGTTCTCGCCTGCTTTGCCAAAGATCAGTTGACCGTGTAGCTGTAGGTCCATTTCTGGGTTCCCTATTCTGCTCTACGGATCTCTGTGTGGTTTTGCGGCAGGACCAAACTGCCTTGACGACGACAGCTCTGTAATTAATCTTGAAATCTGAAATCCAGTGATGCCTCCAGTTTTGCTTTTCTTTTTCAGAATTGCTTTGGCTATTCGGGGTCTTCTCTGGTTCCCTACGAATTTTAGGATTGTCTGTCCTGGCTCTGTGGTATTTTGATAGGGATCGCATTGAATGTGTCGATTGCTCTGGGTACTACGGACGTTTTAACAAGGTTTGTTCTCCCAATCCCTGAGCGTGGATCGCTCTTCCGTTTCTTGCTGTCTTCTTCGATTTCTTTCCTAAGTGCTCCACAGTTTTCAGAGTACAGATCTTTTGCCTCTTTAGGTTTATTCCTCGGTATCTTATTGTTTTTTTTTTTTTTTGTCCAGTTGCAAAGGGGATTGATCCCTTGATTTCTTTTTCTGCTGTTTTGTTATTGGTGTATAGAAGTACAACAGGTTTCTGCACATTTATTTTGTATCCTGCAACTTTGCTGAATGCGTGTATTAATTGCAGTACATTTTTGGTAGAGTCTTTTAGGTTTTCGACACAGAGTATCGTGTCATCTGCAAATAGCGATGACAGTATTTTGAGGAAGCAGTTTGCTTCCTTTGTCAGTAATCCAGCTGATTTTAGAGGAATAAAGGCATGGAAGTCTACACAGCATGACGCATTTACTAGGATGTGAGTTGTACTTTTAAATTCATTAATTTCAGGTTAAAAAAAGAATATTCATTAGCTAAGTATATTAACATTATGAAATCTTATATCTGCCCCCCTCCGAGGTCGAACCGACCTCATAAGTTGCTGCATTTCCTCCACTGATGGGTTTCTGTTAAACCCCAAAGAGAAGTTTTCCCCCTAAAAACATGCTTTTAGCTTTATTTATTTTTTTCAAGTTGCTGGGCAGAGTCTGCCTAAACAAAACGTTTGATTAAGACCTTGGGAAACTTAGTTAATTTGGGAAACTTTTTTTTTTTTTTTACTAAATTGAAAATCAGCAAATTTAAAATTCGATAAAACTGTGTTTACCTAAAGAGTTTTTAAACTATTCTCACTTTTTAAATATTATGGACTCAATTAAAATTCATTCGTAATCAATAACTGATTTTTTTACTTTTACAGTAATAAAACTTGACACATGCAGTGAATGTTTGTTGGCTTAAACGTTATTATGGAATACAGTTTTCTCATCATCTGACGGCCAGTGTAGAGCTTTACACAGAGACAGAGGACACACAAACACAAGCACAAGCAGGTGCCTCTACGGAGCAGGCATTGTTCTAGAACCTCGGAAGGCAGCAAGAAGCCACAGCCTCTTCCCCCCAGTTCTAGCAAGGACAAAGGAGGGGATACTTGCGTTAACAAACACAAAATGACAATTTTTTAAAAGATTTTATTTACTTGAAAGAGAGAGAGAGGGACCCCCGGGTGGCTCAGCGGTTGAGCACCTGCCTCCGGCCCAGGGCGTGACCCCGGGGTCCTGGGATCGAGTCCCGCGTCGGGCTCCCTGCATGGAGCCTGCTTCTCCCTCTGCCTGGGTCTCTGCCTCTCTCTGTGTGTCTCTCATGAGTAAATAAATAAAATCTTTAAAAAAAAAAAAAAGAAAGAAAGAAAGAGAGCGAGCCAGAGAGAGCACGACAGGGGGGAGAGGGAGAAGCCGAGAGAGCCGTGGGGCCTACTAACGGCAAGGAGAACAGAACGGGACGGGAAGAGCCAGGCCAAGTGTCTCCGCAACAGGGCAGACGTCGCTTGGCGGCGCCGAGGGTGGACCGTCCCCAGCCCGAAGTTGCTCCGAGCAACAGGGAGGGCACCAGGGGGGAGGCGGCACCCGAGGGGCAGCGGCCGACCGGGGCCCCCGCCCGCGAGCACTGCTCCCCGGGCATCTGCCATCCAGGGTGATGGGCGTTCAGGGCCATCTGGGCAAATATCATTTCCAAAAGTAACAGGCACCCAAACCTCCCGTCTTTTTATAACTTCTCCTCCACAGACGGCATAATCTCAAAGGACAGAGGAGCCAAACTTGGAAGAATTTTTTTTCTCCCCGTTTAGAAAGTTCTAGATGATCCCACAGCACATTTAGCCAGTGGGGGTGGGAGGGAGGAGTGGGGGGGGCTTCGAGGCAAGAGCCGCACGAAATAAGGAGAAAAAGGAAAAGTATGAGCTTTTGCCCTTTTGCAAGAGTTCTGACCCCTCTGATATTTCAAATTTCCCCAAATAGAATTATTCCCTCCTTCCATTTTTAGGTAACAGAACTCTCTCTTCCGCATTCACGAGGCTCAGGTCATCGGTAACATGATAGAAGCCAGAACTTTTTATTGCTCGGTGTGTCTGGGTCAAACACTATTTTTAACTCCTGCTTCCTTACACCTGGAGGAAAAAATAAAGTTTAGCAGCTCCGTAGGTGGGAGAGAGAAAAAAAAAAAAGTGCTTTTTCTTCCCTAAGAGGCGGCTCTTGCCAATAAAACCCGTCAGGCGTAGGAGCGGGGTGGACTCCGAGTGACACTGAGTCATCACTGTCTCCCCACGGGGCCACGAGAGCCTCAGAACGCACAGGGCCGGTGCATCTAAGCTGCACTTCAAGCAAAATCCCAACAGAAGTCGGGCCACGCAAAAGTGGGTCTCGATGCGTCCAGGCTGGGCAGCAGAGCTCCGGGGAGGTGGGGACGGAGCGGGACCCAGGAGGCAGCCCGACGGACCGAACGCTCCGGAAGCCTCCACCCCTCCACCGGGGCAGGGACCGGGCTGCCGCAGGGGTGACCCATCGAAGGGACCTCGCGGCCTCCCTCGGCCTCGCCTCCTCTTTAAGCCTCGTGACCATCGAAACGGGGACACGGCAGGCCGCGGCCCTACAGAGAAGCCTCCTGTTGTGAAAAGCATCACATTAAAAAAAAAAAAAAAGAATGAAAAGCATCACATAGAGGCCAAAGTTGGTTGGTTTGTTTTTTTTTAAAGATTTTATTTATTCATGAGCAACACAGAGAGAGGCAGAGACCCAGGCAGAGGGAGCAGCAGGCTCCCTGCAGGGACTCGACGCGGGACTCGATCCCGGGACCCCAGGGTCACGCCCTGGGCCGAAGGCAGGTGCCCCACCGCTGAGCCCCGGGGACCCCTAAGGCCGAGTGTTGGCTGCCGCTTGGCTCGCGAGGCAGCAGGATGGGCCTGCAGCTTGGCTCTGAGGGCCTGCAGCTGCTTCCAGAGACCGGGGCTGGCGCCCCCACGACGGCGTCCAGACGCGCCCCCTCCGGGGTAGCAGAAAGGAAATGGGGAAAGGCTGTTGCAGACAACTCTGGGCGGGGCTGCAGACACCAACAAGCCGCCCCGACTTGGTCCTCACCGCGGGGGCAGCAGGTGGAGGCAGGGGAGCGACCGCAGACACCGCTCGGGTGCCAGGTCCCGGGGGCGCAGCTGCAAAGGACGGCCGGGATGGACAGGTGGCCCTGCGGTCAGTGCCCAAGCGTCCCCTGTCCTGGCCTGACCGTGAACTGACCGGCCTGCTTGCTGGGCCACCGCCCCTAAACCCCAGACGTCGGGCAGGGAGACGGAAGCCTGACCTCCAGGGAGAGCCCCGCAGCCAGCCCCGCGGCCACTGCAGCAGGCCAGGGCCCACGGGAGGCGGGGGAGCTCCTGGACCAACTCCGGGTTCCGCGTGCCGCCCCCCCCCCCCCCCGTTCCAAAGGTGATCGGTAGGGATCTCTTTATTTTAGAGAGAGCGAGAGAGCGAGCATGGGGGGGGGGGCAGAGGGAGAGGGAGGCTCTGGCACAGGCCTGACCCGGGTGACCCCACGACCCTGGGTGAGGCCCTGACCCGAGCCAAAACCAAGAGTCGGGCCTAGCCAGACGGAGCCACCCCGGCGCCCCATTCCAAAAATTATCTTTCAAAAATACTAGAATATTAGGATGAGCTGGATACGTATTGAGACTGTCCTTGTTTAAAAAAAAAAAGAAGAAGAAGAAGCAGCATTAGATAAATCACGAGATTACTTTGTCTCGGCTTAATCAATAAACATTTCCAGCATGGAGGCTCCTGCAAACAGCAAAAACGCCGCTACCGCGTCATTCAGCAAAACCGCACTTCTGGGTATTTATCTGAGGAGGAGGAGGACACTGACCCGAAAAGATACCTGCACCCCCAGGGTCACCGCAGCTCGGGGCACGGCAGCCGGGATGCAGACACGACCGGAGCCGCCCCGGGTGGGTGACCGGGGAGAGGGCTGGAGACCCGGGGGTGGGGGGGGCAGCTGATGGACGTCAGTTGGGCCGTAAAAGCAACAAGATTTTGCGAGTTGCACCGACGCGGAGGGACCCTGAGGACGTTCTAAGGGACACGAGTCAAAGACAAGCAGCACACGACCTTCCTCATGTGTGGACTCTACTAAAAAGTGAAAGTAAAGTTCACAAAAGGCAAGTTCTGGGATACGGAGAAGAGGAGAGCGGCCGCCAGAGGCAGGGAGTGGGTGAGGGGGGAAGGAGGGGAGGGGTCCAAAGGTAGAAACTTGTGCTTGTAAAGTCAACAAGCAGCGGGATGTGGTGTGCAACCTGCAAATACGCTCCCTCGTGCTGCATCAGATACCTGGAAGTTGCTGAGAGTGAATCTTACAAGTTCCCATCATGAGAAACAAAACTGATCAGATGATGACAGGGGTCAACTAGGCTTTTTTTTAAGACTTTATTTATTCATGAGAGACACAGAGAGAGAGAGAGGCAGAGACCCAGGCAGAGGGAGAAGCAGGCTCCATGCAGGGCCCCGACGCGGGACTCGATCCCGAGACCCCGGGGTCACGCCCTGGGCTGAAGGCGGCGCTAAATCGCTGAGCCCCGGGCGCCCCGAGACCTTCTGTGGATATTTTGCGACGTATGCAAATGTGGAATCCTTATGCTGTAGACGTGAACTACCCTGATGTTATGGGTTAGTTACACCTCAATTTTTAAGAAAAAAAATAAAAGTTTCTGTCGCGCGTGTTCCATGAAGCGTTTCTGTGTTTTAAACTTCAGGAGCAAACCAGAAGCTCCCCAGGACACGTCCACACCCGCCGCATCGGTGAGGTCATAGGTGTGAAAGGCGTCGGACGGCCGTCCCTGCGCTGCTGCCTCCTGCCCGGGCAGGCGGGGCCCAGGACACACAGGTCCCGGCCCGAGCTGCCGCGGCCCCAAGGCCAACGACGGGCGGGCGGGGGCCAGGCCTTCGGGGACGGGGACCCCCAGGGCCGCTCGGAGGCCACCACAGACCATGGCCCACAGACCCTGCAGCGCTTCCAGGCTTCCAGGCCCGCGGACACGCAGACCCGGGCACCTGTCGGGGTTTCCACCCAGACTCCCCACCGCCTCGGCCAGCAGGTGGCGCCCGGACACCGCCCTGCGCACCTGCTCCGGCAGCCAGGTGTCCCAGCCCAGCTGCCGCCTGGTCCCCGCCCAGGGAGAGCGCCCCAGGGCCCCACCGCCCACACCCCAGCCCCCCGAGTGCCCACCTGCAGTCCGGCTCCCCAAGTGCCCACGCCCCAGCTCCCGGAGTGCCCGCGCCCCAGGTCCCTGAGTGCCCGCACCCTGGCTCCCCAATGCCTGCCCATGCCCCGTCCCTGAGTGCCCGCACCCCGGCTCCCCGAGTGCCTGCACCCCGGCCCCCCAAGTGCCTGCGCCCCGGGTCCTGAGTGCCTTCCTGCACCCCGGCCCCCCGAGTGTCTTCCTGCACCTTGGCCCCCCGAGTGCCCACACCCCGGCTCCCCGAGTGCCTGCACCCCGGCTCCCTGAGTGCCCACCCGCGCCCCAGCTCCCTGAGTGCCCACCTGCGCCCCGGTTCCCCGAGTGCCCGCTCCCCGGCTGCTGAGCCGCCCCCGAGCAGCCAGGAGCCGGGGAGCCCGCAGGGAGGAGGGCCGGCGCCGTGCCCCCCACCGCAGCGGGGTCAGCTGGGGCACAGCCCCCCGAAGGCCCGGGGTGACCTGCAGTGCTGGGTGGGTGGTGGCAGGGGCGGGGGCACAGGGGACACGTGGTGAGGCAGCGGCGGGGCCGAGAGCCAGGGGCAGGGGGGCCTCCCCACCCAGTGGCAGGTGACCGCCCAGCCTGCAGCGGGGACAGCCGAGCCGGGGAGCGAGGCCGGTCGGCGTGAGCAGCGGGCCTGGGGCTCCCTCTCCAAGTCTCCATCCACAGAGGCCAGGTGACCAGGCCGGGGGCCCGCTCAGCGGTTCTGGAAGGCTCAGGTGAGCCGAGCAGGTGGCCCAGGTGGCGGCGCGCTGGCGGTGGGGGGCGGGGTGCACGGCCACGGGAGCCCGGGTGTCCGCCCGGCCACGCCTGGGCAGAAGACTAAGTCTCCTTGTGCTGCCAGCCTCAGTGGCCCACCCCAGAGGCCTCACGACAGTCCCCAGACGCGACCCCTGCCGCCACAATCCAGAACCCGCGTCCGTCGCCTGGCGGGGGTGACAGCGATCACATCCCACCGTTTGGAGACTTGGTCGCACAAGCTACCATTTCCTTGCATGAAGAAAAACCTAGGAACACGCGGCTTTTCCATTTCTCGGCCTACTTCGACACTGCGTTCCCCCCGACGTGAAGCCGCCCTCCTCCCTCCAGCCTCGCCCGGAAGGCCCCCCCTGCTCCCACCCGTTCACTGGCCAAGCGCTCACGGAGCCCGGCGTGTCCTCAGCGGTCTCTGCACAGTTTCTGCCTCACTTTTCCAAAGTCACAGTCCGCTCCGCCACAGGCTGGCGTCACGCGTCCGTGTCTCCACGAGGGCACCGGGCGGGACACACACCCCTCGTGCCACGCGGCAAGCAGAGCCGAGCTCTGCGAGCACCAAGTGCGTCCTCGGGAACCCACCTGAGGACCCGAGGGGAGCACTCAGCTCCCCGACCTGGGGGCGGTGACATCTATTTTTGGAAAGAACTTAACGGGACTGAGAATAGAGGACAAAATGAAGATACTTAGCCTCGTGCACACTTTGGGCGTAAACCGTGGACGACCACCAGGGCCCCTTAATTGTGTTGGGGAGATGAATACACTTTATTAACAGATTAGTTCCATTTTCTATTTCTACAAAAATTATACTGGCTAATAAGTGATGCCCCCCACCCGCTGTTTTCACTGAGGCTAGATGGTTATGTCTCATTTACGGGTTATTCTGAATAAATTAGCCGGAAGATTTTTTTTTTTTTTAAGTCTCAAAAATACCAAGAGGGTCTAACCCATGTACTAGTTAAAAAGCAGAATTTTATACATGTGCTGTATCCGGAAGTTCATGAGTTTCCCATTTCATGGCATTAAACGCCTACATTTTAAGAAGAACTCAGTAACATCCGTGACTTTCGGATTTATGAGTCCCTATAGCAGAGTCTGGCCCAGGTAAGAATGGAAACCGAGGCATGTGATGCCCTGTCCCCCCGCGGTCTCATACGTCACGGATATTACTTTCTGCTCATTAAATTCAGAATGAACTTTTAAAGATCTGAAAGTGTTTACACCCCACCCAAGAATCTGGATCTTTCTTCACCCCAAATGTGCACGTTGCCTCCGCCAAACGATGGGAATTAACCTCCCGTTGACATTTTCTTCTGTGACGCAAACCGGTATTTTTTTTTAAGATTTTATTTATTCATGATAGACATAGAGAGAGAGAGGCAGAGACACAGGAGGAGGGAGAAGCAGGCTCCACGCCGGGAGCCCGACGTGGGACTCGATCCCAGGACTCCAGGATCACGCCCTGGGCCGAAGGCAGGTGCTAAACCACTGAGCCACCCGGGGATCCCCCTTTTTTTTGTTTAAAGATTTTATTTATTTGCGAACCGGTATTTGCAGGACAATCTCCTAATGAGAAAACGTCCACATAAGCAGAGGGGCATCACGCTCAGAGCCCCATGGCAGCTCCGTAGAGTCCACGCACCCCTGGCGGCGGCGGTGAGGACACCCCGATCTCGGCCCTTCAGGGCGGAGACCCTGCGACTCGGGGAAAAGGAGCACAAGGAGGCGAGTCCCGAGGGGCTTGGTCTTCCCCTCCGGAATTCTTCACTGCAGGAGCCTCCGTGCGCAGATACGTCCATGATCTCAGGCCGAAAGATCTGTTCCCTCAGCCACGAATTTATAAGGCATCATCATTTTTTTCAGTGCGTAAACTGAGTTCCTCAAGGGAAACATTTCTGGAATAAGGCAAAGGGCAACCCATAACGGGGACTATAAATTTCCATTTAAATTTGCCACAAGCGATTAAATCCAGTAAAATAAAAAAAAAAAAAAGTGGAATCAATGTGACAGCAGGAGAAACATAAAAGCAGGCAGTGGGCCGGGGCGGGGCGGGAGGGATGCTATTGCTGGTTAGGGGAGCCTCACTAAGGTCACTACCATGGCAGGTCGGGGTTTGCTAGGACACGACCACGGAGACTCTGCAGGGAGAGAGAAGAATCGGGGCAGATCTGGCCACGGCCTTGACGCTGGGAGATCGTATCACAGGAACCACTTCCCATTCAGGAATCCTCTGATTTTTTTTTTTTTTTTTTTAAAGACTGTTTCTTAAGCAGCTCTGGGTAGGACTTCTCTTTGCTCCTCCAACACCATCGGAAAGGGAGGGATTTTGCAAGTGATTAAACGACAGTGTTTTGTCCAGTGTTACTGGAAGGAATATTCATGCCGAAGTCAGAAGGTCAGATGTTAGCAGTAATTCTATTAATTCCATCAGAAAGAGGAACAGGTCCTGGGGATCTAATATCCAGTGTGGTGACTGCAACAATGCTGTGTCGGGGCATCTGGGGGGCTCAGCAGTCGAGCGTCTGCCTTCAGCCCAGGGTGTAACCCCGGGATCAAGTCCGGGATGGAGTCCCACATTGGGTCCCTGCAGGGAGCCTGCTTCTCCCTCTGCCTGGGTCTCTGGCTCTCATGAATAAAAATAAAAAATAAAATAATAAAATAAAATAAAATAAAATAAAATAAAATAAAATAATAAAATAAAATAAAATAAAATAAAATAAAATATAAAATAAAATAAAATAAAATAAAATAAATAAAATAAAATAAAATATAAAATAAAATAAAATAAAATAAATAAAATAAAATAAAATAAAATAAAATATAAAATAAAATAAAATAAAATAAATAAAATAAAATAAAAATAAAATAAAATAAAATATAAAATAAAATAATAAATAAAATAAAATAAAACAAAATAAATAAAAAATAAAAAATAAAATAAAATAAAAATAATAAAATAAAATAAAATAAAATAAAATGAATAAATAAAATAAAATAAAATAACCAATCCCGTATCATACTTGGAAGATGCCGAGAGTAGATCGTAAATGTTCCTGCCACAAACACTTGTAAAACATATACGTGTATAATTATCTGAGGTGATGAGTGCGTCAACTAACCTCGCTGTGATGACCACTTCACAATATATAAATGTATCAAATTTTTTGAAATCTCCGTGAGAACTTACAGCACACACAAAGCCTTTGTCTTGCTCACTCCATATTGCTGGCACTTGGAGAAACCCCTGGCATGGACGAGGTGCTCGGGAAATATGAGCTGACCGCACGGAGTGAACCCCGCAATCTGCTCAGTGCACCGCTCTGGCAGCCACAGCTCACCCCAACGCAGGGATGGAATGACACCTGCTGCCTCGGGACGCAGCAGCCCAGGCCAGGTCGCCGACTCTGTGAGGGACAAGCTCCCGAACTACCTGCCGCCTCGGTGGAGAGGCTACAGCGCTCTGGCCTCCGCCGGCCGCTTCCCCTGGGGTCACCCGCGAGGTCACCCGCGAGGTCTCCGCCGCCTTACAGCCGTAGGATGTCCCCGCCCCATCTGCTCCCCCCGGGCCCTGTCTGCGGGGAACACGTCCGCGGGCTCCAGGGCACCGGACTGTGTGTCTAGACTCCTCTGCCCGGGAAGGGCCCACCTCTGTGACCTCCTGAGTGGGTCCCACGGGGCCGACGCTCCCTCCTCCAAGTCAGGCCAAGGTCCAGGAGCCACACCGGCGGAACCGCGGGCCAGAAACACCAGCTCGATGTACTGCCTTGCTTATTGCTCATATCGTGGGCCATCTGCTAATAGCACATCATCACCGGGAGATGATTAAGAGGAGGAAACACGGTATTTCACATCTCGGGCTGTTCCTTCTGGCTGAAAAAGTGCAGCTAATTTTCCTACGCCTTCGCATTTAGGATTAAAAGTGTGTGTGCGTGTGCATCACACACACGTATGGTAGGCGCAGATTCTTACAGCATACGCTTCAATTCATACAGATAATACACACACTCGGGTTTTTACACATTTGTGGGGAAATATCTAGGGTTCACCTGTTTCTTTTATTAAATAAATCAAGAGGAAGTCCTTCAGTCTTCCAAATGTTAAACTGTTCAATTGAGCAACATCCGTTCTTCAAATATTAAACTAAATTGAGAAGGCTTGTCCTGGTCCATTTGCAAACATTTTATTCAATTGGGCTTACTTTAAAAAGAGCAACAGCCTGCCTTTGGCCCAGGGCGCGATCCTGGAGACCCGGGATCGAATCCCACATCGGGCTCCCGGTGCATGGAGCCTGCTTCTCCCTCTGCCTGTGTCTCTGCCTCTCTCTCTCTCACTGTGTGCCTATCATAAATAAATTTAAAAAATGTTTAAAAATATATATATATAAAAAGAGCAACAGGGCAGCTCGGGGTGGGACGTCGGCTTCGCCCTTTCGGGACACGCGCATCCCAGCCTTACCCGCTTCCGGTCCCGCCTGCCCCGTCAGGCCCTCGGGGCCACTGTGACCATCGGAGGGCTACATGTAAGCGAGCCCTTATTTCTGCCTTGTCAAGATGCCACCCTGGGCAGAGGCCTCGGTGGGAGCGGTTAAAATACGCCTGCTGGGCGGCAGGCATCTCAGAAGATGATGAGAATCCTGCCTGCTTGTCATCAAACCTTGACTTTTTTTTAATTAAATTAATTAACCCAGAAATGCTAGTCCCGCTGCACGTCCCAGGCAGTTTGCCCGAGCCCCCGGGGATCTGGACTAAACGGTCCCCTGGCGCTTCCTCCTGGTTAGGAAAACGTGTCTCTGTGTATCCTGGGCTGCGGGTACTGAGCTTCTGTTCCAAAGAGATTAGGTGGGGGGGGGGGGGGTCTCCACCAGGCAAGCAGGAGCCGTCTGCGGGGCGCACCTGTGCGGTGCCGGGAGCCGATCAGCGTTCCGACCTCCACCGCCAGGTGCCAGGAGCATCCTCCACGTGCGACCGTGAAGGACGAAGGATGGCTTCGGGCTGTGCTGACCGCGCTCGCGGGGCCAAACCGCCCCAGTGGAGCAGCACACGGGTCAAACGGGGCTGCCTGTGGACCGGCACCCCGGAAACGTCACCTCTTCCCCGCGCCCGACCCCTACCGCCCAGGGGACCGTGGTCAGGTGAGGAGGTTGGTCGCTGGGGCCAAACGAGACGGCGTGAGGATTCGTCCCAGTGGGAGCAACTGGCCCCACCTCAAACGCCACACTAAACGCAGGAAAGGAGAGAAGCAGAAGGACCCGGAGTAACCCGTGCCTCCCAGCTACGGGAGAAGCGGACGGAGCTGGCCCTTCGTGGCCAGGCCTCCCTCCACCCGGCCCCGAGCCCACGGGGAGGCGGCTGCGTGCACGGCCCGGCTGGAGCGGCTCGCGGCCTGCTGACCGTCGGGCCCTGGATGAGTCGCCTCACGTCTCTGGGAATCTTTCTCCTCGGCGGAACAAGGGAAAGGCCAAATGTTTTAGACATTCTCCGAAGCTACTCCTAGGTGTAGACCCTGGCTGCGGGCCCGTGCCTGGGCCGGGGCGCGGGAAGGCGCAGGTGGGGCGAGGACGGGCGAGCGCAGGACGCAGGCGGAGGCCACGGGCCAGGCCTTCAGCGAGTCGGGGAGGCCGAGGGGCAGTGCTGGCCAAACGCAACTTTGAGGACAAAGAAGGAAGAATAGGTAAGAAGTGGCTTTCCGTCCTGAAGCCTCTCTGCCCATTCGCGTTCCCTCTTCCTCTTGCTTCACAAGCCTACTTCTCCTCCTTTCTCTCCGTTTTGTGCTCAGATCCCCTCGTTTCCGTTCGCTTCCTATGAGGTTCCTTGTCCGTGGCTGTCGGCTCGCAGGCTCCACCTCCTTCCTTTCCCCCCCTCCCCTCCCTCCCTCCCTCCCCCTGACCTTCTTCTCCGTCCTAAGAAGGAAGTGGGTCACCAGCCACAGCCCTAGATTCCATCTCCTCAGGACTCAGAGCTCTGGAAAGTCCAAGTGTGGCCTGAAGGATGAAGCCTCGCGGCTGAGCCCTGCGCTGGCGGAGCTCCTGTCTCGGGCCTCGGAGCTGGCCGCGTCCACAGCCTCGTCGTCGGTGGTCCCGGGAGGGGCGCTCGTGCAGCCGGAGCCGAGCCGGTGATGGACGGGCCACCGCACGGGGACGTGGCGCACCTGAGTCGGTCTCACTCCGGCCTGCAGAACCCAGGAGGAGGAGGCCTGTGCCGCGTGGATGGACCCCGACCGCGTGGACGGACCCCGACCGAGCCGGGGCCGCCCCAGGACGCGGCCAGCCGGGTGAGGGCCGCGGAGCCCGGGGGACCACAGGTGGCCACAGGCGAGCCAGGAAGGGAGCTCCCGAGGTGGCGTGCGGAGCCTCTGCTGCCCGTCCCGGACCCCGCGGCGCCCCCAGGCTCTGTCCACACCGCCTGCAGCCCTCTGGCCCCCGGTCCTTGCCCACACGGCCGCCCGGAATCTCACCCCTTGCTGTTTATGAAGAGAACACAGCCGCGGAGGGGGAGCTTTCTGGAACGCTGGACCGTGGGAGGAGGGCAGGGCACGACGAGATTCGCTCTAAATGGGCAGATCAGCACAAACGGAACATGAACAAAACCTCTAATCAGCCACAATCAACTCAAAAGAGGCTTCCTGGGGAGTAAGAGCCAGATGGGAAGTTAGTGCCGCTAAGGCTCCACCCGTGCTCGCTGCTCCCTAACGAGCAAACGGCCGGGCCGAGGAGCCAGGAAAGAAAGCCGCGGGCACTTCCATTTTCTTCCCTAAAAAGCACAGAGAATTACATGGTGTGAGGACCACGGGGCTGAAGAAGTCAACCTAATAAGATCCTTCCCTCGACGCGTCCCTCCGTCCCTCCGTAGCAGCCCAGCTCCCCTCCTGCCTTTCTACCTCTTCCTTCCTTCCTTCCTTCCTTCCTTCCTTCCTTCCTTCCTTCCTTCTTTTCCTTTCTTTTCTTTTTCTTTCTTTTTTCTTTCTCTTTCTTCTTTCTTTTTTTCTCTCTTTCTCTCTTTCTCTCTTTCTTTCTTTCTTTTTCTTCCTGCAACAGCTGTATTGAGCTGTGACGCACGTACCGTTCAAGTCACGCAGTCAAAGCATAGAGCACGATGGGCCCAGTGTATCCACAGAGCCTGTGACCACCACCACGTTGGAGGATATCTTCATCACCCCAAAAGGAAACCCCACTCCCTTCGCAGCCACTCCCGGACCCCCATGCCTTCCATCCCCGGCCTTGGCACAGGACCACATGACACACGGGAGGGTCTTGCCTGCTCCCTTCTCCTAGCGTAGAGCCCTCAGGGTTCATTCGCATGGTAGCTCGTCTCACTGCTGGATCCTTTGCGTTGCCAGATAACACCCCGCTCTGTGCGCTTATCATATTTTATTTATCCTTCACTCAGCTGCCCTCCCTCCCTCTTCCCTGATGGACGTCTGGACCGTTTCCACATTCTGGCCATTAGGAATGATGCTGCAATAAACATCCTGGGATAGATTTTTGTGTGGACATACCTCTCATTTCCCTCGCGTCCACGTCCAGGAGCGGAATTGCTGAGTTACCAGGGGACTCTAAATTTAACCCCTTGAAGAGCTACCAAGCTATCTTCTGAGTCGGCGGGCCGTTTCACATTCCACATTACGTTATTTTCTACATTCTTGCCGAAAAATCATCTTTTTTTATTAAGGCCATCCTGGTGGGTGGAAAGCAGTACCCCGTCGTTTTGATTTAGATTTCCCTCGTGATTAATGGTATTGATTTGTGTGATCATTGGCCACTGGTGTATCTTCTTTGGAGGAATGTCCGTCCAGATCCTTTGCGTATTTTTTAGTATCTGTGCTGCCAAAGCGATCACTCTTTGTGTATTTTTTAAGTGGGTTATTTAACTTCTTATTATTGAGTTCTAGGGGGTTCTTTATACACACACAGACACAAGTCCCTCGTCAGATGTATGACTTACAGGTATTGGCTCCCGTTCTTTGGGTCGTCTTCTCACTTCCTTAATCGTATCCTTTGAAGCACAAAAGTGCTTAACTCTGATGAAGCCCGAATTATCTGTTCCTTCTTTGGTCATTTTTTGCCTGGGTGTCACATCGTAAGACCAACTTCCTTTTTAAAACAAGGTTTTTTGGGGGATCCCTGGGTGGCTCAGCAGTTTTGCGCCTGCCTTTGGCCCAGGATGCGATCCTGGAGTCCCGGGATCGAGTCCCGCGTCAGGCTCCCTGCATGGAGCCTGCTTCTCCCTCCTCCTGTGTCTCTGCCTCTCTCTCTCTCTCTCATAAATAAATTAAAAAATAAAATCTTTAAAAAAAACTCTATAAAAAAAAAGGTTTTTTTCAGCTTGCGTTGCTCCATCACAAGCATTGATTTTGTTTCCATTATAGCAGCAGGCCCTCTCCTTGGCCCAAGTCTCTCATACGTTCAGGCGCGCAGCCCACAGTCAGTGCAAGACACACACGGGTGTTCACACCCCACTGGGTCCTGCCGCTCTCTGATGAGGACTATGATTATCATTGAACACTCGCATGCCTGTGGAGGGCTTTTAGGCTTCTGGGGGCTTTCAGAATTATTAATTGCCACTTAAAATAGCTGTGAAGGATAGGAAGGAAGGGGCCCCCCACCCTTCTGACCCCCTGCCACTGCCGTTTGGAGATAAGACGATTAAGAAGCTGTTACAAAGACAAATAATTTTCACCGGAGAAACTCTAACCTCTGAAGTTCTCTGACTTCGACGAGGAAGGAGGGAAGAAATAGAAATGGGGCAAAGCGAGACAAAGAGAAGCCACGGCACACGGCAAGGTGGGGGCCCCTGAAGCCTCACGGACTCCCGTGATTACTCACTCTCACCACCGCCCCTTTGATGCCCGACCTCGCCACAGCCAGAGGCGTCTTGTTCACGAATCCGGTTTCAGCAGCTGGCTCACCGATGTGGGCAAGGCTTTGCAGAAATCAGAAGTTTCAGGCTCCCACACGCTTCCCTAGCTCACCTGCTGTAATTATCTCCCACGTTTCCCGCGCTCACGCCTTCTCAAATTCCTCAGTTTACCAAAACCACTGGATCCCTGAAACCTCCTTTGCTCTCAGATGCACTTTCCCTCTTCTCCCCAGCGCAGACTCCTCCCCGTGAGGGATCTGAGACCCAGACGGTGCCGCCTCCCTAGGGTAGCCTCCCCAGTTTCACCAGGCAATTAACAGACGCTGCCCTTGGTGGCACCCCCAGCATCTCCTCCATGAGCCTATTATTATTATTATAACCCAGACGGCAGCTGGAGCTGCCCTGCCCTTTACGCTCTAGCTCCCGCTGCCTTGCGCCACGATTCCACATTCCACGGAACATTCGACACGCGTCAGAGTTTCTGAAATTCCCAGGGGACGAGCGGCAGATGCTGTTACTTCTGATTTTTTTTTTATCTCCACTGAGTCCTTCCTCTTGGCGCGGAGTCCTGTGACTGTTTCCTGCTTCTGCAAACACGGACCTCAACTCCTCGTGCTCATTTCCACTGCGGTAAGCGGCCCCTGACGCCCCCCGCCTCCTGGTGTCCCTGCCTTGCGCAGCTCACCCTCCGCCAGGAACCTGCTTCAAATCAACAGAACGGAGGGACGTCACTTTGCGATCAGATGGCACGCGACTGGTGTTAGGTCTTGCTAGCAGGTCCCCTTTCACCGACTGGAGTCTCCAGTCAACAGCCGGCCAGCCACTGGGGCCCTCAGCCCGACAGATGTCAAGGCCCTGAGCCCACCACCACCCACGCTCATGAGCTGCGCCGCGGATCCTTGCCCACCAGGCCTCACACAGGGCCCCAGCCCCTGCTGACACCCTGAGAGCCGCCGCCACGCAGGGAAGCGGAGCTCCCAGCTAAGCCACACCCAGATCCCCCACCCGCGGGAAAGCAGAGACAACAAATGTGTGTTGTTCCTGCAACGACAGACAACGACGCAGCCACCTAATAAATGGCCCCGATCAGCGGGGACTTCTGCGTGTGCACAAGGCCACACTCACGGCGTGGAAGACAGAGGCCTCCCGTCACAGAAGCGCTAAAAACACAAAGCCGAATACTGGGCACTTGGCTCGTAAGAATCGTGACCCTCTCCGCCGTGTTACTCAGCCTCCCTTCCTCATCCTCCATGACATCTCCTGTCTCGCGCAAAACAATTGCCATCGAGGTCTAAAATGCGCAAACACTCAGACACAGAAATACAGATTTTGAAATTATTTGCCGCTGGCAGGTCTTAACCGGGTACGCCGGCAAAGCACCTTCTTCTCCCTAGTTCTTGCCCAAGGCAGGGAGTGAGGAAGGACCCTTTATTTTCCCAAGGGCACACTATAACATAACAGAATTAACACCATTTACTATGATGCGTCATAATTATGTGTCTACATGCCTTTCTCCCCCGCCAGACTCAGTTTTTCAAGAAATATGCCTGAGTTTCATCCATCTTCGTATTCCCCGTACGCGGCACGAGGTCGATTAAGCGGTCAGGACCCGGTAAATGTCCGCTGAGTGGGTATTCATCACACAGCATTACGCTAAAACATCTACATTTGAAATTAATTATTAATGCCTTATTAAACCAAGAGAGCCACCGTGCTTGGGCTACACGTAAAAGTACACTATAGCAAGATCCTCGGATATTTCAAATAACTAGAACTCATTGAAATAGGTTCAAGAAAAACTATTACTCGGATAAATCCAATACTAGAGCCTGCTGTCGGGCTCCGATGTATTAATTATACGCTCTTTTTAAAAGCATATGTTCTATGTTACTAGATATTCTATAACTCATGGGGGAGTATATCAGATTTTTGGCTTAGAAGACAATTGCCTAGAAATTCCGAGTGTAGGAAATTAGCAAAAGAGGGTAAAGTATCAGCACGATTTTTAAAAGTGAAAAATTGGAAAACCAACTATGCAACAACGGGTGCAAGTTAAGAAAATCATGGTACAACCACACAGTGGCTTAAAAGAGATGAACTAGATCTTATTAGCTAAGAAAGACGTCTACAGTGTAGTCTTGTGTGAAAAGAGTAAGTAACAGGGCAGCTTGGGTGGCTCAGCGGTTTAGTGCCGCCTTCAGCCCAGGGCGTGATCCTGGAGACCTGGGATCGAGTCCCACGTGGGGCTCCCTGCATGGAGCCTGCTTCTCCCTCTGCCTGTGTCTCTGCCTCTCTGTGTGTCTCATGAATAAATAAATAAAATATTTTAAAAAAGAAAAGAAAAGAGTAAGTAACAGAGGCCCCTGGGTGGCTCGATCGGTTGAGCATCTGCCTTCAGCTCAGGTCGTGATCCTGGGGTCCTAGGATCGAGCCCCAGGTCGGGGAGCCTGCTCCCCGTCTCCCTCTGCCCCTTCCCCAGCTCATGTGTGTGCTCTCGCTCTCTCTCTCTCAAATAAATAAATAAATAAATAAATAATCTTAAAAAGAAAAAAAGAGGAGGTAACAAAGCACCGTTTGTAAAAAACACAATTGCCTGTATTTACCTGTACATATGTAGAGAAAAACACGGAAGGATATACCCCAAAATATTAATACCAGGAGTTACTGCATTATTGCTGATCTTTCTACTTTCCTATATTTCTCAGATATTTCGCAATGAGCATGTATTTTCCTTTTAATCAAAATATTTAAAACTGTTTAAAAAGAGAGGGAAAATACTCAATGTTATCCCAGCTTAGCAGACATGGAAGACCGACCATTTGCTAAATTAATATTCTGGAAGGTGAAGGCACCTGACATCATCTATGACACTTTAATCCTAAAGGCAACTTTAAGTAAATAGACTCATTCGAGCCTCCTGAAACTCTGTGCAGTAGGAAGAACTTATTAAGTACATTTTAAAGGTATTAGATGACTTGTTCAAGTCACGTGTCGAGTAAACAAAAAGAGCTAGATGTAGAGGTTATGGTTTCTGCCTCCCAAAGCGGGGAAGAGAAACGCTATGAAAGGTTCCAGAAGCTGCTGGTCACCTTGAAAATGGGCCGCAAAGTAAGGATCGAGGGTGTCCCGTGAATATTCTCATGTCCTGAGCGCCACGATTCCTTCTCCACGAACACCAAAGGCCACTGGACGAGTTCATTTTCCATGTTGTCTGTTTTGGAAAAACTGCTGAAATTCTCAGCAACTATTCTTTTCAATGCTCCCACGTGTAAGCCCAGGCCGCACCGGGCCCTAGAAAGGGAAGCGGGCGGCAGGTTAGGGACGGGAGCCGCGGGCCGGGCGGGCGGCTGTCCCTGGGGTGCGTGGCCCCCGCTGGAGCCCCGCGGGCGTGTGGACGGCAGCTGCGGCCTCGCGCTGAAGCAGAGCAAAGAGCCTCGGGAGCAGGGCCTCTGTGAGGGGCCGGCAGGGGCGGCATCCGGAAGGGCCGGGAAGAGCAGGCCTGGGGCGCAGCCAGGCCAGCAGCGCCACAGAATCCAGGCCCTGGCTCCGGGAGAGGGGGACGCCGTCGGGGAGCACCGGCCGGGGAGCAGGGCGGCGCACAGGAGGCCTGGGGGCGGGGGGGTGCGGGCGCCAGGCTCTGCTGGGACCTGGGCAGGGACAGGCCAGGAAGGAAACGGAGCAGAGGGCAGGACCCAGGTGCCACTGCCAGTGACCCTAGACACAAAGGCGGGCGCCTCTCCAAAGCTAGCGCACGGGCTCTGGGACAAGGCCGCACCCCTGGGGACCTGGATCGCAGCAGGGGCAGGTGGCCACGCGGGGGGGCCATGCCGGAGGCTCCCAGTCGCCTCTGGCGGGTCTGCTGCTAGTCCAGTCCCTTTGCAGGGAGGCACCCGTGGATTCCGGTCTGCGGCGTGGCCACGGCTCTGCCTCTGGTCTGCGCCGTCGGGGAACCTTCCCCATGGACCCGGGCCCACCAACTGCTCGGTCAACTGCGTGGACCTTGCCACGTCGTGGTTCAGTCATTCTCAACCAGTGTAGACACTGCCAGATGGCGACAGGCCTCCCCATAATCATCGAAGGAACTGGTGGGTTAAAGACAATGTCACACGGACGACACGTGAACAACGTGACATCTGCCCACATGTGACCGTCCCCATTTTCTGCGGGAAGAGGCTGAGGCAGGGGTGGCTAGCAACGTGCCTACGTCCCAGTTAGGGAGCCCGGGCCGTCCCCAGCCACCTGCACCTGCGCCCAGAACCAGACGCCGGGGCCGAGGGCGTGACCAGGCCAACAGCCCTCCTCGCAGAACGAGGCCGGAACAGTCTCCTGCTCATCGCACAGTTTCAAAGACCTTTGTTAACGTTCACCATTTGCAAAATGTAGGTCAAAAGAAACAACTCACACCCCACACAAGACACAGGGCGTACGGAGGGAAGCATGCTGGGTGTCAGGCAACGGAGGCGGGAAGACGAGACGTGGTATAGGGACCAGGACAAATGCCTGCCCAAGGGACGCTCTCCAGGCAACTGTCTCCTCGGGAGAATAAAGAACTAGTTTTGCCAAGTTCTCACATTTTTTAAAGAAAAGTGGAAAACTGAGGTTCTTGTACAAAATCCCCCCCAATTTTCAAGTCTTGGAACTCATTCAAAACTATTTTTCTCTGCAGGATGAGCCAAGCAAAATCCATGTGCAGGACACGCCCGGGCGGCTCGGTAGTGAAGCACCTGCCTTGGGTTCGAATCATGAGGGCTCCCGATCGGGCTCCCCGCTCAGCCAGGGGTCTGCCTCTCCTCCTCCCTCTGCCCTCCCCCTGGCTTATGCTCTCTCTTATTTTTAAGATTAAATAAAATCTTTAAAAAAAAAACATCCGCACACGTAGGCTGCTCCCTCCATCCTAGAATCACTGCGGTTCTCAACAGGCAATGCGATAACGGCCTTCAGAGTCCTAGAAGGTAGCAGAAGTTCTGGAACGTTGAGGAGACAATCTTCAATATCTGACTACACACAGAGCTTGGCGTCGGCCTGGTTACACCTAACGGCAAGTACACGGATCCTGACGTCCCTCGGGTTCACCCCGTTGGTCTACGAATGCAGCCAGGGCCCCGGAGTCAAGGCTTCCCCAGGTGGACTCCAGGCCCTCGAGGCGCTCTGCGAAAACACCCCCTGAGGCGCAGGAAGGAGATGTTCCACTTGATTTTTCTATTTCCTTATGCTCCTAAAGGTGCATTTTTATAGACGCATCACAACGTTCATGGCAGACTTGAAAGGAGCACATACCTATATGCCCCAAATAATAAATACACATAAAAAGGAAAACAGACTTCTTCAAAATAACGGGCTATGACGGTTCCACCAACACTGGCCTGAAAATACACTCGGGCCAAGAAACCAGATCATAAAACCCAAGAAATTCTATCTATACAGTCATGAAATCCAAGCAACGCTGTCTACACAAGTAGGGCACACAGGGAATTCACCGGCGGCGTCTACATTAAGCCAGAGCTTGACTCCCAGTGCCCGGCCGCGGCTGCCCAGCGGGGCCGCCCTGAAACCAGGGCGCGTGGAAGGAAGTGCTGTCCAGGGCAGGCCCGGATCCCGCCTGCGCCCCGAGCCGAGCCGCGTGCCCCGCACGGACACCCGCCAGCACTTGCTGGGCAGGGATTCCTGCCGTGGCTCTGCCCTCCAGCCCTGCGGGCGCGGCCTGCCATCTCCCAGGGCTCCGCCCCCGCCCCCCAGCTTCACTTCTGGCAAGTTCCTTGGCGGGAACGTCTGTTCTGAAGGTTTGGTGAGGTCTGTTAAGGCAGATAGTCCACCGGCCAATCGAACCACCGGCGCATGAGCTTCCGGAGGAACTTGGGGTGAGACAACGCGCAGGCACTCAGGGAGCTGGAACGGGAGAGGAAGTGCTTTAACCTGGATCAAGACCCAGCCCGCAGGGAACGGCCCCGCAGCCGGAGCCTCAGGAGCACCGGCCCGCGCCCCATGTCCCCACCGCAACCCTACAAGCCCCGGCCTCTCGCCCACATGGTGCAATCAAAGGCCACTTGCACGCGTCCCGGCCCGCGGGCTGTCACCGCTGACCCCGACCAGCCGACAGCAGGAAGCGACCGCAGACCCAACGATGGGAAACAGGGAGGAAGATGCTGCTTCACCTCCAGTGACATCCCGAGAGGAGCCCAGTGCACAGCGAGGCGCTCACTCCCCAGGAGCCCCACACATTTCTGCTGTTTTAGAGCAAAATCCATCCTTTATTTTGGATCTTTCTTTTGAGAGAATGACCATCTCTGCCAATATTTGCAGCTAAACAAGCAAGACTATGTCATGACTCCTCAAGAAACACAAGTAGCCCCCCGAGTACGAGCCGCCTCGTCTGTGCAACACCCACCCAGGCCGGGCCAGAAACGGGGCGCTCCTGGGAGACCGTCGGGTCTCAGCCAGCCCGCGCACCCGCTCTCATATCCCTTTGGTGGTTCGCTGCCTACTAGGCCTAGAGGATCGCGCGCGCAGGCTGGGTTCGGGGCTGCACAGCTCTCGGTGTCAAAGCCGACACGGGCCTCGCTCCGGAAGTCACTCGTGCTTCCCCGACGTTTAGCACAAACACACGTACGCTTGACAGACCAACGACGGCCGCAGCAACGGCGCAGCGACCCAAGCGCTTGGGGTTGGACTCCCGCGGCGACGTTAACATAACCCGATAGGTCATCACTATGCCCGCGACACCTGGGCGGGGCGGGGGAGGGGGCGGCCCGTAAACTCATTTGGCAAAAAGGAGGCCGGGCGGTGGAGGCTGCCCAACAGGTGACCGTCTCGGCAACCCAAGGCCCTATGCCAACCTGCACGCGCCGCAGGGTCCCGCCCGCACCTGCTACATCATAGTTGCTACGGATCGTAGACGATTCCGGACCAAGAAACAAGTAATCGAAGCCGCATATTTAATAACTTGTTCACGCTGAAATTCCTTGTGCTATTAATATCTAAGTTCCCTTCTATGACTTTAGGCTATTTTAAAAGGGGGAAAAAAAATACAGAAACCTTGTTACCATGGAGACGGTAAGCCGCTCAGCCCATCTGCTGAAGAGGATATAGGATGCTGTAAGTAGAATTTTAAAAGCCTTTACTATGAGGACGACTTCCTCAAACACGGTAGCGGGGCGGGAGCCACATACAGAAAGTCTGGCAAACGGCCATTTGCAAAAATTTGGGCTGTCATTATTTTGGCACGAAGCGTGAATTTGCAGTAATTCTCATTAAGGGGAAACTATTAATATCCATACATCAGAACGCTAAGGACGTGAAACCTATTCCGGCGTGTTCTGCGCTAATGTTTATACCATTTTTTAGGGAAAAAGATCTAAGAATCTATATTAAAAACTAGTCCAGGGAAGCCTAGGATTTGGCTTATTTGATTTTTTTTTTAAATGCTCCCGATATTTACCTCAAGTGTTTATAAAACAAAAATGACGCATTTTACATAAGTACAGCGTGAAGGTACGACGACCCCTTTAGGGCCTTCTAACATTGAGCCTCTCTGTCCCCCGTGGACGGCCCGAGGCACGTCCGTGGGTGCAAGGTGATGGGAAGGTGCGACTAGTTCCCAGACCGTCCGTGACGGGTGAACCAGGTCTCCTAAACAGCAAAATTCCAGGCTAAAGAACATTCTCGCCTGAAGATCAGCATCGCAAGTCAAGTATAAAAGTAGGCAGGGGCGGCTGGGTGGCTCCGGGGCTTGTCTGCCTCGGGCTCAGGCCACGGTCCTGGGGGCCCAGCCTGGGCTTCTCCCTCTCCCGGTGCTACTCCCCCTGCCCGTGCTCTCTCTGTCCAATAAATAAATAAATTCTAAAAATAAAAAAAAATGACGATAGAGACCCTTAAATGCTATAAACCTTTTTCACAGATAATATCTGTCAGTCGGGGCTCCCAGGAGCCTTGTGAAGAGGCGCAGCAGCCACTGCTTCCGTCTCACGGAGGCGGAGACGAGAACTTGAAGAGACAGGACGCCCGCCGCACGTAGGGGAGGGTGAGCCTGGGCCAGCCGAGGGGTTTCTACAGAAGGACGGGAGAGGCCCTCGCGGGGCAGTGGGTCGCCGCCGCCGGCCTCCGTGGGGGAATCACACGTGTACCCAGAGCGCTTGGCGGAGCGAGTGGGGCCAACACCAGCCGTCCACGCCAGAGGTCATGGCGTCAGCACGAGGATGCCCTCAACCCACAACGACTTCCCTCCTCCTGGTCACCGAAGGTCCCAAAACGCACCCAGTGCACCCCGCAGCCCCCGCACCAAACCCAACACACGCGGGAGCGTCCCCTCCACCGACGTGACGCGTTAGCCCAGCGCCGTCTCCCCGGGGCGCAGGCTGGCATCAGGCTCTGCCTGTGTTTACTCGAGGACTCAGCCACCACCCCCAGCTTCCAGCGCCGTCCCCAAGTCTGGCGAGAAGTCAGCGGAAGAACGGAATTATTAGGAATTTTGAACGAGCTGATACAGGAGCGGAAACAAATGAACTGCTAAGTACGGAACTAAAAACAGGTTCGGGACGTTAGCGCGATGGAGCGGGGAGCGCGGGATAAGGAAAACTCCGAAAATAACCAGTGACACGGTTTCTAAAACCTGAACAAAAGAGGTCATTGCTGGCACAGCTGTCAGCCTGCTGTCACTGCGTGAAGCCAAGCCCACCCTCGTCACCGCGGAACTCTTCAGGAGGCGCCTCCCTTCCACCCAGAAACCCGGCGTCGCGTCGAAAGCTCTCATGACCGCAGCGCGAGGGGCTGGGCCGGGGGGACGGGCGTGCTCGGGAGGGAAGCGGGACCCAGGACCAAAGACGGGGCCCGCGGCGGCCCGAGGCGGGGCCGGCCCACGGGGTGCAGGGGGCAGCGCTGAGCCGGCTGGGGCACCCGAGGGGGCCCGCGGGGACCCAGGTGGGAGGAGGCCACCGGCGGGAGGCCGCGGGGGGGCAGATGCTTTCCGACCTTCAGAGCCGCCCCACCTCCTGGGGTCACCGTCGCCCACACCCGTGCCCACGTCCCCACCGTCGCCAGCAGCATCGGCACGTCCGCCCCCCGCAGCCGGGTCACCCGCACAGCCCTCAGCCCCCTGGCCTGTCCTCTGAGCGAGCGCACGGGAATCTGCAGAGGCTTGAGGCTCCGGCCTTGCCCCGCGACGGGAAGGAGGCCGCGGCCTCCAGAGCAGAGCAGCTCCCGGCCACGGCAAGGGCCTCAGGGCTGCGGGTGGCCTCCAGGTGGCTCACGGCCGCTGCGGGGACCTGGGGCCACGGCGCCTCCTGCTCTGGATGCACTGACCGGGACACGAACACTGCTGGGGAGGAGGAGGCTCAGAGGCTGTGGCCATGCGGCCCTGAGGCCCCACGGAGGGCCCGGCAGGAAAAGCAGTGGACGGGAGCGCGGTACCGCCGGGCCGGGGGCCTGGGGCCTGGGGCGGAGGGTGCTGGCCAGGGCCTCCTCTGGCCTCGGCCTCCCCCAGCCTCAGCCGCACTCTCCTCCAGCCTCGGCCTCCTCCGGCCTCAGCCTCCTCTGGCTTCAGCCTCCCCTCCGACCGCAGCCTCCTCCAGCCTCAGTCCCACCGCCTGCAGGCCCTGCCGTCCGGCCTCAGCCTCCTCCAGCCTCTGCCTCCTCCGGCCTCCGCCCCATCGCCTGCAGGCCCCGCCATCAGGCCGCACCACCGGGGGGCATCCAGGCCGTGGCCCCAATGGCACACCAGCCCCAGGCAGTAGCCCACTGAGCCCAAGGAGGGGCAAAGGTCCCAAAGCAAAAATGGGGGAACATCCAAACGACACAAGGGAGACCGGAAAGCTGCTCCCCCCAGTACCCCCCACCCCTGCCCTCAGCCCAGAAAAAAAAGCTTCCAGGGCTCCCCGCGCCCCGCGGGGCCAGGGTGTGCACAACCACAACCGCTCTCATTTTGTTCTCTGGGCCCAACACGCCGCAGCCACGTCTCCCGGTGGGACACCACGTGTCCACAGCAGCCACTCGTGTGTCTTGAGCAAACGTCCCACCACCGTCCCCGACCCTCAGTCCGCGGTCACCTCCGAGCCCTGCTTCCAGGAACGCGCTCCTCTCCGATGCTCCCATTCTTAAGCCACCGCGCGCATCCTTAGCACACGCCTCAGCTCACCAGCAGCAGGCCCGGCCACCAGGTCCCCACCAGATGCGGGCCCTCGGGCCTCCGTCATCCTGCCCCCCCCGCCGGCGGTGTTCACTGCACACGCGCGGCGCGTCGGACGCCTGTTCTGACCCCCCGCGAGGCCCAGTGACAAGGACACGCCAACCCCCTGCCTTCTTGGCACTTACGGTCCTGCAAGGACTGATGGGAAGGAAGAAGTGAGACGACGACGACGACGAAACTGGGTGATGTTTGGTAATAAAGGGACGTGACAGCAAGTACGCCCAGGAGGGGACCTGCCTTCGCTGAGCTCCAGGAGGCTCGTGGAGGAGCGGGAGCAGCCAGGGCAGGGCTGGGAGAGAGCACCGCAGGACGAGGGCAGGGTGCAAAGGCCCGGGGCCAGGACCGACCGAGGCTGAGAGTCCCGGAGGGGAGTCCAGAGCGGCACGCGGGGGTGTGGGGGTGGCGCGGGGAACTAGCCGGCCGGGCAGGACTGCCGCGACGGTCGAGCCTTGGGGACAGTGAGCAGTGCGGATCACGCCTTCCACGTGAAATCCATTTGGAGGCTTTCGAACGGGGGACGACACGGTCCGATCTCCTCTGTAAGAGCACGACTCCGGAGGTGGGCCCGGAACCCCAGAACGGGGCCGGCGGGGAGTGGGAGCAGGGAGACTCTGAGGGGAGCAAGAGGGAGGCGGGAGGCTCTCGGGAGAAGTCAGGGTGCTGGCAAGAGACGTGAAGAAGTGGACGGGTTGAGACGGCTTTGGGGACGGACCCGCTGCCAGGACCATCAGACTCGTCACTTGGGCATCATCCCAGGAGTCTTCCGTGAAGAGAGGATGTGGAGGGTGGCCTGCAGCGAGCGTACTCCACCGCCGTCCGCGGGCCCTGCGCCGCGCCTCCAGGGGCCGCGGGGAGCTCGAGGAGGACCCTGGAGGGCAGTTCAGGTGCAGTCCTCCTCTTCGGAGCACCTCCGAGTGCGGGATCACATCACGGGAGCATCTCCGCGTGTGCAGATCCCATCATGGGAGCACCTCCAAGTGTGCAGACCCTATCACAGGAGCACCTCCGAGTGTGCAGATCACATCACCAGAGATCCCACCCGCAGTTTCATTCAAAGGAATGTTTACGTCAAAGCCAAACTTGGCGAACCACTAGGGTGATAAGGCGGAGTCTGCCGGGCTGGCCCCAACATCCACTCTCTTTCCCGCCAGAAATAGCGCCACCACGATTTTTAGCCTTCGCGTGGCTCGACCACATTTCTTAGTCTCCTCTGAAGGCAGATGCAGCCTCACGACAAAGTTCAGGCCAATGGGTCTGGAGCACAAGAAATAGGTTTAACTTCTAGGTCATTCTCTTCAAAATGGAACTGCTCATTCTCTTCCTTCCCACTTGAGCTGCCAGGGAACGCTGAGGACTGGAGCAGCCACGCCAGACCCAGAGCTGGAATCTAAATGTTGAGAACGGCAGGGCCTGCCCTCCGGCCGGGGCCTTGAACACGGACCTCTCAGAACAGAGCCCCTGCCCCTGCGAACTGCCCAGCTCCCTGGACTGGTACGGGGCTCCGAAATACGCATCGTATCTTTCTGCTGCAGGGGCACGGCCGCAGGGGCACGGCCGCCTGGCATATGCCCAGGCAGAGCTTCAACGGCCAACGCACGGCCCGCCCGCGTGTCTCACCCCGTCTTCTGCAAGAAGTCAAACCCGCCAGGGAATGGAGTGCTCCAGCGGAGTGACAGCAGCAGCAGGGGAGCCCCCGCTAACCCGGGAGACACAGAGTACGAGCGCACGACGAGCCTTGTTGCTGTGGTCGTTGCTTCAGGGCAGACCTCGTTGCTGCAGCATCACCTCGCCCGTCCTGACTAAGCACATCCTGGCTGGAAACGGCTGCTCCGAGATCTTCCCCGGGGTGACCTGAGACCCGGGAGCAGCATCCACCACCTGGGGAGTCCTGAAAGACTCAATGCCTCCGAAGTCATAATTTAATGAAGCTGGACCTACAGCCCGGGCCCGCGGATTTTTACATATTTACGTGGTGATCCTCACACGCAGCCAAGGTTGAGCACCACGGACATCTGCGGACCACGCAGCAACGGCTCCCTCACCAGCGCTTTTATTGAAGTGAACGCCAGCGTGATGAGGCCCGTCAGCCCTACGCTGAAGGATGCACAGGAACCCACGAGGAAGTGCCCCTGCACGGTCTAACACGGGAGGGCTTTCCCTCTAGCCTCATGCGGGAAGCGCTTGTGCTTTTCCTAAAGAACAACTTTGTTGTCGCGCCGGGACATTGCAAATCCTGTAAGCGATCATCCTTTCTTCTTCAGATCGTTCTTAGGAAGATGAGAGCCAGACTTGGGGTTCCACCAAGTAACCAGAGCCAGACTTGGGGTTCCCACCTAGCCAGCAACCAACATGTCGCGTCCTGTGCACACAGTCTCACTTTGTTCCCTCCCTAGTTCGTTCTGTTGGCTTAGGATACCCTACAAGCTAATAGAAGTCATTTCTAGAACAAGGCAGGATATAAATATACGTTTAAATAATAAATGAGGAGCACGTGCCGCTGACGGAAAGAGAGATGAGAAAGTAGTCACGTGCCCTAACCCCGGCGCCTGGAAGCCCGTGAGATCCGTTAAAACACACCCACTGCAGTCCCCCTACTAAATAGTCAAGATCACTTAAAAACAGAAGCTCCTGCTCACTTACGGGAAGCTGGGAACCGAGCTGGGCTGCACGTGCTGAGCGCCGGCCCGAGCACCCAGGGGCAGCAGGACGGCCGGTGCCGCGAGCTGCCACTGCGGTGCTCTCCAACCATGACCGTCAATCTTGCGGCTCCGCTGCCTTCAGGAAGGCCCCTTTGTGCTCCTTTGTTGCCCCGGAGGAGCCCCGGCGGCTGCTGCTCTCCCGGTGCTTTCGTGATCTCAGCAGCGGGAGCCGCACCACCAAAGCCTCGGGACGTGCCCTGGCCAGCCGCCCGCTCGTCCTCAGGACTGCAGCCCGACGGCCCGCTCGGTGCTCTGCACGCCGTCCACGCCGAGAGCCGAGGCTGGAAAGGGCCCGAAACCCCAGCTCCCCCCGGCTGCCCCCGCCCGCAAGCTTCTGCACACCGCCTGCTGGCCACGCTCTACCGAGGATGCCGTGATCCCGTGCGGACTTGACGCTGAGCGGCCCTGCGGTTCCCGAGGTCACCTCTGCAGCTGGGTGACCCAGGACGACCCCAAGAACTAGCAGCTGAGCCGACCACACACATCTGCAGGCAAAGTCCTGTGAGACCCGAGTTTGAAGGGGCCGCAGAGGCCTCGCCCCCCCCCCAAGCCCCCACTTTACAGACAGAAACACAGAGACCCGGGAAATCCTGATTCCGTGGTCATTCCCGTACTAACACTCGTGTCGTGGAAATTCACCGTCTACTCAGTTATTTGGCACGTGTCGTCTCGTTAGGAAACAAAGAAACCTGCGTGTGCCCCCGGCCGTGCCCTGAGTGGGGGGGGTCTGCACACACCAGAAACAGAAGCCGGCTTCCCTCCTGCGGGAGCGCGAGGAGAGGCCAGCCGCTCCCCTGCACGGGCCGCCCCGATGGGCTAACCGGAGTCACCCACGCGAGCACAGGAGAGCCGAGCAGGGGCGGGAGATGCCCTGGTGAGGCCTGGAAGGAGCCACGCGTGATGCTGCGCAGGCCTGCCCAGGGCTTCTCGGTGCGTGGCCAGCACTCCCGTGTTCGCCTCGGCCACCTGTGCTCAGCGCGTGGATTCGCGGCCTACGGGGCCCTAACAGATGGGGCTCCAGAGCAAACCCTGCAAGGCCACGGGTGACCCCCCTCGCTCCCATCTGAAACGCGCTCCGCGGGCCACTGTCCTCCTCCCCAGGCACCCAGGGCCTCCTGTCCCAAGGCCTCGTCCGGACATGCTCGGCAGGCCCGGGCTAACCCCCAAGGTCAGCCAGCCCCCTGCAGCACCTGCCCCTTCCCTCTTCCTTCGTCTGTCCACCTCCCACGTCAAATCCGTAACACAGAAATGAAGGGAACTCCATAAATCGCGAGTATGTCACAGCAGAGCCTACCGAGGGCTGCACACTTGGGCGTGTCTGCCCTGAATCGGGCAGGACAACAGGCAGGCCCCGGCAGACAGAACCAAGCTCTGCGCACGCCCTGGGGCACATGGAGAATAACGCCTGCCCCCGTGGGACCCTACAGAGAATGCAGCCCCGAAGGACAGAGGTGGACTTGGCCAGGGACCGGGCGGCACGCAGGGCACAGGGCACGGGATGCGCCCACAGGTGAGGGCGTCTGGGGCACGGCTCGTGCCGGGGGCTGGGGAGCACGGTGCGGTGTGCCACCTTCTGGGGTCTCCCCGACAAGCGGCATCCCATTGGCAGAAAGCAGTTTCCCGCAGACAGAGGCGGAGCGAGTGCAGCAGGAGAGGCCCCAGAGGGCTGGGGCAGCCGCCATCAAGGGGGGACGGAGAGTGCGCAGCGGCAGGACTCCCAGAAATCACGGACGGGACAGCCGGAGGCAGATGCAGCCCATCCGTGGCAATGCCTGACAGCCTGTCTGCTCCCCCTTCCTCTTGTCCCATGTGATGTGCGTCCACAGAGCCAGGCGGCCGGGGACGGGCACACCAGGTGCTCGGAGGAGCACCCCGGGGGGCCCAGTCCCTGAGGCCGTCGGCTCTTTGTTTTGGCTCCGGTCAGGATCTCAGGGTCGTGAGATGGAGCCCCACAGCGGGCACCCACACCCCGCAGGGAGTCTGCTTAAGATCCTCTCGCCCTCTCCCTCTGCCCCTCCCCTGCTTGCTCGAGTGCCTGCTCTCAACTAAATAAATACAAACAAGGGGCACCTGGTGGCTCAGTGAGTGTCTGCCTGCGGCCCAGGGTTTGACCCCGGGGTCCCGGGATCGAGTCCCCTGTCGGGTCCCTGCAGGGAGCCTGCTTCTCCCTCTGCCTGGGTCTCTGCCTCTGTCTGTGTCTCTCATGAATAAGTAAATAAAATACTTAAAAAATAATAAATACAAACGGAAAAAGAAAGCCAGCAGATGCCAGAGAAGGCGACCCGGAGCCATGAGAGCTTTGTGGGGAAAGACTCCAGCGGGGGTTGACACAGGGCTAGACCCTGTTGACCTGGAGGTGAGCCCTTCCCCAGGAGACGGGGCGGCACGACTGGATGGACCTGGAGGAAGCCCGGGACACCCGCTTGTCGCCAGGGCGGAGGGGGCAAGCTCGGGCGGGAAGGGGTGGCCGTGGGGAGGGCGCCTCGGGAGGCCGGGCTCGGCGGGGGCGCCTGGCCGAGCAGGACCCTGGCGGATGCTGCACACAGGAGGTCAGGCCGCGGTCTGGGGGCTGCAGCCCCGAGGCTCCCGGAACCCGCGCGTCCTCCTTTTCTCCAAGATCGCGCTCAGTTACTTGATAGAGAGAGCGCGGGGGCAGGGAGAAGCAGCTCCCGCGGGGCAGGGGATGCGCGGCTGGACCCCAGGACCCGGGTCACGCCCGAGCGGGCAGGCGCTGCCCCGACGGAGCCCCCGGGCGCACCCGCAAGCCAGGTCGGCACGGAGGCCGCCTCAAGCCCACGCCGGCCTGCAGCTCTGCAGCTGCTCGGCCCCAGCCGGTGGCGGAGGGAGACGCCCGGGGGCTGCAGGGCGCGCCAGGGAACCCCGCAGGTGCCCCGCAGGCCCCGCCCCCAGCCCCAGGCCACGCCCACTCCGGCCCGCCCAGACCCCCCCCCAACCCCCGCCGGGCCCCACCGCGGCTTCGCCCAACCCCCCAGCCCCACCCAGGCCCCCTAGGCCCCACCCCTGCCCCGCCCCCAATCCCCGCCTGGCCCCGCCCAGGCCCCCTAACCCCGCCCCCACCTCCCCAGGCCCCGCCCATCTCCTGAGCCCCGCCCCCACCTCGCCCAGGCCCCGCCCCAGCCCCGCCCAGGCCCCGCCGGGCCCCACCCCAGCTCTGCCCAGCCCCGGCCTCACCCAGGCCTCCTAGGCCCCACCCAAGCCTCGCCCAGGCCCCTCCCCCAACCCCTGCCTGGCTCCGCCCAGACCCCCTAAGCCCCGCCCCCGTTTCGCCCCGGCCCCGCCCACACCCCCGCCCACACTCCAGGCCCCGCCCAGACCCCCCAGGCCCCGCCCACACCCCCAGGCCCCGCCCCTCCCCAGGCCCCGCCCAGGCCAGGCCCGCGCCCGCGCAGTATGCAAGGCCACAGTCCCGGGGGCCCTACCCAGGTGGATGCTTTTAGCGCATTTGTAAGTCGGATATATTTAGGTTTTGCCTGCTCACGCTTTTTAAATAACCTGCACAGCCACTGGAAAAAACAACACGAGTGGATGTACTCAGTGCCTCCAAATAATAGACCTAAGATGGGCTAAAATGGTAAATTTCCTGTTTATGTATATTTTGCCACAATAAAAAAAAACACGTAATTTTTTAAAAACCCAATGTCCTTCCTCTTTTTTTTTCTTTTTTTGCAATTAACACTTTTTACTCTTCTTATGTAGAAATAGTAAATCAAATACTTGGAAATAAGAGATTTGCATTTTATTGGGTTAGCTTAAACCCTGAGTATCTCCACTAAGGTAGAAATGGCAAGAATAGTAATAACACCCATGCTACAGTTACTCTTACAACGTGTATTTGACATCATTTTTATTGGTATCAGTTGGTTTAATTTTCATTTTATGGCATCAAATGAATTACTTATGTTAAAGGGAATGAATAGGACAATCAATACCAAATGAAAAACTGAGCCTTCCCTACCAGGTCTCCCTACATCACGTAGAGCAAAAGAATAAAAACTATCCCCCAAACTAAATCACCCCTCAAGCTTTCTGAAATTAGCAGAGAATATTTGCAGCTGACCTATTTCTCTCCCACACGACCGTGTTGATAATTGACTTCTGTCCCCCAGGGAAGTGCTCAAATATAATTGAGCAGCACCTGCCACACAGAGAGTACAGTTTTATGTACCCAATAATTCCCATAAATATCATACTTAACTCGGGACTCGAGCACTCTGCTCTCTCCTTAATCGTATCTCCCAAGGAATAAATATTTTGATTACCAGAGCTGAGTTATTATTATGAGTCTTAAGAGTCAATTTAAAAGATAAAATTTCAGAAGCATTTTGGATTCTAAGTATCGAAGACATTTCTATTATGAAAAAATATTGACAATGATGGCAATAACTACCTATAGTGCTCACTTTTTAAAGTCCAGTGATCTCATCCTATTATATAAATCTCCTTCTATAGATGAGAGTCACTCAGTTTTGTTCAGTCCTCATGACAAGGAGGCCAGGGTCAGGGATTTGATTTCCATGCAGGGCAAGTAGTTTTGCACCCCCCTCCCAAAAAATTCAGCTTTATGACTTGAGACTGTAGCTCTGCAATAAATATAAATATGATCGACTCCACTCAACACCATAACTTGAAAAGCTCTCTGGGACACAGGGTGAAGGGAAGGCAAGTCCCTCTGCACACGTGGGCTTAGACCAGGGGCTATAATGTGAACCTCTCAGGCTGGTGTAGAGAATGTCAAAAAAAAAAAAAAAATGCTGAAGCCAATCACCAAAGATCCCATTTTATTGTATGACTCCAGTTATATGAGCATAGGCAAAGCTATAAGCATAGAGACAAGTAAAAGGGTTGCCTAGGGGTGGGGAGGAAAGTGAATGGTAATGGGTACAGGTTGCCTTTGGGGGTGATGCAAATGTTCTAAAATGATGGATCCCTGGGAGGCTCACCAGTTGAGCACCTGCCTTCGGCCCAGGGTGTGATCCTGGGTCCCTGGGGGATCAAATCCTATATTGGGCTCCCCACAGGGAGCCTGCTTCTCCCTCTGCCTGTGTCTCTGCCTCTCTGTGTCTCTCATGAATAAATAAATAAAATCTTTTTAAAAAAATCTAAAAAAAAGAAAATGTTCTAAAATGAGATCACAGTGACAAGAGAACACAGCCTCTGAATTCCTGAAGGAATAATGTCTCCCTCTCCGTCCCACACACACTAAGAGGCCAAATAGCAAAGCTGTGCCTTCAGACATTCCCGTCTTGACAGCGATCATCTCACCGACCTGTTTGATTTGGAAACATAATGAGCCCGTGAGCTGTGGACCCCGACACGGGGCCACTCGAGAAGACCGTACAGTGGCCCCGTAAATTCATCGACGTCAGCTACTAGGTGTTTCCATGACTGCTGGCCTTTCCAGTACTAAAAAAGGAACTGCAAAAAAAGTTTCCCAGGGAGGTTAAAACTAGCGTTATGACACGATGGGACACAGCGAGCGCTACGGCAAGTCACCATTTCTAGTGATTTTGACAACCCAGAAAAACGCAGGTTCTTTTCAGGTTTAGGTTCACAAAATACATCCTCTCTAAACAAAGACTAGTGTCACAGCTATTAGACTGCAGCCTGGGAGGGGCGCGGGGGGCTCGGTGGGTTAGGCCACAGCCTTCAGCTCAGGGCCGCCCGGGGCCTGGGATCGAGTCCCCAGGCGGGCTCCCCGCCCAGCAGGGACAGCCCGCTGCCCCCCCCACCCCCACTTCTGTGCTCGCTCTCACCCCCCCCACCCCCAAACAACAGCCCTGGAGAAAGATGCCTCCAGCAACAAAGAACGGGAAGTGAGGACTCAAGGGCTTGGGGCAGCGCGGGGGCAGCGAAGGGGTGCGGGGGGCGGGAAGCCACGGTTGGCGCCCTGACCCAGCGCCGCGGGCCTCCAGGCCACAGGCCGCCTCTGCCGTGTGCGCGGAGGGACAAGGGGCCCGGAGACGAGGGCTGGCGGCCGGTCACTCGGGAGGTGAGAAGTCGCCTCGGCCGGTCAGAAGCACGCCCCACGTTCAGGCCTGCGCGGCCTGCCGCTGTCCCTGCTGTGCCCAGCGCTGCACCCCGCGTTGCAGCCTCCGCATTGGCCCAGGGACCCGGGGTGCCCTGCACTCGGGCCCGTCACCGTCCCGCAGCCCCCGGGGTCGCCCTGCACTCAGGCCGGTCCCCGGGGTCACGGGCTCCCCGACGGCTGCCTCGGTCACAGGGCCAAGGGCGGACGACGCGGGCAGTGCAGCAGCTCTCATCTCCGGGTCTCCATGGGCTCCTCTGCGGGGACTGCGCCCAGGAGCACGTAAGGCTCCGTGGGACTGACACCCCCGGGGGTGCCCCGGGCCCTAGCACCGACTCAGGACACCCACCAGGGGACACACTCAGACGACCCACGCCGCTGAGGCCCGGGACACACTTGGCACAGACACTCCTGCTGGGGAGGAGGCTCCGGCCACGGGCGAGCCCCAGGACAGTGCTGCTGCACGCACAGGCCAGATGGCACGGGGGCCCGCACCTGCACCCGCACCCCTGCCCGCACCCGAGCCCACGCCCACACCCGCGCCCGCAGACCCCCCTGGACTCTCCGGCGAATCCCCCGGCCGGCTCCCGGGTCAGGGCTGGCACTTCCTCGGAGGCCGAGCTGCAGAAATGAGAGCAGGACATGGCCACAGCGGGGGGAGGACAGGAGCCTGGGCCAGAACCAGAGCGGGGGGCCTGGCCACCACGACCCAGGGCGCAGAGCCACCCAGCAGGGCTGCTTCCCGCACTCGGCCCGGCCCCGGGCCCCACTGAACCACGCCGCCTCCACCGCGCAGCCCGCTTCTCCCTGGGTGACCAAACAGGCAGACTCTGCCCCCAGCGCCTGGGCACCCCGGGTGGCCGCGGAGCCATTGGGTCCTCCGCAGCTTTGGTGCCCACACGGCGCCCTGTAACTTTCCAGAAAGATTACAATTTCAATCAAAATCTGTTTCAGTAAAACCTCCCCTTCCTCCACTGAAGGGTAACAGTTCTTCCCTCCGCAAACAGGACGTCGTAGGAACCCTGTGCGCCAAGGACAGGCCTTACAGGAGGGCACGAGGGGCTGGGGGACGGGTCCGCTGCCAGGAGCTCGCCTCCATGTATTCAGGCCCCAGAGCAGGAGCAAAGCAGCTGGCCCGAGAGGCCCTTCCTCCTGGGTCTCAACTAGGGAAGATGCATTCCCGAGCAAACTCTCCCCGAAGCCGCTGCGGGCCCTTCCCCCGGGCCCACTGTGACCCCACGATCCCACGGAGCCAGGAAGCCGACTTCCACTTCGCTAATGAAAACCTCCATGCAGCCAAAATAGAAGCCGGGGGTGCTGGTCCCATGGGGTTTCCCTCCAGGGCCCCCGCGCCCCCCTCCTCGGGAGGGCCAGGCCACAGGCAGGTAGGCCAGGGTGCTGGGGCCTGGCGGCCGAGGGCAGGGGGCGCCCCCTCACTGCCCCCTCGGTGGCTTCCCCAGGGGAGGCCACATCTCCGTGTGTCTGTCCCCCTCGTTGTAACGGAGGCACCATCGACAGAGAGCGTCATGTTCGTCTTAGGCTAGGCCGGGGCGTATGGAGGGCGGCCCACGCGAGTGCAGCTGACGTCCGTCCCCGTGCGCACTCACACGCTCTTCCCTTGGGGCGACAGCTTTCGAGACCTACCCTCCCAGCAACGTTCAAGCTCACGATACGGCGTCGTCACCCACGGTCCCCCTGCCGCACGCCACCTGCTCTGTGACCGAAAGCGCGTCGCTTTGCCCCCCACCCATTTCACCCAGTCCCCCTCCGCGCCCCTGGCAGCCACTAACCTGCTCTCTGTATCTAGGAGCTTCCTTTTTCTGTTTTCCGGTTTTAGATTCCACAGACGACGGAGATCACACGGAATTTGTCTTATTATTTGACTTATTTCACTGAGCGTAATGCCTTTAAGGCTCATCCACGTTATCACAAATAGCAAGATTTCACTCTTTTTATGGCTAAATTACGTGCAAACACACACACGCCCCGTACCTTCTTCAGGCACCCGTCCACCCATGAGCGCCGAGCTCGCTTCCGAGCCTTGGCTACCGTAGACACTGGACGCCACGAGCGTGGGGTAGGTTTGCGTTTTCATTTTCTTCAGCTAAATACCCAGAAGGGGCATTGCTAAATCACATGATATTCCTATTTTTTATTTTTTGAGGACTCTCTATACTGTTTTCAACAGTGGCTGCACCAATCCACACCCCCAACAGTGCAGCAGGGCTCCCTTCCTCTGTATCCTCACCGACATGTGTTCTTCCTCGTGTTTTTTAGGGTATCCGTCCTACAAGTGTGAGGTGCTGTCCTCTGTGGGTCTTGCTCCCAAGAACAGTGCCCCAGTGGCTCCAGCATCTACCAAATGACTCTGGCCCTTGGGCTGCAGTAACTTTCCTTGTCCTGCCAGCCTGGAGGTCACAGGGGCTTCCCACGGCTGCTGACCCACAGGGCCAGCTTCTGACCTCTCAGCATCGCCGCCCTAACCACGCCACTACATTCAAGCCTTTCGGGGTTTTGGGGTTTTTTTTTAAATATTTTTTTTTAAGTATTCATTCATGAGAGACACAGAAAAAGAGAGAGAGAGGCAGAGACCCAGGCAGAGGGAGAAGCAGGCTCCATGCGGGGAGCCCGACGGGGGACTCGGCCCCAGGACCCCGGGATCATGCCCTGGGCCGAAGGCGGCACTGAACCGCCGAGCCACCAGGGCTGCCCATTCAAGCCTTTCAGTTTTAAAATCGCAAGCAGTTTTGTTTCCTGGTTAGACTCTGGCTAATGCAAGACTCCTAAACACACAAACTTCCATGAACCATGCAAACAAAAATTCCATCTCATGGTAAAATTAGGGGGAAAAAAAACACCATAGTCTCGAGGTTCTCCAGTTGTTGCTTTGTTCTTCACAGTAACCACAGAAATTAAGGATACTTCTAGTATCGGGCGCCCGGATAGCTCAGTCAGTTAAGGGACAGACTCAGGTTGTGATCTCAAGGTCATGACACTGAGCCCTGCATCAGGCTCTGCAGTAAGTATGGAACCTATTTGGGATGCTCCCCCTCCCCCTCCCTCTGCCCCTCCTTGCTCAGGCACTGTCTCTCTTAAAAAAAAAATTATATATATATATATACACACACATATATATATATTTCTGGGATCCAAGAGGAATAAGCTCCATATGTCCTTTCCTGCATTCACATCTCTGTGCTTGTTTGTCCTGATTATTCAGGGATGAAGTATGACGTGACGGAAAAACTGGAGAATCTAAGTAAGGTCCCCTGTCTCGGTTCTACTACTGATGTGACGTCAATTCAGCCTTTATGTCCTTGGGTCTCCGTTTTATTCATCTGAAAATAAGGAACTGAAGCACCTTCTCTCTGCAATGTCTTCCTGTTATAAAACTCTGTGATTCTAAGTTTATGGATAGATTCTGCTCATATACACGCCTCTAGGCATATGATTATTCTTAGAGCGACCCAGGAAGCATACACCTTCTGTTGATGAATCTGCATTTTATTGGAGAAATGTGTCTCCAAATTAGAACCCGAAGAATTTTTAGCCAGTTTGTTTTATTATAGTATCAACTTAGTAACTAAATATGTTTTAAATCTCTAAATACAGTGTGGGTTTACTGAATTATGATCACGATCACTTGATTAGCATACTTTAAAAAAAGCCCAAGTTTCTTTGATCTAAAGTAAACGGTTCCAAAGGTGGCTGCAGTAACAGCAATATGCTCCTTTGTGAGGCGACCGTGCTGCACCCCATCAAAAGGGAGTCTATGTCCCGTCGAGCCCAGTCAGCCCCCGCCAGCCCTTCGTTCAGATTTGCGGGCTGCAACCCAGGTAATGTCACGTAGCTTGGAACAGTACATCTTGCAAAATCTGCAGCTTCATCCTTTACTTCTTGGGATGCCCCCGCCTGGACCCCGCCACCATGTTGTGAGGAAGCTCAATCAACCGTGCTGGGAGCCCAGGTGGAGGAAGACTGAGCCCCCTGCCAAAGCTCCCGTTGAGTTCTCAGCCAGCAGCCGGCACCAACTGCCAACCACACATGTGAGGCTATTTTAGATCTTTCATCCACACCAGTGCCCAGAGAACACCACACACAGCTATCTGGTCAGCACACACTGAAATTTAAAAAAAAAAAAAAAATGTTGTTGCTTTAAGCTACTAAATTTGGGGAAGTTTCGTTAGGAGGAAATTTCTCCCTGTTAAATAGAGTTTAATGTTAGAGCAGAACCCCTTGCCTAAAATATACCAAGTCAGTCTTTCATCCACCTGCTCCTTCATTCCCTCAAATATTTATCGAACATCGACTACGCTAAATGCTGAGGATGCAGAGGAGACCAAATGGGGGCACGTCCCTGCCTACTATCTGGATGAGGGGACAGACAGGAACAGAGAAAGCGGATGATCGAGAATTGGTAAAATGCACTCCGGAACGAGGTAGGTGGTTAAGGAGCTGCCGTCATCAGAGAAATGAGAAAGAAGAGAGGCCTCCGGGCACCTGGCTGGCTCGGGTGGTGGAGCGTGCAACTCTTGATCTCAGGGTGGTGAGTTTGAGCCCCACCCTGAATGTAGAGATGACTTAAAAACAAAAAGATCTTCCAAAAAAAAAAAACAAAAACTGAAGTGAAGACTCAACTTAGGTCTCAAGGAAGACTAAACGTTAGGCAGTGGGGCGCCTGGGGGGCTCAGTGGTTGAGCGTCTGCCTTTGGCTCAGGGTGTGACCCTGGGGGACCCTGGGGTCCCACATCGGGCTCCCCTGGGCTCCCCGCAGGGAGCCTCCTTCTCCCTCTGCCTGTGTCTCTGCCTCTCCCTGTGTGTCTCTCATGAATCAATCAATCAATAAATGAATCTTTAAAAAAAAAAAAGTGAACTGGGCAGAGGGGGGAGCAAGAGCCCTCCACACAGAGAGCTGAGCAGCTGCGAGGAGCCTCTGGCAGAAGGAAAGGGGGTGACTCAAGATCTATGTCCAAAGCTGAAGGATGATGGTTCAAGACGAGACTGGAAGCTAGCAGGGCCTGGTAAGACGTGCCGCCCTCGTAGGGGCAGCCCTGGCAGGAGGGTCACCGGGCCAACCGTACCCGACCAGATTCCCTCGCTGACCCCAGGGGGGGAACCTGGGAGGAACCGGAGCACTCCACCACGCAGACTCTGAGTGCAGCGACGCCTGGAGCGCTGCAATCCTGGGGCCCACGGCCACGTCCTCGCTGCACCTCCCTGCGTCGCGTGCACACACCTATGTCTCCAGGAGTCGAGACCCGCTGGGCCCACGGGCTCGGTTTCCCTCGCCTCCGCATTCCCCTCATCGCATCTAGCAGAGCGCTGGACACACAGCAAATGTTTAATTGTTCCCTACAATTCCAGAACATGAGTAAGCAAGGCACTCACACTAGCCTGTCCGAAGTGATCTCCCCGGAGAAAATTCTACAGCCTCATTTGGAGAGCCATTCCGGTGGCAGCAACCCACACGGAAGCCTTGCCCGAAAATGTGATTCCTTCCTGACGGTGGTGCCTGCGCCCCATCCTCAGGGAGGGGGACAGTCCATCACGCTCCCCAAGAGCCTCGGCGCGCCCTGGAGACGCTGCCGGCTCACCCCAGCTCTCCTCCGGTGCCAACACACTGCACCCTCTCACCTTCCGCAGGGACACCCCTTAGCTGTTCCCTGGAGTCACCCCCACCCCCGCGCCGGGCTGGGAGGCCAGCGGTCCAGCAGCCCCGAAACAAGGTCAACGATGCCTGAAGGGCTCCGAGCAGCGCTCAGAGCCCAGGCTCGCTCTCCTTCTCAGCCTGCTCGGTTTTGGGGCAACTCATGTGTGCACATGCATGTTGTGCGTGCACGTGCGCACACACACACACACACACACACTTCAACTTCTGACCGGTTCAAAGAACAACCCGTTTTATAAGGGGAGCTTGCCAACTGGCCTCTGTTCTTCACCACCAGCCCCATCTTATCCACCTGCCTTCATACATCATTTGTGGCGGGGGGGGGGGGGGGAACTCTTGCCCTCCCTAATTCTGTAAATAATGTGACACCAGAAATGAGCAGCGCTATTTTTTGCTGGCATTCCCACTACCTTCTCCCTGTGTGAAGGCATCACGCAGACTGTGAAATAGCTCCAAGAAATTCCATCACTCCAACGTATCAAGAATTCACCAACAATAAATCACTGGTCATTCTACAAATAATGAGGCTCTAATAACATAAGCAGCTGTCGTGCTTTTTTTTTTTTTTCTTTAAGAAACTGGTTTTTGGCACTCAAGTGAAAACTCTTCAATTTCATTTCAAAAAACACTGTTAAATTCCGTTTGCAGGGATCCCTGGGTGGCGCAGCGGTTTAGCGCCTGCCTTTGGCCCAGGGCGCGATCCTGGAGACCCGGGATCGAATCCCACGTCGGGCTCCCTGCATGGAGCCTGCTTCTCCCTCTGCCTGTGTCTCTGCCTCTCCCTCTGCCTGTGTCTCTGCCTCTCTCTCTCTCTGTGTGACTATCATAAAAAAAAAAAAAAATTAAAAATTCCGTTTGCAATGACTTTTCATCTCTCGTCAAAGAAACAGAAATCCCCTAGTTACTCTTACTGTAGCCATGGCAGCAGTCTATATTACGCCATTTAAACAAGATCAGGGGTAGGATACTTACTGAACTGCGAGAGGTGCTCACAAAAACCATGTGCAGTGTTTGCACAGAAAAAAAAGGAAGACTGTGTATATAATACAATCACAACTAACTCCTAAATTTAAATTAGACCATTTCATTGAACCAACAAACCCCAGTTTCAGAAAAACTAGTGAAATATGTGTCCTACAAATCTGTGTTGCTTAAAGTACTCCCAAAATTATTAGCATGCGATACTTTTGACATTTTTAAGGCAATACGCAGCAAGACACTTATCAAGAACTTATACATGCAAAAAAAAAAACTTATACATGCATTATCTCAATCATTTATTGGAGTAAATTGAGGAGGATATTAGGAAATATTGATTGTTTTGTTTGTGGTGATGTGTAGAGGAACTCAAAAGTTTTAGTCAAACCGTTCCCGGAATACACTGCTGTATAATTAGTATTTCTAAGAGTTTGCAACAATAAACTGCCAACAATAGGCATCTGCGAAATAAACATCAGGATCTCGGTCACAGGAGTCAAAGGCTGCTTAAAGACGAAGGATGCCTTTGCTTCATCAAACACGCAAATGATCTAAGCAAGCATTGCAAAGGGGATGGAACGCACTTTCAGGATGAAATCGGGATCCAAAATATATTTATTTTAATAAAGCAAATGCTTGGTGCTCACTGAATTCAACAGCAGTAGTAATCTGTTAGCAGAAAATGAATCTCCGCATAATAAATATTACCTAAATGTGTTTCATGAACCCTCTAGGACACGTCGGAGTCCAATTCTGAATCTAAAGCCCATCTGTCGTGGATAATGTGTTTAAATTGATCGCAAACACTCAGGAAACGCACCGCAGCTGCCATCGTTGGTTAAGAACCCATTACGCGGCGCTCTGGGCCCCCCGAGGGAGAAGCACCGCAAGGGGCTCCGGCGCGGCAGCAGGCCCGGGGTCGAGGCGTCCCTAAGCCACCCCGGGCTCGCACCTCCGCGCCCGCCTCAGGGACAGACCCGGCGACTCGCTCTGCGCAGACCCCACAGCTCTGTGCAGGTGCTGTCTGCGCACACGGGCGGCAGGGGTCAGGGCCGCCCGGTCACGGTTAGGGACCTCGACGGCCGCCCTGGGTCACGGTTAGGGACCGGGACGGCTGAGCTGCCCCGGGTCACGGTTAGGGACCTTGACAGCCGCCCTGGGTCACGGTTAGGGACCTCCACGGTGGGGCCGCCCCGGGTCATGGTTAGGGACCTCGACGGCCGCCCTGGGTCACGGTTAGAGACCTGGACAGTGGGGCCGCCCCGGGTCACGGTTAGGGACCTCCACGGTGGGGCCGCCCCGGGTCACGGTTAGGGACCTTGACAGCCGCCCTGGGTCACGGTTAGGGACCTGGACGGCCGGGCTGCCCCGGGTCACGGTTAGGGACCTTGACAGCCGCCCCGGGTCACGGTTAGGGACCTTGACAGCCGCCCTGGGTCACGGTTAGGGACCTTGACAGCCGCCCCGGGTCACGGTTAGGGACCTCCACGGTGGGGCCGCCCCGGGTCATGGTTAGGGACCTTGACAGCCGCCCCGGGTCACGGTTAGAGACCTCCACGGTGGGGCCGCCCCGGGTCATGGTTAGGGACCTTGACAGCCGCCCTGGGTCACGGTTAGGGACCTTGACAGCTGCCCCGGGTCACGGTTAGGGACCTTGACGGCCGCGCCCGCCGAGGGCAGCCGCCGACCCTAGCCCCCCCCGCCCCCCCCCGGTTCCAGGTGACCCCGACTTTCCGCTCCAGGTGCTTTCACTCGGCCAGAGCTCGCAGGAGCCTCGGTTACAGGGAGGCAGGTCGGCACCGCCCGAGCCGTCGCCCCGCGCCCGGGAAGCGCAGCTGCACCCTCGGCCCCAACTCAGCCTCCCGGCCCCAAGCCCGCTCCCGGCGCCCAGGCGGACCCGGGGGAGGGGAGGGGGGGACCGCGGCGCGGGGTCTGCGGGGGCGCGGGGGCGGGACGGGGCGCCCCGGGGCACGGCCCGGCCCCCGCCCGCCGCCCCCCTCCCCGGCCCGGCCCCCGCCCGCCGCCCCCCTCCCCGGCCCGCTGCCCGCCCTCCCCGCGCCCCCCGCGCCCCCCGCGCCCCCCTACCTGTCTCAGGATGAAGCTGGTCGAGGTGGTGCTGCCATCGGATCTCTTCAGCCTGCTCCTCCGGGTCGTGGTGCCTCGGGCCACCTGGACTCGACACGCGGGGCCAGAGAAGCCGCTGAGCGCCCCGGCGTGGAGCCCGCGCCCCGGGACGGAGCCCCCGCCCCGCCCCCCGGACCCCGGAGCCCGCGCCCCAGCCTCCTCCGCCGGGCCCGCGTGCGGCCCCCCCGGCCCCCCCGGCCCCCCCGGCGCCCCCCGGCGCCCCCCCGCCCCCGACGGCTGCGCGGAGGCCCGGGAGGAGCGGCCCGCGAGCACCCACCACATCCATTAACAGGGACTCTCGGGGTGCGGGGTCCGAGTCCCCGGCATCGGCTGGGGAAGGCTGCGGGCTCCGGAGCGGAGCGCGGACGCCGGCGAGGTGAGGAGGAGGGGGGAGGGGGAGGGGAGGAGCCGGGGAGGGGGGAGGGGCCGGGGGAGGAGCCGGGGAGGGGGGAGGAGCCGGGGAGGGAGGAGAGGCCGGGGAGGGGGAGGGAGGAGGGGCCGGGGAGGGAGGAGGAGGGGGGAGGGGGAGGGGAGGAGGAGGGGAGGGAGGAGGGGCCGGGGGAGGAGCCGGGGAGGGAGGAGAGGCGGGGAGGGGGAGGGGAGGGGGAGGGGAGGGGGAGGGGCCGGGGGAGGGACCAGAGGGATTGGGGAGGGGCCGGGGAGGAAGGGGGCGGGCCCGGGAGGGGGATGGGGAGGGGCCAGGGATGTAGGAGCGCCCAGGAGGGGGAAGGACCGGGGATGTGGGAGGATCGGGGGAGGATCCGGGGAGGGGCCGAGGAGGGGAGGGGAGGGGCGGGGAGGAGAGGGGGAGGAGCACGCGGAGGAGGGCGGGGGCGGTCCCTGGGGGAGGCGGAGGACAGGCTCAGCGCCGCAGGGGGCGTAGGAGAGCGCGGAGCTTCGGGGCAGGGCGCTTGCTGCGGGGGGCGCTTGCGTCCTGGGGGTCAAGGCCGGGCCGACCTGCTGGAGGCCGCGCTGCGCCGCGCCCCCGGGCTCCCCTGCACGTTCCTGCGAGACCCGCGCGGGGCGCGACCGAGGGCGCCGAGCGCAAGGGGAGCCCCTGACCGTTCTCGGGATAGAGCCCCCCCCACGGCCAGGGCCCGGGAGCCCCCCCCGCCCCGCCCCGCCCCGCCCCGCCCCCTCCAGCCACTGCCCGGGAGCCCCCACACCCCACCCCACCCCACCCCACCCCACCCCCACCCCACCCCCACCCCACCCCCACCCCCTACAGCCAGTGCCCCGGAGCCCCGCCAGCTGCTGCAGGAGCCGCCACCTGCGCTTCTGGGGCTGTTGGTGACCAAGGGCCGCGCCTGCGGTCGGTGCCCCTGAGGGTCGCGGCGCCCTCCCCACCCGCGGACGCTGCCCGGACCTTCACCTCTGCAACAGTCTGCGGACCAGGCCCTGGCCTGGGGCCCCGCACGCGGCTGCAGGCACCTGTGCGCACACGCACGTGCACACACACAGGCACATGCACACGCACGTGCACACGTGTATATGCAGATTTTGGACTTCACCAAAATTAAAGACTTTTGTACCTGAAGGGCACCATGGCCACCTGAAGGCCCACCCAGAATGGGAGACAATGTGGGCCTAGCCCCTAAGGGTAGAGGACTCTACCCGCTCTATGTATAAGGGAAACTCACAGCTCAGTAATTTTTAAAAAAAAATTTTTTTTTAAGATTTTAAAAGTGGACAAAGAAGGACACCCAGGTGACTTGGTCAGGTAAGCATCTGACTCCAGGTTTCGGCTCAGGCCCGGATCACGGATCGAGTCCTGCGAGGATGGGCAGGCTCCGCTGGGAGTCTGCTGAGGATCCCCCCCCTCCCCTCCCCTCCCCACCCACCCCTTCTTACCACCCCCCCACCTGTGGGCACCTCTAAATAATTCATTAATTGAAAATGGGCAGAGGGCAGCCTGGGTGGCCCAGCAGTTGAGCGCTGCCTGCGGCCCAGGCCATGACCCTGGGGTCCCGGGATCGAGTCCTGCATGGGGCCTGCTTCCCCCTGTGCCTGGGCCTCTGCCTCTCTCTGTGTGTCTCATGAATAAATAAATTAAATCTTTAAAAAAAAAAAAAAAGAAAATGGGCAAAAAATCTGAATAAATATTTCTCTTTTAAAAAACATATCCAAAAAAGAAAAAAAAAGTATCCAAATGACTGGTGAGTGCAGGAGAAGGGGCTTGGCGTGGGTGTCACCAGGCCACACCTCTGAACCTCGAGGCAGCCCTCCATCCAGGGGACACGTGTCCTCAGCCCAGTGCTGGCCAGGCCTGCGGGCCCCCGGGCCAAACCCTGCCGACCAGCTCCCACACAGGCTCCCCAGGAAAGTGCCACACAGAGTCTTCAGGTGGCGCCGCAGGTGCAGGGCCACGAGGGCTGGAAGCACAGGGCAGCTCTGCCCTGGGAGGGAGGGGAGGGGGGAGAGGGGGAGGAAGAGGAGGAAGGAGGAAGAGGAGGAGGAGGGAGGAAGGAGGAAGAGGAGGAGGAGGGAGGAAGGAGGAGGAGGCCTGGAAGCAGTGGGGCAGCTCTGCTGTGGGAGAATGAGGGGGAGGGGGAGAGGGGGAGGAGGGGAGGAGGAGGGGAAACGAGGGGGGAGGAGGGGGGCTGTGTGTCCGTGTGTCCGCGACCAGGCGAGCCTGGGGCACGCCAGGCCAGGCGCGAGAGCGGTCATGAAAGGTCATAGACGGTGTGGTTCCAGGCATATGCGGTGTCGGGGATACGGATGGATTTAGGGACGGAAAGCAGAGTAGGGGTGGCCTAGGGCTCGGGACACTGGGGGTGACTGTGGCGACTAAGGGTACAGGCCTCTTCACGCTGTGGTCCACAGGGGCCGGGCAGGGGCAGCGACCTGGGCGATGGGGACCAAGGAGGGCGCCCGTGATGAGCGCCGGGTGGGCTTCGTGAGTGAGGGGGTCACTGAACTCTCCTCCTACTCACCAGAGACCCAGGCAGAGGGAGAAGCAGGCCCCATGCAGGGAGCCCAGCGCGGGACTCGAACTCAGGACCCTGGGGGCACGCCCTGAGCTGAAGGCAGGTGCTCAACCACTGAGCCCCCCGGGTGCCCTATATTCTACTCCTGAAACCAAAATTACATTATATGTTAACTAGAATTTAAATAGAAATTTGGGTGGGGGGGAGAAAAAATTTCAAGTTAAAGAAAAGGAAAAACCACACAACGCTCCTTTTTTGAGGTGAAGAAAATGTTTTAAAATTGATCATAGTGGTGGTTGCACATATCTGTGAATATGCTACAAATCTCAGAAGTGTACGCTTTATTTATTTATTTTTTTAAGATTTTTATTTATCTATCCATGAGAGACCCAGAGAGAGGCCGAGACCCAGGCAGAGGGAGCGGCAGGCTCCACGCAGGGAGCCCCACACGGGACTGGATCCCGGGACCCCGGGGTCGCGGCCTGGGCTGGAGGTGGACGCTCACCCGCTGGGCCCCCCGGGCGCCCCGAGAAGTGCCGCTTGGAGGGGGTGACGTGTCCGGCACGTGGATTCTCTGGCTACAGCTGGTGCCCTCCAAGGACCCAAGGGCGAGCCCCGAGGCCGTCAGGATCCTAGACGGGAGCCCGGGCAGTCGGTCCTGACACTGGCCGGAAGCACATTTTCCCGGATTTGTGTCCCGGGGCCAGGGAACCAAAAGCAAAAAAATGACTTTGTCAAAGTAAGAAGCTCTGCGCAGCGAAGGAAACAGTCACACACCTGGCGGACAAGCTCCTGACCGGGAGGACGTCAACAAAGACGCGCTGCTGAAGGTCAGCATCCAAGGGGCGCAGAGAACAGGTACAACTGCACTCGCGCGAGGACAATCCGATTAACACATGGGCAGGAGGCACCAAGAGACCGGCTCCAGCGAGACCTCCGGTGCCGGCATCCTCATCCGCAGGCACGGGGCAGGGACCCTGGTGGCCCAGTGGCTGGGTCCGGGGATGGCCCAATGGGGGCCCGCTCCACGGGGAGCCTGCCTCCCCCTCCCCGCGCTCCCTCGGTGCCAAATAAGTAAATTAAAAAAAAATAGAACTGTCGAGTCACTATATTGTACACCCGAAACTGACTGAATGCTGTGTTGACTCGCCCCAAATTTTTGAGGATTAAGAAATTAAAAAATGATTTCCTCGCTCTACCACTTGCTTTAAAAACTGCCTCTATCGACCTATAGCTGTGAAGAGGAGGGGAGAGTAAATGTACAGACTTGGACACTAAGGGGTCTTAAGTCTAAGAATTTTAGAGCCAATGATCCCAGTTGTATAGAATGAGGTGTTATTCTATACATATATATACGGAGAGGGCAGTTTAATTGATGTACTTTTTCATACAATATGAATATTCAAGAAAAGATCTTGATGCCCTAATAGGGCACCCGAGGGGCCCAGTGGTTGAGTGTCTGCCTTCGGCCCAGGGCGTGATCCTGGAGACCTGGGATCGAGTCCCGCGTCGGGCTCCCTGCATGGAGCCTACTTCTCCCTCTGCCTGGGTCTCTCATGAATAAATAAATAAAAAACATCTTTAAAAAAATAGAAAAGATAGTTCAGATTGCTACTACTGAACTACAGACATTTGTCTCTGAACTCTTGTGACAAACTTGACCAATCTTATAAAAGTTTAAAATGGTTGTTTTTCAGATTTTCCTGGACACTTTTTATCCCGGTTTATGTTTCCCGGGGCTGCTGTAACAAATCCAGGGGTTGAGACAACATAAATGTCTTCTGTCTCAGGATTAAAGGCTGGAAATCTGACCTCGAGGGGCCAGCAGGGCCGTGCTCCCTCTGCGGGCTCTGGAGGACAATCCCTTCCGTGCTTCTTCCAGCTTCTGATGGCCCAGGCCACCTGACTTGGGGCAGCGTCTCCTCGAGCCCCACCTCCGTCCTCACGTGCCTCGCTCACGGTGTGTCTGTCTGTCTTCCCATCCTATTAAGGACACCTTAAATCCAGGATGATCCCGCCTCAAGATCCTTAACTAATGACACCTGCAAACCCTTTTTCCAAATAAAGTCACATCCTGACACTCTAGGCAAATACGAATTTCGGGAGGGGCACGATTCCTCCCACTACACTTTGTTAAGAAGTAACATAATTTGTCTTTTTGACACAGTAAGGTTTTTAGAAAACTCTAAGTCAAATTTAGCTTGGGCAAATTAGAATAATTCTGGGAAAAACTTTAAAAAATAAATCTACACCTTTAATCTCCAAAAGAAACTAAATTGTACTAAGTACTAACAAAAAATTAAATCCCTAGAATTGAGTCTTTATTTATTGACTAAAACTGATGTAAAATAAGAAAAATGTCTTCTTACAGTAACAGAGCATGATAGATTGGTGCTATTTTATAATTTATTACTTATAAAAATGACTTGAGCTTTCTCATCATAATTCAAGGACTCCTTCCCTAGAAGAGACTAGACACGACTTTTACTAAGAGAAACTTTTGAAAATACCTAAGCCGTAATATATTTAACATTCAAAATAAATTACTTAAAAATTTAGGTGAACCTTTATAATCATCTTTAAAATGTACAGTGAAATTTGTTATATGCTCAATTATCAACTACTTGAAATGGCATCAGATGAAACTGTATATGCAAATAATTTCAAATCCTACTTGATAAACAATATAATTATTTAATGTTCAGGTAATTCTGTAATTACCGAATAATGAGACAATGTTGGTAGACTGTACATTTTCTAAACTGTATGAACATATCCCACTCCATATATTTTAATACCCAGGGGAAATTCTTTCTAATGTACCAAGATTACCTATGAAATAGCAGTTATTATTTTTTTTACAAAACAGCAAGTGTGAACCCAATGTAGAAATCTGATATTAGACAATTCCTTTGGAAGAAAACGTTTAATTATAAAGAGGTCTTAAAATAAATACAACCCATAAGAACATGGAAAAGAAAGAAAAATAACAACCCTGTTATTTCCTATTAAACCAAAAATATCATCCTAGTACACAGATGTAATAACATTTTTATACTATCAACAACCTGCAACACAAAACCCATTACAGTGTGGCCAAAATAAAATTGTTTTTAATTTAAGAGGGAGAAGACACTTCTGGATGTATAAAATTTCACAGATAAATGCCAATATACACTATTTATATACATGTCGCATGTTATATTATTCCAAAACTACATTTGGTGAACTTAATTGGCTGATCCCAATTGAGTGGGTGTGCAGTATTTAGACGAGTTCAAAGACTTACGCAGAATCAAGCTCTTACAATTCAGATCACAATTATACATGAAATATTTACACAAACATTAAAATAACCTTATTAAATACTGTGTGGGAGGAAAAAAAATGTAAGATTTTCGATATATATGCAAACATTAACGGTTATCAAGAGCAGCTTTATAAATGCTTTTTATGTTTTTTCTTTAAAGAATAGAAGATTCATTTCCAAAAAAATAAGGTACCATTTGAGAATTTTTAAAAAAGTATAGAAGTGAATTCACATGGAAGGAAAATACTGGATGAAAAAAAGAGCAGGAGACATTCAAGGTTAAAACCTTCTCTTAAAAGTTACTTATATCTGAAATAAGACAATGACAGAAATTGGGCTTTCAAATACTGCTCCGTTTCTTCCTTTAAATGTAGACCAAGTAATATATAGACCATTTTATTTTAGGACACAGTTTCTTTGAAAAAAAAAAGAACATACTTGTAATTAAATTTCTGCAAATAGATAAATGACAAAAATTTTCAGAACACTTCCTTCAAATAGATTCTTAGCAGGAAGATTAAGGGCTTTCTTTGAAAAACAATTTATGTCCTTTGTTTTTCCCCGTCTAAGTACCGTCTATCTCTAAGCATATGTTTTCACCACCTCCTATTTTGTGTTATCTAAAAAGTTGGTAGATGATACAGCAGTGTATGGATTTTTAGGAGGAAATTATAACCCTACTGGTTTACTGATTCCAATAGTATGTGGAGTCTATCAGCACTGTAAGCTAATTCATACAATGTAGGCTTCAGAAAAACCGTCTTGAGCTTCCCTATCAATCCACTGCCTGCTGGTGTCCCACAGGCTTACAATCCTCTCTGAGAGGAATGGCCAAATTTTTCAACAGCCTGGCAATAGCGATGGCACTTGAATCACCTCTTTAACGAAACACACTTCTATAAAAACACACTTATTATTCATGCTTAGGATTTATCACCTCAAATTCCTAGGACTGTCTCATGGCTCAAATTCACAAGTAATCCGTAAAGAGAAAACGCAGCATCTCTGCACACCGCATTTCAGGAAGGAAAACAAGCGGGCCTTATCTTCCTTAGAGAATGGCCAAAGTCACTTTAGGAGGTCATTATGGCAATTCTAAATACAAGGGAGTCTTGTAAGAAAAATGCTGGTCTCCAGGGAATAGAAAATGCGTTGCGGGGCATTCCTCGGCTCACAGCTGCCTTGACAGGGACGAGCTAAATGCTTACCACACATCTGCATTTATAAGGTCTTCACGGTTAATAACAGAAAACATTTTTGTTCCTTCCAAATTGCTCTTGCTTCTATAGACAATTATATGCTAATTACTACTCAACATAACAGGGAGCAAAACTGACAGTACTGCAAGCACAACTGCAATTTAAGGAACCAAAGGGAAATACGTTGGCAAGCTAAATGCTCACCGAAAAGGAAGTTCGTCTTTTGAAATAACGGTTTCTGGGGAACACTGAAAAAAATATGCAGACAAAAAATATTCAAAGGTTTTGTTGCTCTCCCAATGATCAGGTTTTAGGGATAAACGATGGTTTCTTTAAAAGTAGAATTTCCATAGTCCTTTCCCATGTTCTTTAAGTGTCATAAGGCTAGTTACTGGGTGTCCAGATTTGTGTAGAAAGATTTGAAAATAAGACAAACTAACTGGAAGCTACCTGAAGCTGCCTCTGATCAAAAGTGGGAATTCGGGCAGCCGGGGTGGCTCAGCAGTTTAGCGCCGCTTTCAGCCAAGAGTGTGATCCTGGAGACCCGGGATCGAGTCCCGCGTCGGGCTCCGTGCATGGAGCTTGGTTCTTCCTCTGCCTGTGTCTCTGCCTCTCTCTCTCGGTCTCTCTCATGAATAAATAAATAAAATCTTAAAAAAAAAAAAAAAGTTGGAATTCAAACAAATTGGATTGAAAAAAATCCTTTAATGGCCTAGCAGAGTTAGAGAAGTTTTTGTGCTTTATTTAGTCACCATTCTTTTGAGTTGAGAAAAAAATTTTTTTCTTTTAATATTTTCAGATTAGAATCACAAAGGTCAAGTAATACACATATGAAGGCTTGCAAGAAAATGCTTGGGTTTGTTCTAAAGAAGAGGCTGCTGATGGTAATTTGCCTGAGGCTGTGCAACTGAATGAGCTGGAACCGCCACTGGAAAGCCGGCCAGTTGCGGCAAATTGGAAGTAGCGTTCTGATAAGATGACATATCCACAGACATCCCCATCTGCTGCGTGTAAGCGGCTGCACCAGTAGCTGATGGAAGGTTAGAGTTCTGGTTCATATAAGCAGGGTTGGAAACAGTGTCTTGTCCAGTGCTACAAACAAAATTTTAAAAAGAAAACCGTATTTATAAATCTCGCATTATCTAAGTCATGGTCAGAGATCAATCCTCATGAAACAATAAATGCCTTTTCTATCTTTCAAGTTTATGTAACTCTGCTGTTCTGTTTATAATTTAATTACTCCAACTGTCCAACACTGTCAACATAATTTTTGTATTTGGCAAGAAGAAAGTACTCAAAAAAGAAACAAAACATAAGATTATATGTTTCGGCCTATATAATTTTGTTTCCTACAAAATCTCTTATTGCAAATATTTAAATTTTGAGGAGATGCAGACTGGGTTTCTCAAGGTGGTGTCCCTGGCCAGCTACACTGAGCACAAGCCCAGCTCAAGTGCACCTGCAGATGGTGCCCTCCCTTCCCCCAGCTCTCGGTCCGGCACGGAGGAGACCACCTCTTTTCTTCAGTGCCCTATACTTTCCTTTTCATAGGGCACTTTCAAAGCTGCCCCTCATAACTTAACCTGCATCTCTACGTAAAAATGACAAAGGCAGGGAGAACAATGTAATCCACACAGGACCCTGAATCTACCCTCACGGAAGCCCTGACCTATAGTTTACTCATTAACGCTACACCAAAACAAAAACACAAGTTGAAAATCACACCAAATTGCACGATTCCTGCATGTTCCTATAATTACTGTACATACATTCTTTTTAAAAGATACATAATTTCAAATTATACCAAATACACTGCTTACAACATGAGGATTAATGTCTACCCTGCTCCAGTTTTCCCCATTATTTCTAGCATCAACACAGAATAACAGAAAAAAATTTTTTTACTAAACACCAATGTGAACAGGTTTTTCGGATAATATCTACAATTTATTCTCATGAAATTTGATTAAAGATCATCTACCATGACTATATTGAATGAATATTTTGTATGGTTAAGCACAGTTAATAGAAAGCGATATATAAACCTGATTTTCAGAGAAGTGTTAGTATAAAATATTAGGCCACAGGGGCGCCTGGGTGCTCAGTTGGTTAAGCATCCAACTCTTGTCTTACTCAGGTCATGATCTCACAGTTGTGAGATGGAGCCCCATGTCGGGCTCTGAGCTCAGCTCAGCGTGGTGTGTGCTTGAGATTCTCTTTCCCTCTTCCTTTCCCCTGTGCTCTCTTTCTCTCTCACTCTCTCAAAAAACAAAAAACACAAATTCCACAGCTCAAACACACTAGGGAGTCAAAGTAAAGTTTTCTGATGTTCAGGATGCATGCAGACAGATATTCCTGGGACCACTCTGCTAGGCTGATTACAGCACAGTGGGTGCTGGGTACATCAGGGGCTTGGTCCCTATAAGGGACAGTTAACATTAGTTTGTCTCAGGGACCCAGACTATAATCCACGTCTAGGCAACCATTTTAGTAAAGCTAAGAATAGCACCAATCTGACTGCATGGCATTAAGAATGGAAAGTTCTGGGCAGCTCCGGGTGGCTCAGCCGTTTAGTGCCACCTTCAGTCCAGGATGTGATCCTGGAGTCCCGGGATGGAGTCCCACATCGGGTTCCCTGCATGGAGCCAGCTTCTCTCTCTGCCTGTGTCTCTGTCTCTCTCTCTCTGTGTCTCTCATAAATAAATACATAAAATCTTTAAAAACAAAACAAAATAAAAAGAATGGAAAGTTCTATAACTTCACCTCAACTATTAGTACTACTATAAAATTACTATTATTTTTTTAAAAAGGTCAATTTTTCTCATTATGAAAGTCTGTGAAAATTTAATGTATATGATGACAAAATTAACACTGCTCCCAGAAACTTACCTTAAATACGGCGTCTGTGCAGGCTGTGTTGTCACGGAAGAATTGACATTTGGAGGCAGAGATCTCAGTGGACCAATCTGATCTGGTCCGAGGCTGTAGCTTTGGGCAACAGTGACTTGGTGAATGCCTTGACCCATATAGTTTCCACCATGTGACGGAACTGGGTATGTCTATTAACCAAAGAGAAAAAACTGACTCTCTGATTTCCCAAACATCTATTTAACAACATAGCTAATACTTTAAAAGACTTAAATGAAATAAAACGGTATAGTTCTCTGGGTAGCAATCTGGTTCCACCAATCTATCTACCCTAGTACAAAAAGGGGAGAGCTGCCAAATCACAGTGCCAAATCTATGGAAATTTATGATTTACTTGATTGTTCTTTTATTTTGCAGGAGGCTGAAAGGAAAGGAGGTGGCATATTGTTAAGCAGCAGGCTGGAACCCATCCAGGTTGCCTATTACTCAATACCGTGCCTTGCCGCAGAGCCACAGGAAACTACCCGCCGCCGCGAAGGGCGGCCCATCACCACTTCAAGTCACCATCTCAATGACGACCTTCTTAACCCCTATCCCGGGATGACTTATTCAACTCCTTCCTAAGAATGACACTTGGAAGAATCAGGGCAGGCTGCAGACCCTCTCTGGCAACATCTCCTTTATCTTCTGCCTTTACAACAAATAGGACAAAAGTAAAGAAGATTTTTAGGTAAAAGGAATGTATCCTCAGGAAATAGCAAAATGGTCTCAGTTTCTTTGGTATTTTATGTGCCTTACCTAATGTTCAAAGTAGCGTCTCCTTTAAGGACCAGATCTACCATTTGCCTACCAAATACAGCCCTCAACACAATGCACATACTTAAAATCTATCATACAGTAACTATCATCACGCTAGTTTTAAACAAAACTATTTGTAAAGCAAAGACCACGGACACGAAGATTTAGCATGCTGGAAGTGCCGAATCGACTTTAATGCAGCTGCCATCACATCGACTCCTTGGCCTACACGTACCAACCCACTGCCAACCGGCTGAGCCTGGGAAGGGACCGCTTCTACAATGCGGGCTCCTGAGTGGCCTTTGCAGATCCAATTCATGGTGTGTTACTCCCAACTTTTTTAGCACAGAATTTTCTTTCTAATTAGAATAGGAACTTTGAATATTTTAAATGCGGTTATGCATGAATAGTATACAGAAGCTATGTGAAGAGTCAGACAGAAAGCTAACTTTTTTAAAACCTGGGTTGTGCTTAGCAGAACACAGTCTGAAAATACACAACACAAAACACAAAAACCTTACATAGGAATGACAAATAACCCTTTAGAAACACACAAAGAAGCACATATAACATATTTCTTTCAGATAATGGTGGAGACACTTCTATTTTGTTCCCCTTTCACAGTAGCAGCAAACATTCATTGAAAACAGAAGCAATACTGAATAAACTCTGGCTGTCTTTTGCACCCAGAAATCCTTTCTACCCTTGAATGTAAGGATTCTTTTCACCACTTTCAAAAGTTCGAGACATGGCATATTTGATAAATGCATCTTGTCTGATGTGACAGTTACCATAGAAACTCTTCTTTTTACTTAACAATTATGTCGTGTCAAGTTATCTAGATTATACACCCACATTCTATCTTTTCTCCTTGGTGTCTCCTTCACACACACTCCTTTACATAGCAGATCTCATAAATTAACATGAATTTTGTTCATCCAAATTCATTCTGGATTCAGTTGCTAACTGGTCGAAAAGGCTTCAGAATACTGGATGGTGATAAACATAAGTATTCGCTTCAGCAGGAAACACAGACTAGGTGTAAAGCTCTGGGAAAAGAGGCTCTTCATGAATGGCTTATGGACCCAGCACCGACGGGCCTGCATCGTATCCTTGTTGTGCATGAATGTTTAACAATTTATGTTATGCATCAAAGAAAAAATATAAAGCATGATCTGAGGACAAAAGACGTTCATTAACTAATAAGCCTCTTGCTCATCAGGAAGTCAAAGAAATCTTGACAGAAATTTTAAATGTTAAATCGTGCTTGTTGAGCCACAGAAACAGTGTCAGTACCTCATTTAGAGGACTTCTGATATGTCAGGCTCTGTCCTAAAAGGACTTGAACTTTTTTATATTTACAAAAGCAAATGAAGAGCCAGAACTCCCACCGTATATTTGATGGTCTCTTTGTTCATGTTAAAAATGAAGTAAAATTATTTATAAACTATCAGTATCTAATTTGTCCTGGTGAACGTTTATTAGTTAGCCCATACTTCTTGGACTATCAAAGATGAATTTTATGACTTTACTCATGGACCACAGAAATTTTAATACTTTTTTTTTAATTTAAAACTTTTTGTTTTTAATTTAAAAACTTTTTTCTAATTTTGAAAAATGTTTTTGTTTTTTTTTAAACGTTTTCAAAAACAGACTCACCTGCATTGGAACCCCAGCTGATGACGGTGGGTAATGTGCCGGAGGATGGAGCTTTGTATAGACTGGATATACTGGTGCTTCATTCACCAATCTGTTATATAGTTCCAGGGCTTCTAAGACTTTTACATTCAATTCAGATAATTCTGAATGCTTCCTGATATAAAAGAAAAGCACTTTAATATTCTTCAATGCTTTTAAGCATGTATTTAGGAACATAAATTACTTTTTAAATTTAGCACATTTTCCATTCATATTTTAAAAGGTTCTTTATACACAATGAAAGAATATTCACTATGGGAAAATGAGAGGAGGAATTCTTTAATTCTCGTAATAACTAGGCTGATAGAACTTCATAATATTAGGGAAAGTCCCTTCCACATCTCATAAAAATGCAATCAATTCATAATTTTGGTACTAGGACAATTCTGTTCCACATGTTATAGGTTTCCGTTGAAAACTCAATTACAAAAGCAAAATAATTTCTCAATTTTGGAAGAGCCCAAGCCTTAATTAAAATCTAGTGGAAGAAAGTACTCAGGCAAGATCCAAAGCCTGTTTTGAAACACAACAGGACTGAAATAAGAACACAAACAAAATCACACATTTTCATTTGCTTATATACATTAAAGAAGCAAATGAAAACAATCTAGTAATTATCCTTGAAAATGCAAATAAAATCAGTGTGTATATAATAAACTAATCCCTACTGTCTTATTTGTTGGTTTCTTTTGAGAAGGTGAGTGAAATCAGGTGTTTTGTAAATAACAAATCCAAATAAGAGCATTTTCAAATTTGCCCAAGGAACTCCAGAGCAAACCCTTCTAACTTGGTACAAGTTTGTGTGTTCCCCTGGAGAGTAATAAAGAACTCCCATGACAACTGACAAGTTCATATAGGAGTTAAATGGCCACCTCATGTTGCACCCACAGCCTGTTTATTAAATGTAGCTCTTTTTATACACATATGGAGAGGCTTAAAAGACAAGCAGCAGAGGTAGACGACCAGACACAGGACCAATAAATAAACGACCTGGACTGAGTCCTATCAAGACTCGTTACCTCTCCTCTATTACAATGTTATGTCTGAAACAATAAGCTGCTATTTCCTCTCTTGTACATACGACTATATAAAGCAGGTCAAACTCTGTTTTCAGAGTATCATTTGTAAACCACACAGAAAGCTTCAGAAATTAGTGTCCATGCTAACCAATGTGTGACTAAGAATTAACCATAGGTATTTGGTCCACATAACCCAGTATACTGTTGAAACACCATGGGAACACAGAAATCACCTTCAAGGATTCAAGACATAACCCCAAAACAATTAAAAATTTTACTGAATTGTACCCAAACACTATACTAGCACAAAGAAAATGGAGAAGGGGTAGCACTCTCCTTCGAAGAGATTGCAATCTAATAGGGAGACAAATCTAAGCACATGGAAAACAGCAAAAGATATGAAGTGGCATAAAACTGAATCCAAAATTATGTGAAATAGGTAAGAACAGAAGAGTTTAGAAAAGGAGACTAATTTGGGTGGTGGTAGACTGAAAAGACTTTATGGACAAGCTGGGACTTAAACTAGCACCTGAGGAAGGATAGATAGGCCCAAGCAAAAAAACACGACTAGGTCAGGTCAGTAGGACAGTGTGAATTAAGAGAGGCAAAAGGAGTGAGAAGAATGAAAAGGCAAATCTGATCAAGGTGACAGAAAATGATTTTTGGAGAGCAGTAGCAAGAAGATTAGAATAATCTGGAACAGGGGCACCTGGATGGCTCAGTCGGTTAAGTGTCTGACTCTGGATTTTGGCTCAGGTCATGATCTCAGGATGGTGAGATCCAGCCTTGCAACAGGCTCACGCTGGCATGGAGCCTGCTTAAGATTCTCTCTCTCCCTCTCCCTTGGCCCCTCCCCAACTCACCCTCTCTCTTAAAAAAAGAAAAAAAGGAATAACCTGGAACATTGTTAAGTTCAGACCATAGATCTCTGTTCAATAAATCTATCTAAACTTTTTTTGGTCAATTTACATGTTTGTCCAATATAATTTCTTGGTGTGATAAATGCTACAAATGGTCATTCCAAACAATGACAAATAGAAAATAAATTTAAAATTTCCTTTTCTAATAATAATGTTGCCCATATGAGGAAAAACAAATTGATGATGATCCATTCAAGGGAAAAATGGTATTTCATTAATTTCTGAATGCTTGACAAGGATAGAGTCAATAAAAATTTGTTGAAGAACAGCAAGCATTTTCCAGAACAAGGGCTACATCTGCAGTCAGTGGCCATGGAACAGAAAATGCCAGCTGGCCTATTCAGAAACTGAAATTGAAGAGAGAACTGGCTAACAGGTGAGCTGTGACTCAAAAAATTAACTCCTATGAGAAATGTTCATTCTGGTTTTTAGCTGTGCTAAACCTTTTCCTCTGAAGATACTCTTTTTATCAACAAAAATAAGATTATACTGCCATAGCCTCTACTTTTTTATTACACAATATGGTATCTTTCCATGTCAATAGATATTTATCAATGACCATGCTTTTTATTGTAGAATGTATGGATGTGTAATTTTATTTTAAAAATCAATCTCTCACTGAGAGACATTTTAGTTACTTCTACCCAAGTTGTTATAAATCCAATTTTGTTGTTATAAATCATACTGTGAAGAATACTCTAAGAGGTAGATCTTTGCGCATATCCTTATATATCTAGTCTGGGCCTGAAATTGATGGGCTGAAGGATATGGGCTACTTTTAAGATCCAGAAAGGTTTATAATTGTCCTCCTAGCCACACCTAAGATAATTATGATGTTTCTTTCTAATTGTTTCCAGTTTGATTAGTCACTGACCATTAACACCCTTGCAGTGAAACCAAAGCGGTAGATGCATATGTAGATATTTAATGCTTTCTCCAAAATAAGAATAAAATATAAGAAATTTATTTAAAAAAAATCACATGGAAGAAGATTATAATCTTTTTTTTTTTTTTTAATTTTTTTTTTTTTTTTTTTATTTATGATAGTCACAGAGAGAGAGAGAGAGAGAGGCAGAGGGAGAAGCAGGCTCCATGCACCAGGAGCCCGACGTGGGATTCGATCCGGGGTCTCCAGGATCGCGCCCTGGGCCAAAGGCAGGCGCCAAACCACTGCGCCACCCAGGGATCCCGAAGATTACAATCTTTAGTGACTAGAAAAATATCTTGCTGCTACCCTTCTCTGGTAAAGGCAGATAAGAAGCAAAGCAGTTCCTATGCTTCTCGTGCGGTTTTATAGTTCAATAAATGGAATCTAGAAAGGGATGATGTTGGAACACTAAAGCCTTATCCTCATCTTCCCTTCACTTCTCCCTCTGACTACAAACACAAAGCTCTGAAGAACCAGAAGAGGCAAAAACAAATGAAAAGCTCACAATGTTGAGTCTATCCTTTAGTGCTGCTATTTCTAAGGAAGAGTAAGACTATGTTAGATAAGGAGATTAAAAGGACAAGAGAAATACAGAAACACAAGGAAGAAAAACGAGGAGAGGTATGTGTATTCGATTTAGCCTCACAAATATAAGGGAAATTTCATTTGAAAGTTTTACAAGTACTACTTCTCATCACATAACAAGACCCCAGTTCTCATTCTGTGTTCTGTTCAGTTGTATTCCTATTCCTCATTACCCCTCAATTCTAGCCCAAGAGAGCAAATGAAGACTGGCCCCATAAGAGCAAGAGTACATGATTCTATGTATATTATACTGCTTTGGGAAAAAACAAAAACAAAAAAAAAAAAAAACTGCTACCAAAATAAAAAGTACCAGCTTGCTACTCGTTTGTAAGACTTTTGGAAATTGAGAGACAATTTCAACAGATTGAACAGTTCCACAAAACTCCTTAGATTAGTTTTGCCAAAAAAACAAGTAATGATAAGAAAACGATACTTGTTGGGGGGCTTGAGTGGCTCAGTTGGTTAAGCGTCTGACTCTTGGTTTGGGCTCAGATCATGATCCTGAAGCCACAAGATCAAGCCCCACATCAGGCTCTGTGCTCGGAGCCTGTCCCTCTAGCTCATGTGCTCTCCCTCTGTCTCTCTCAAATAAAAGAAAGAAAACTATACTTGTTATTCTCTGCACAAAGAATCTCACCTATCAATCTCTTCAAGCTTTTCATCTATCATTGGACCCATTTGTTGGCAGATATCTGTAAATATAAAAATACTTTTGAATCTTGAAACTTAAACCAGTTTAAATCAATTTCAACAATTTTTAAGAACACCAATATACAACACCATGCATAATACAAAGAAAACGATGTTTATGCTAGAGAAAGGACTATAAAAGACCTAATTTTAATGCTATTCAGCAGGAATATTATCATCTGTGACCAAAGGCAAAATCAAAAGAGAAATTCCACCATGTTCTCTGAAGTACTAAGTTTATAACTCTGAAATATGGAGTTATCTCAAAAATCTAGAAAACTATTATCTAAGTAAATGGACTTGAGTCACAGTGTATAAAATATATCATTATGTAGATTATATATGAACTTTTTTGTATATTTTTTTATTGGAGTTCGATTTGCCAACATCTAGTATCACACCCAGTGGCCATCCCCCGTTAGGCGCCCCCCTCGGTGCCCATCACCCAGTCACCCCGTCCCCCCCGTCCACCTCCCCTTCCATTACCCCTTGTTCGTTTCCCAGAGTTAGGTGTCTCTCATATCAACATTTTTCAAGTATTTAAGTCACTTTAAAATTAAACATTTTGTGTATTTCCAAATGTAAGCACTGATAAAATACATAGTGTAGTATCCTATATTCATAACCAGAGTTTCTTCGATAAAAAGATTTAGGAATATTTACCCATTTATCAAAGATTTTTCTTCCAAAGGATTTTTAAAAAGGCATAAAAACATTTTTGTAATCGTTTCCAATTTCCTGGGGATTAAAAAGACCTATCAGCATGCATCAAAGGGCATTTCAAAGTTAACACAGACCATGTATAATTTTGCCCTTTAAAATCAGATACAACGGACTCAGAAGGAAGAATTTCTAACTTTGACTCAATTAATTTAATACGCTCTTACTCTTGATCCTGCCCCTTTTGGACTGCAAATCTCTTCAGCCAGTATCACCAGTGCGCTTACAGAAAAATACAGACTTCCTTCTTAACCACGACAGGCAGGTTGATAGCAACACCTTCCAAGGTAGACATTTACTACTTTATTATACTCGTCTACTTCCCAGCAGAGATCTCCAATTTCTAGAAGTGAAACGCAAGGAAGAAGACATCCGGGACACCACCGGTAGCTAAATACTCAATGGCATTAAATACCTTCTAAATCCAAGAGATCTTGGGAGTCTGGTTTCGCATCTGTTGGATCTATACTCTGGAGTACCTGCAGGGCTCTATCCATCTTATCCTAAAAAAATAAACGAAAAAAAAAAAAAATAAAAATAAACGGACACTTAGAAACTCAAGAGCTTTCATTTCAATGAACATAAAAATTACTCTTTGCAAGAAGCACTCTCAAGGATAATGGATCTTAAAAGTGTTGACAGTTTAATTATTAAACAAGAGAAAGACTCTACCTACCTCATCTATATACACAGGCTCAGGCTCTGATTTCTTAATTTCCTCCTCCTCCTCCTCAGTTACATCTAACTTGTCCACAGCTGCTATGGAAACAAAGTAAGCTTTAAGTTCCTCAGCATTTACTTTGGTATTTTAATCACTGATATGTAAGTAGCCTGTGATTATCCATAAGAAGACAAAGGAAACTCTTTAGTCATCACATTCCATAATCAACATGTTATTACTAGGTTCGTTCACTCACACCACAAACATTTATTAGCCCTTACTGTGTGCCAGGCATCGTTCTAGGCATTGGAAATACGTCAGTCAACAGAGCAGACCGCAGTCTCTGCCCTGATGGAACTTACCATCTGTGGAACAAGCAAGCAGTATTATGGGAACTGCTATTAAAGGCATTTTCTGAAAAACTTAGTGTTACCAGTAGGATGGATACACAAGAGTAGCATGTAATCCAACCAGCCACTTTCAGAGTTAATCTATGAGCTCCTTCTACACTGGCCCTACTATAAAAATGCATTTCCCATATAAACCAAAAAACAATCAATATCATCTTCACAATGACAAAAAAATTACTCAATCTCAACCTAATTTTGATAATAGACTTAAAGCAACAGAAAACAAACAAGCTTCTCTTTCATAAAGAGAAGGTTGAAAGACAATTCATAAATATACATATCCAGAGAGCTATTTAAATCTTCACTGGAGTGTTGCTATAATGTACTATACTTTAATCAAGTAAATTTTGATAAAAATAAAATTACAATAAAAATCTACCTTGCTTCTAATCCAAAAATCTGTTTGCCTTGTAGGCCATGTTAGAGCCTTCAATGAAGACACTGTATCACATCTAAAGAGTAATGTTTCCAATAAAATGTACACCCCTCAGGAAGAAAAATCTCTATAACCAAAGGATTTTTACGTCCCAACAGTTAGCCACTTAATTTAAATACCTGGATACCTGGCTTTCAAATAGGTCCTAAGGAGCAAAGCTCAACATAACATGAGGATATACTGAGAAGCCAGAATATTGTCTACTTTTTTTTCTTTTATTGTCTACTTTTTAAAACCACAGCTCAATCTCTCCAGCCTGTGCCAAGGGGAAATTTCTACAAAGGATCCCCTGAGCATGGTCTTACAGAGTTATTAAAAACAGCATCTCCAATTTTCACAACTACTTAGAGAGTCAGGCTAAAAGAATAAAAAATGTAACTACTGGCAAAGTACTCTGTCTTTAAATAAGTCTTTACATCTCTCGAGTTTACTTTAACTGAATGCCATCACCCCACTCATACAAAGACGGCATTACACACAATGCACAGAGCTTTCATAATTTAAGTTTATTCTCTAAAACTGATAATACAGACTAGCACCTGCATGTGAGTCAGTATGAATACATCTAGGAGCAGACTGGCTGACTTTAGAATCATGGCTCTATCACCTGCTAGCCACATAAACCCTCAGCCTCAGTTTCCTTATCTGTAAAATGGGATAACAAAAGTACCTATCTCACAGAGTTGTGAGGATCAAATGAAATAGTGCAAGCCAAGGATGTTGTACAATACCTGATAAAAGAGTACTCAAACACCACTGAGCTACATTATTTCTGATCTTGAGCATCGTAATACTATTAGCTGTTCTTTACACTCAGCAACCCCCACCTTTCTGCCTACATAACAAATGGAAGCTTCCTCTGCATGGTTGACAGCAGATGTGAAGTAGGAAACCACTGTCTCAATTAGACTGCTTTATTATTGCTTCAAGTTCCCCAGGATCAGATCAAGGTGAGGAAAAATCTAAAATTTGGGAGTACTCCTAACCCTTGTAATCACACTTGGCACTTGTCAACCAGCCCCCACCTGCCACCTACTCCCTTCGATACTGTGGTTCAGTGATGAATAAAACCAATATTCTTTATACTGAACAGATACAAATTAAATCATAATTAAATATCTGCCTGGTCATTACAGATTGTTTTATGCCTTATGTGCAATTATGTACATTAATTCTCAAAGAGTTTAAAATAAAATGATAAAAAAATTATTGAAATTGACCTGGAATAAGTTAACCCCTTAATTTGGTAAGAAGTTAAACTATACTGTCTACAAATAATTTAAAACAGAGTTAAATGCCAATCTACTTTATATTCAAAACTGAACCAGGGCACCTGACCGGCTCAGTCGGTAGAACACGTGACTCGTGATCTCAGGGTCACGAGTCTGAGACCCACGTTGGGCGTAGAAATTACTTTAAAAACAACATCAAGGGCAGCCCTGGTGGTGCAGCGGTTTAGCGCCTCCTGCAGCCCAGGGCGTGATCCTGGAGACCCGGGATCGAGTCCCACGTCGGGCTCCCTGCGTGGAGCCTGCTTCTCCCTCTGCCTGTGTCTCTGCCTCTCTCTCTCTCTCTGTGTGTCTATGAATGAATAAATAAAATCTTAAAAAAAAATAAAAAATAAAAACAACATCAAAAACAAAACTGAATAAAATTCAAGTGTAAAAAACATTTTTTAAAAAAGATTTTATTTATTTATGAGAGACACAGAGAGAGAGGCAGAGACACAGGCAGAGGGAGAAGCCCTGCTCCTGACCCTGCTCTCCCTCCGGGCGGGAGCCCAATGTGGGACTCAATCCCAGGACCCCGGGGTTATGCCCTGAGCCGAAGGCAGATATTCAACCGCTGAGCCCCCAGGCATCCCTGTAAAAAACTTTAATAGATTTATTCTTCTCTAAAATTTAACTTACCTGCCTCAGGCTCTATGTTTAAATTAGTTGTTACAAAATTAGATGGGAAGAGTCCTATTCCTCTGTGATTTTCTCCTTTCCACCAATTGGCATCACTGAAAATACAGTACAAAAATGTCATTTGTTCCTCTACATTTTAGTACATTAACGGGAAGAGGAATTAAAATAAAAATTAAATTTAGCCTAAATTTATCTGAAAATAATAGTTCATATCCAACTGTACTTAAAAGCAGTTCTTAAACTGAATGAAAGATACAGAAAAGCATAAATAAAGTCAACATTCACATTCCCATATTTAAATGTAGAACCAATTAACAAGCAGTCATATCTGGGCTTTTAACATTTTACTTATCTATTTGACAGAGAGAGAGAAAGAGAGGGAGAGAGAGCACAAGCAGGGGGAGCGGCAGGCAGAGGGAGAGAGAGAAGCAGACTCCCTGCTGAGCAGAGAGCACAACATGGGGCTCAATCCCAGGACCTTGGGATCAAGACCCAAGCTGAAGGTAAACGCTTAACTGACTGAGCCACTCAGGCGCCCCTTGATGCTGGGCTTAAAAAAGAAAATTATAGGCAACAATGAAGTCCCCTTTACCAAAACCCAAGTTTGAATCCTACATCCAACCTACCAAACCACCACATACAGTTGGTACATACCCTTCCTGCAAGTATAGTTTTTGTTTACATAAACCTATAGCAAAGTCTACAGATACAGTAATCATTATAGACTTTTACATTTTATATGTTAATACTTTCATATCTTGTTTATCCCTTTTAAAGGTTCCCATTATCCAAATACAGCATATTTGATTTATCCATCCCCAGATGGATGAACACTTAAATATTTCCAGTCTTTTACCTTACATAGATGGGGTAATGGTCATTCTCAATTCTAGGGTAGACAAGCAACAATTTTTTTTAAGTCATTTTTTTTTAAATTTTTATTTATTTATGATAGTCAGAGAGAGAGAGAGAGAGAGAGAGAGAGAGAGGCAGAGACACAGGCAGAGGGAGAAGCAGGCTCCACGCACCGGGAGCCCGACGTGGGATTCGATCCCGGGTCTCCAGGATCGCGCCCTGGGCCAAAGGCAGGCGCTAAACCGCTGCGCCACCCAGGGATCCCAAGCAACAATTCTTTAGGCTTATTCACAGACATGGACTTGCTGGGCCTCAGGACACAAACATTTTCCATTTTACCAACTATTGCCAAGTAGTCTCTTAAGAGGTCGTGATGACGCACCATCCTCCTGTCCTCAGCAGCATGTGAAAAGGTCATTTTCCCTCACACGTGTTAACTGTCCACGCAGCACTTGATGTCAGACAGGAGAGAAATCCTCTCTCAGGGCTCTGTTCATCTGCGCTTCCTGAGCATCCACAGGTTTTGCTGGCCATTCAGACGGCCTCTTCTGTTAACTGCTTGTTCATGTTTTCTGTTCATTTTTCTTTTTCCATTGGGCTATTTATCTCTTTTCATGGATCTGTAGGAGTTCTTTATATATCCTGGACAGCAACTGTTTGTCTGAATTATGCAAATACCTTCTCTCAAACTGTCACTTGTCTTTTAACATATGTTTACAGTTTCTTTTACTGCATAGTGTTTTTTGTTCCATGTAATCAAATTTAGCAATCTTTTATGGTTTATAGTTTCCTTAAAAGAAATCTTTCTCTATCCTTGAACTCCCAAATCTGTTTTCCAATACATTTAATAGTTTTAGGTTTTCTTTCTTATCTTTCCCCCATGTTAAGGTCTTTTTTTTTTTTTTTAAGATTTATTTATTTGGAGGAGAGAGAGAAAGCATGTGTGTGTGAGCAGAGGGAGGGGCAAAGGGAGAGGTAGAATCTCAAGCGGACTCCGAGCTGAGTGTGGAGCTCGACATGGGGCTTGATCTCATGATCCTGAGATCACTAGCTAAGCAGAAACCAAGAGGTGGAGGCTTAAGCAACTGAGCCACCCAGGTGTCCCACCCCATGTTTAAGTCTTTAATTCATCTCGAATGAAACCATATGTATGTGAACCTGAATCAATATTTTATTAGTACTATATAAAGAACCAGTTATTTCAGCAAAAATTTATTGAATAATACATCATTTTTTCTACTGATTTACGATATCCTATCTTTCAAGCAGCAGGCTGCTATCTGTTCACGAGCAGATGGATCTAGATTCCATTCTGTTGAACAGTCCATATATTTATTTACTACAGCTTGTTAATATGCCTTGATACTTGGCAGGGAAAAGTACCCTCTCTTGCATACCTGCATATTTTCATATTAATGTTAAAATTAAAATGCTTTCGGGATCCCTGGGTGGCGCAGCAGTTTAGTGCCTGCCTTTGGCCCAGGGCGCGATCCTGGAGATCCGGGATCGAATCCCACGTCAGGTTCCTGGTGCATGGAGCCTGCTTCTCCCTCTGCTGGTGTCTTTGCCTCTCTCTCTCTCTCTCTCTCTCTCTCACTGTGTGCCTATCATAAATAAACAAATTTAAAAAAAAATCTAAAAAAAAAATTAAAATGCTTTCAAGTTCTCTGAAAAAAAGTCCTGTTGGGATTTTAATTAGAAGTGCACTGAATTTATGCATTAATATGGGGAAAATGAAATCTTTACAACATTAAAGTTTTCTTTACCATGAATGTGGTATCTCTGTGTATAATTATATAAAAAACATATCGTAGGGGAGCCTGGGTGGCACAGCTGGTTGAGCATCTGACTCTTGGTTTCAGCTCAAGGTCCTGGTCATGATCTCAGGGTCTTGGGATGGAGCCCTGCATCAGGCTCCATGCTCAGCAGAGTCCACTTGGCCTTCTCTCTCCCTCTCTGTCTACCCCTCCTGCTCGTGCTCTCTCAAATCAATCTTAACAAGATAAAATAAACATATTATATATACTTATATTTCTTTATGTCTTTCAAAGAATTTTATGACTTTCTCCATTAAGTACTTACATATATTTATTAGGTTATTTAACTCTAGATCATAAATCATTTATGATCTTTATTGAGTATGGCAATCTTTTACCTACTGATTTTTAGTTTTTAGACAGTATCTAAAAACCCTGATGAAGTCTTACCAATTTTAGTAGTTTGTCCATTGATTCTGTTGGCCTTTCTATATGGACAACCATAGAATCTAGAAAATAATTTGGTCTAGGGATCCCTGGGTGGCGCAGCGGTTTGGCGCCTGCCTTTGGCCCAGGGCGCGATCCTGGAGACCCGGGATCAAATCCCACATTAGGCTCCCGGTGCCTGGAGCCTGCTTCTCCCTCTGCCTGTGTCTCAGCCTCTCTCTCTCTCTCTGTGACTATCATAAATAAATAAAAATTAAAAAAAAAAAAAAAGAAAATAATTTGGTCTATTCCTTTCCAAAAATTTGACTTATTGAGCATACATTCCTAAAAAATGAAACTGCAGGATGAATGAACTTCTGGGACTCTGAAATGTGATTTCATTTAAAAAGTACCACAAAGATGTGAGCTACATCTCACTCAAATTCTTAAAACTTGAAAATAACTGATATATTGACAATTCTAATATACAGATATCTAATATGTATCTAATATATTGGGGGCTCAGTTGGTTAAGCACTTACCTCCCACTCAGGGCATGATCTCGGGGTCCTAGGATCAAGCCCTACATTGGGATCCCCCCTTACTCATGTTCTCTTTTGCTAGCTCTGCTCTCACTCTCAAAAATAATCTTAAAAAAATTGTATCTAATATGTCATGTCTGCTGATATCTATATAAAGTAAGAAATTCTCTTCCACACATGCTTTTTAAAATTATACTTTCCATTTTAAAAAGGACAGCTGAACTCAGAGGAATTTTTACAGAAAAAAAAAAAAAAAAAACCAGAAAACCCAAACCTGTGAAATGGACACGTGGATTCTATTTGAACTTATCAACAATTTTATGTGTAGCCTCCTCTAGTGGCCCTATTAATATAGGATAAATTCCCTTTCAGCCACTACTGCAAACTTCCTGATAAAGCATAAAAGTAGGCAAAACAAATGCCATGTCAAAGCATGATGACTCCTTCCTAGCCCTAATCCAGCTCTAAATTCTCTCCACTGACAATCAGTTGATTCTTTGGAATGTTAGTGATACAAAATAATATTTAATTTTAAATTTCTAAATTAAGGTATTTCAGCACTGTAATTTTATAAAAACTGTTTGATAATTCAATGCAGCATTTAGAGCTTTTTGTATTAAGAAAAATAAATCACAGCTGAGTGAAAATGATAAAGACAGAAACTTTATTACCAATGAATTGATTATACAGTTAACACTTATGAAAGCCTACCAAAGAGGCAACAAGCAACATCAGATTAAGTAAGAAGTTACAAAGCTAATGGGAGACAGTTTCTGTTCTCAAGAACAAAAATCTAGCATAGTATTTTTCAACCATCTTGTACTAACTACGTTACCTTGCTAAAAAACAAGGATTGTGAGATTTTTCTCCTTCCCCCTTCTCCCTTCCCAAGGAAGTACTGAACCTCTTCAGAATCAACTCGTATAGCAGGAGAGACATATGTAGAGAAGTGACTGCAGTACAACATGAGAAATGCTATTATGTTCAGGGAGTTACAGCAGCACAGAGAAAGAACTAACTATTGGAAACTAATGGCAGAGAGTAAAGGCTTCTCAGAAGATGTAAAATCTACACAAGTTTGAAGATTAAACAGGCATTTGCTAGGAGGAAAAAGAAATTAAGGATATGGAAATATAAATGACATCTGCTCTGTTGCCATTATGAATAAAAAAGAAAATAAAAATATAAAGAAACAGACAACTTTGCACATTAACAAAAAAATAAGTTATCCTGGCTCATTTGAAGTCTCAAAATAAACTAACACCTGAGTTCTCCTTTAGGCTATTGGCTTCTCAGCTAAAACCACTCACTTGCTGACTTTTGTTTTGCTTTTTAAGATTTATTTATTTATTTGAGAGAGAGAAAGAATCCCAAGCAGACTCTCCACTAAGTGTGGAGCCAGGTTCAGGGCTCTATACCACAACCCAAGACCTGAGCCAAATTCACAAGCTGGAGGCTTAACCGACTGAGCCACCCAGGCACTCTTGTTTGCTGACTTCCGTAATGACAACTGCTAAAGATAACTGATGCCCTATTTATGGATATGATAATCATGTGGAAAAAAACCACAAACATACAAATAGTAAACCTAGAAATCTTGGCAATATTGTAGAGGGTCATTTCCTTAAAATACCCGTTTTTTAATTAAGGGAGCCAATCATTCTAAAGCCTGGGCTCCCTTGCAAATCTTCCTTACAAGTAAAGTTCCTTTCTTTTCTAAACATGTCTGCCTCTTTTGACAGGGGTTTCCGGGAAGAAAGAACCAAATGTACAACGCCACGGAGGGTCTAATCACAACATAGCATTTTTGGAACTTTAGGAATTCTACTTGATTATTTGAAATAGTACGTAACAAACAAGGAATGGTGAGATAAATCTAAAAATGTAGAAAGTTAATAACTTTTCTTTTTTTGGTATATTCTGTTAATAAGAAATGTGCACCTTTTCTATTAGAGTTCAGTGTTTCTTAAGCCAAAGTCCAAAAATGATGTATCTTCACAGGACTTCAAATTCTATACATGAAAATTTTAACACTGTGCTTTCATTTCCACAGCAATATAAAAACAATGAATATAATCATATTCTCGATCATCTAGATGACCACCTTTTAACTGAAGACTGTCATTTCACTCTAGGACTCAAGTTTGCATTTATGCTTAAAAATCCTGCCAGTGATACACTATCACCCTGAATGACAACATTTAACCTAAGGGTGTGTTAATGGACATGTCTATGGCAAATTTAAGATTGGGGTATCCTACCATTAAAAAGACAGCAATCAACCTACATATTCCATCATATTCATGTTGGATTCTCTTAGAAGTCATATAGAAAAAAATTTCTCAACTTACAGTATTCTCAACTGAAAATAATTTTATATATATCTAAATTATTAAATGACTTTTTGCTTAACTAAACATGTGTAGGGGGGATCCCTGGGTGGCTCAGTGGTTTAGCGCCTGCCTTTGGCCCAGGACGCAATCCTGGAGTCCCGGATCGAGTCCTGCGTAGGGCTCCCGGCATGGAGCCTGCTTCTCCCCCTGCCTGTGTCGCTGCCTCTCTCTCTCGCTCTCCCTCTATGTCTATCATAATATATAAAATCTAAAAAAAATAAAATAAAATAAAAAAATAAACGTGTGAAAAGACACATGCAGCACAGCAACATAACGACTATAATAGGAGCATAATGCCACATGAACTCCAAATGATGTCAAGGTATACACTCATGAAAGACAACAGGTAAAAAAAGAAAAAGAGAATTCACTTAATTACAGCACAGGGTAGTACAGGCCTGTTGATAAGTGATAAAGTACCTGTGTCATTAATCAGTAATCTATTTACCTTGTAAGTAGCAATTTTTCTTAAAAGACTTGCTTATTTGAAAGAGAAAGAGAGCACGTGCACATGCATGAGTGGGAGGGGCAGAGGGAGAGGGAGAAGAATCTGAAGCAGAGTGTGCACTGAGCATGGATCCTGACTCAGGACTGGATCTCATGACTCGGGAGATCATAACCTGAGCTGAAATCAAGTCAGTTGCTCAACCAACTGCACCACCTAGACACCCCAAATAGCAATTTATTTTAGAATATTTTCTCACTACATAAAATACTCAAAATTTGAATCTTAGAGCAAAAACTTATTTTGTAGTTTAGTCTCTATTTGTTTTATAAATTCAATATCCTAGTTGTATAAAAGTATGTGAACTATAAACCTAGGTTCTTTTGTAAATATTCTAACCAAAATTACACTAAGAACCCTGACATTTCAGAATGTCAGTGTTCAGAGCCCACGCTATGCCTGCCCCTTAATATTTATTTACTATCTGGAAGCCTGGGGGCTCAGCGGTTGGGCATCTGCCTCCAGCTCAGGGTGTGACCCTGGGGTCCCGGGATCGAGTCCCACATGGGGCTCCCTGCATGGAGCCTGCTTCTCTGTCTGCCTGTGTCTCTGCCTCTCTCTCTCATAAATAAATATTTTTTAAAATTAAAAACATTTTTTAAAATTACTTACTATCATTCAGGGATGTGTTCTATTCTGAATAATTATTTTTAAAAAATCAAAGAGGGATCCCTGCATGGCGCAGCGGTTTGGCGCCTGCCTTTGGCCCAGGGCGCGATCCTGGAGACCCAGGATCGAATCCCACATCGGGCTCCCGGTGCATGGAGCCTGCCTCTCTCTCTGCCTATGTCTCTGCCTCTCTCTCTCTCTCTGTGTGACTATCATAAAAAAAAAAAAAAAAAAAAAAAAAAATTTAAAAAATCAAAGAAAAAAATGATTATTTTCTTGATTGCCTAAGAGACCTTCTTTTTTTCCTATTCTCAATTTCTTGTAAAACTTTCCCTAACCAAAACCAAGGTTCACCTGAAATGAACCCTCACCAGTTAAGCCTTCTTTCCCAGATGCTTGCACTTGGTACAAATCTGGTCTCTTCTGGACCCAATATTACCTCTTTCATGGCATTCACAATCTTCATTCCATACAAACATCTATATAGAAATCGTAACCTCCTTTAGTCTAGATTTTGTAAGACAGAACTGTGTTCTCATTCATTTTTTTATATAAACAGAGCCTATTACATAACGTTTTTCAATAACTACTGCAGGAAAGTAAAACCATTTTGTGTATCTACTCATTTAAAAATGCACTAGACTAATATATTCTTACTAAGTTATTTATAACAGATACTGAATGCATCTGCAATCTCTGTTCACAGCAACAAGCTGTTAGATGTCACCCTTGCTAAATTTCATCAACTTCTTTAAAAAAGCAAAGTAAAAAACAGAATTAGGCCCAACAGAGACAGATCTATCCTTTTTTTAAAAGTTGAAAATGTAGTTGACATACAATACTATATTAGCTTCCGATGTACAATAGATCTATTCTTTACTATAACTTTAAATGATAGAGAATTTGTGAGGGAGAGTACAGTAGCAGGCTAGAACTAGGGAAGAGCTGAGCACAGCTTTTGGCTGCTTTTATCAAAGATAACATAGCTAAGCCTGGGTGGCTTAGCCAGTCAAGCATCGACTTAGTTTCAGCTCAGGTCATGATCCCTGGCTTGTGAACTCAAGCCCTGCATCAGGCTCTGAGCTGGGCATGGAATCTACTTGAGATTCTCTCTCTCCCTCTCCCTCTGCCCTCCTATCCCTCTCTCACCCTCTTCAAAAGAGAGAGAGGGAGAAAGAGAGAGAGAGAATATAGCTGTATTTCTTCCTACAAGCTATTTTGGGTGGGGTTTTTTTTTTTTTTTTTTTGGCCACTAATTTTGATATACACAAATGGGTAGGAAATATCAGAAAGGGAGACGGAACATGGAAGACTCCTAACTCTGGGAAACGAACCAGGGGTGGTGGAAGGGGAGGAGGGCAGGGGGTGGGGGTGACTGGTTGGCAGGCACTGAGGGGGGCACTTGACGGGATGAGCACTGGGTGTTATTCTGTATGTTGGCAAATTGAACACCAATAAAAAAAATAAATTTATTATTAAAAAAATTTTTTGATATACACAACTCCCAATGTAATGGATTCAGGTGACTTCACAATTGTGGTAAGTAACAATATTACTTAATACATCTTTTATCCAAGATATAAAGAATACTACCAAATTTAATAAAATAATAAAAACCTCACATATCTAGTCTTTTATTTTAGAAAAAAATTAAGGTATGAAAAGGCTCCATTATGATTCAAATACACCGAAGTCAAAGACCTGAATATCCAAGATTCTAAATAAAGAATATTATACTTCATAATTTCAAAATATTCCAGAAATAAAGATATAAAACATACCTGTCATCCAAGACAATAATAATTTCACCGTGTTTAAAGGTGAGTTCATTGTCCTCAACGGCTTCAAAATCATACAAGGCTCTTACTTTCCTTGCAACTTTATTATTTAACTGAATTTCTGCAGATGGATATAAGGATTTTGTTTCTGCATGCTGCTGCTTCTGCTCTTGCAATGATAATTCAATAGCTAATTTGAAAAATTAAAATGCAAAAAAAAGACAAAATTCTGATTTTTTCAAGTTTAAAAAGAAAGGTTTAATAATATAATACTTAATAAGAATAAATCGAGTGAATATTTTATTTGTCCAATTAAATGCTGAACAGTTAGCTTTCTTGGGATGTGGGAGGACAGGGCAGAAAATCATGACATTTTTTAAAATAAAGTTTTTGCTCATTCCTTATTATCACAGTCTGTCATATACAGCAGCTATTATTTTTATAGCAAACAGATTGTGACATTATAATATGGGTAGCTTTCCATATAGGACAAGCCGTGAACATATTTCTGTGCTTGACTCATAACTTTGGCATTAAAGAAAAGGTGAAATGAAATCTCCCCAAAGGTAGGACATTAAATACATATTACTGACAAGGATTATGAATTAAATCAATCTTGTATCCTGTTCAGACCCTACTAGATTTGAGGTAAAATACTAAAAGTATAACCAGTTTGATTATAATTTTTATTTAAATAAATTGTTCTGGCAAGGGTGTTTTAAGCAACACTAAATTATACATGCTTGAGCATTTACCTTTAGCTATGTCCTCATCTTCTTTGTTTTTGTTCGATGATGTACCATTCTTGGCAGCAGCTGAGACAGTCTGTAAATGTATGAGGAAAATGAACACAGCCACCGTTTCAAAGAAAACACAAGCTCTATAATTACTCGCACATGTTAATTTTTAAAAAAACTGACGAGTTTCTTTTAAAAGTGAGGTTCTTTGTAAAAATTTTAAGTAGCAGTCTTCAAATACTAAAATAAAACATCATGGTCTTCAAGAAAACATTATAAACTCCACAAAGGGCACGAACTGGCTTCCATTTTGCATACAGCTTTGTATCTGACACAGAACATGGGATACAGAAAGTACTTAAATACAAATATCTCCTAATTGTACTTCCTTGGTCTCAACTGTCCAAAGTATCTTAGTCAGTGAGGAGCATCAAGCTCCAGGGGAAGCAGCAGCAAGAAGCCATGATAATTACTGAAGAGAAGAGGGTGGACAGAGACAACAGGTGCACTTCTAGGAATACATGTTAAGCTCTCTTTTAGTACTTATTGTACTTGAAGCGTGGTGGCTCTGTGGGTGCAGCAGAGGACTTAGGAAGGTCATGCTTAAATTTACAGGCATGGAGGACAGAGATGTCCTGAACCAGTTCTTTAAACCAGTTAAAGAACCAGTTCTATAAACACAGTTCTATAGGTTTTTGACATGCAGAAGATAGAGCAGAAGAATGCTTGCTTTTATTACTTATAAGATTTTTGTCCTCAAATGCTCCCTTGAGCCCTCAGTTCTGGTTCAGCTCTAAAGATCCTTTTTGTCTGTTTAAAAGATCCTTTTAGTCTACAGTCTAAATAAAAATAAAATATACAGTACTCCTCCTCTTAATTTTTTTTCCCTAGCCCGTATCCTAATATTAAGTAGAAGGCAAGAGGCACTGAAGCAAAACTCAAGATAGTATTCTTCTCCCACACTTAAATAGCCCACTCTGTGACTCATTATCCCTACCTCCACCCTTGTCCTACTAAAACTAGTCTCTATCTCCTCAAATAAATTTCTAGTCTTAGAGTTCCACTCATCTATATGTAAACCATTCACTCCAGGTATATTCACTCTTCAACCAACAGGTCTTGACCCTTTTCAATTCCATGGATTTGCTCCTATCAGTCCTTCCCTAACAGGACCTCTTCCCTCTTCCCTCCTATTATTGAAATACATTCCAGTCTAAAAATTATACCTCTTTACCATCTCAGTCTGTTGTCACCTCTCTCTTCTGGCATCTAGTCTTTCTTACCCCTCCCTCATCCATATACGTCACTTACAATTTAGTTATTTTTCACATGTAAACAGCTACCCTCCATATTTACTGTAAATTTCTTAAACACAAGGACTCCCTCATACATCTATGCCTTTTGCATGATTCTAGACTTAGAGTAGCATCAGATTATTTATGGCTGATTCACTTCTCAAAGTTCTGATATGTAGAAGAAATTCACTCAAGAATTAGAACACCTACTAAATATAAGGCACTATCTCAGGCACCTGGAAAGTAGAGGTGGGAAAGGATGATTAAGATAGACCTTGCCTAGCTTTTATATAAGATACATACCCTCAAAATAGTGTAACAAAATAGTGTAAGGTAAATCATGGATCTACATGAATCTCGTACCTGAGAACCTGCTGGAGGAAAAGTAATCCCTTCTTCTTTCATAGATTTAATAGTTGCAGATATTAGACTAAACTGAGGATCCTTCTGAAACTCTTCTGACCACTCCACCATTAAAGATTTCAATTTTTCACATACTTTAGGATGAGCCTTTTAAGGGCGATGCAATGAAAGAAATAAAACTGTGGTTAAAGTACTTGAATTATTTAACAGAGTATTACCACCCAAATTCTCTCTTTAATTATATAAAGATCAACAAAAGTCCAGCAATCCCTAGCCTAGATAAGTGCTTGATAAATGTCGATTTTTGTCTTTAAGATAAAGTTGTTTCTAGTAAAATTACCTATTAAACATCAATTTTTAACTCTTACTATAATGACATCAGATCTTTTATATTCAGAGGTTATTTGTTCTGTTTTCTTAATATGCTCAATATTAGATTAAACTTTTTATATCGACTAAACTAAAATTCCTGGATTTTTGCCACTAATAACAGAAGCTTCAGAGTTTCTATCTCAAAGAAATCAGTTAAGAACAACCCTATTGTGAAGACCCCTCAATCCTGCTCTAAAATAAAGGTCCAATTTGCTTGCCATCTCTAGTGTGAATGTACAGGATAGTGGTCAATCTGGACTCGGAAACCTGGATCTGAATTTTAGCTATGTCACTTACTAGCTGCATGACCTGGGGCAAGTTACTGAACTTCCCTCTAAGCCTCAGCTTCTGCATTTATAAAATAGGAATGACAAGAGAATCTAACTTCTAAGGATTATTAAGAGCATTAAACATGACAATATATGTAAAATCCTTAAAGCAGTGACTGCTTACTAACTCTAAATAAAGATTAGCTATTATCACTAGTATGCATGCTTTGGGAAGGAAAACAGTTCTTGGTGCTACAAATGAAAACATCTAAGTTTTAGAAGAGGAAGTTTATCTCATTTCAAACTTAGCTAAAAGTGATTTCATTTATAATACAACTTTATTAATGCTATATATAGTTAAAATGACACACAGTATATGTACTTTTTAATGACTTAAATTGCTTCTCTTTTTAAAATTTACCTTATTTTTTATCACAGCACGTACTTCTGTTGCAAAATCACGGGAACATACTTCTAAATGAAATATCTTTCCACAGTTTGCCACACAAGCCCCAAGAAGCTATTAATTAAAATAAAAATCAATATACAAATGTTGAAATATTATCTTACTTAATTTGCTGAAATAAATACACATTTAAAATTTGGGTCAGATAATAACATGACTCTTACTTACAGTTAATGCTTGTAGAGCAACATGAGGAACCTTATGATTTACCCTTTTCATTATGGCTTTTAGGCAATCTTTTGCTCTAAGGGGAAAAAAATGAAGAATATTAAGTATTTATTCAGAATTTCAACTTAACCATTAAAAATGTAAGGCATTCTACTAGCGAATCAACTTTAAATTTAAAAATAAAATCCTGCAAATTTTACTTCATTAAAGGAATAAATCTGCAAAATGATTCCATGCAGTACTTTGTTCACAGAATTACAGAACAGCCCCCCACACACACACTGCAAAAAAGGAGCAGCTTGTTGCAAATGTTGTATATTCCAGAATCAGACCCAAATGACTTCCAATAGATCAACACAAGAGAACTATGTCACATAAATTATCTTCTCATTTCTTCAAGACAGATTTAGGATTCAGACAGAAAATTCTTATCTTAAAAAAATTGTAAGATATACAGTCTTCAAAAGGTGTAAAAATAAACATATATCAAGGTACTTGGAAAAGCTGTAATGTTAAATGCTTTCATCAGTCTTCTAAAGTATAATCAGTTCACCTTAATTGTTGCATTCTGCCCTCAAAGCACCCTTTTTTATATTCACTTTATCTTTTTGAAGGGCTTCTTCAGTGTATTATGTATTACATTATTGTATTTATCTACTTCATTATTAAAAGACTCCCACCCATGTCTAAGTCAAAGGGGAATTCCCTAAATAACTAGTCTATTCATTGTTAACATGCGTCACTATTGGGTCAAAGTTTTAATTATGTATTTTAATATATCTCAGGTTTTCAGCTGAACTCTTTTTCCATTGTTCTTTTGGGATAAAATTAATCCCATAAATTGGGCCACCAGGATCTCTTAACTTTTGTCCCCCAAAAGTAAATAGTAAAATCCCATTTTCCTTTCAAAGTCACACTGGGAAGAGAGACATAGGTCATTAAGCTCCTAGACATTCACCGGGCATAACTGGACATCTTACCCATTAGGAGTGCTTCCAACTTTGTCACATATGTCCATAATAAGACTCCAATCTTCTGTAGTGTTGTACTCATTTGTAGCTTTTTCTGTAAGATATAAGCATACACAAAAATTAGGACATGTTGCACTTAATGATAAAATACCAAGAAAGGCACAGTAGTCAAGAAGCCCTGTTCTTTGGCCAAATATAAAAGAACCACAGAAAAACTTCAGAGGATAGAGTACTCTTACTATTTTCAACTTTAAATTATATAACTATATGAATTAAATGTTCCAATGTACACCAATAAAACGTCTTCTAAATAGTTAATACTAAAGAAATTACAAATCATCAATAACCCTATCCAAATTCTAATTTGGAAGAAAGCCTTAAGAATGTATCATCATTGGAGCACCCTGGTGGCTCAGGTGGTTAAATGTCTAACTCTTGATACCAGCTCAGGCCCTTATGTCAGGGTTGTGAGTTCAACCTCACGTTGAACCTAAAAATACATCATCACATAAGGAAATATGGATTAGACTGTTCAGAAAAGCACTGTTTTCAAAGAGCAAAAAAGGGAAATGATTAATAAATTACAGTAAATTCAGAGAGTGGAAAGTGAAAGTCAGTTATATAGAACTAAATGTACAAAAATCCTAAAATATAATGATTTGGTTTATACTGAGTTTAAAAAGCTAATAATAAAATATATAACATTAACATAAACTTTCTAAACAGCTTTACTGAGATATAATTCACATCCCAATACAACTCACCCATTTAAATGTACAATTTGACTTTTTTAATATATTCAGACTTGTGCAACTGTCACCATTATCTTAAAAAGAAATCCATACCCATTAGGAGTCTCAGCCCAATGTCCCCCCATCCCCCATAACCTCCACCGCAATCACAAATTTGCCTCCCGTTTCTATAAATTTGACTAATCTGGACTTCTCGTATAAATAGAATCATACAACATATGGTCTTTTGTGACTAGTTTATTTATTAGAATGTTTCAAGTTCACCCATGTTAATGCATGTATCAGTACTTCAGTTATTTTACTGCTGAATATTTCATTGTAGATATACCTCATTTTATTTATCCATTCACCACTTGAATATTCGGTTGTTCAATTTTGTTTGTTTTTTTAACTTTTTGGCTAATGTGAATATTGCAACACAGCTATGAACATTTGTGTACAAGTTTTGTGCGGTATATACACGTCTTTCTTTGGTATTACCTAAGAAAAGTGCTGAGTTTGCCTAACTTTTTTAGGAACTGGCAAATAGTTTTCTAAAGCAGCTGTTCAATTTTACATTCTCACTTTATATAAATGTTTCACATCAAGTTTTAAAATACTCAAAAATACACTACATTCTTTAGTGATATTTATATAGGTAATACAAAAAAATATTAGCATATGCATAATAATGGTAAACATCAAACTGGAGGTAGGACGGGGTACACAGCTTACTTGTATTTATAAAGTTTTGTTTATTAAGTTGTGCATGGAATACTAGAGAGTCTTTATTTTATGCTCAGCATGTCTTATAATCTTAAGTATTTCATAATTGAAATTGAAAAATTTTTAAAGTAAATTTTTTAAAAGCACGGTAAAAATATGACTGATTTATGTTGCAGTTTTACTCTACTTTCATAAAATTTTGAAATCAAGAAATATTTTTTCTCTGCTAATATGGGGGGGAGTGGGGATATAAAAACTACCACTTTCAAAACATCACTTTATCTCTTTACTTTTAATAGATCTATAATTTCAAATATGGCCAAACCTGAGTATTATATATTCATATAGGCCTATCACAGTGATAAGCAGGAAAGATGGTAAAAATCTAAGCTGTTCCTTTTTTAAAGGCAAGGGATAATAAAAGAAGCAAAAAAAAATAAACAGGTTTAGCAAACTCAGCAAAGAGGAAAGAGAAATACAGAATCCACTTAACCTCAGTTAAATACAGGAACTCACTTTTAAAAACCATGCAAATTGCTTCACACTATTAATGGATGGAAAGCCATTATTGGTGACATACGTGTTGAAATGACAAGCCATAGGTTTCAGAAAAGTAATCTGTTTTTGCCTACCATAAGTTCTAGACTCAAGCACCATGCTATGAGGTGGAAACATATCTACTCAGGTCTAGTTTTTCCCTTGTACAAAGATGATTCCTTCTTCTACATGGGAAGTCAGGCTACACTGTATATTTTAGAGGTTTAAAATACTTAACTATTTCTTAGTTACATATCTAATAAATTCAGTGAACTTAAAAGTATAGATGAGGAAAAAAATTAATTCTACCAATCTCTTTTGAAACTATGATGCTTTTCTTTCCAGACTTTTTTCTACATGTATATGGAAAAATACTAAAAATATATGTAAAACTAAATAAAATAGAGTCATAAGTATGAGGCACTTCCAAAGAGAGCATGTAAAAGCTGGTAACTCCTTCCCCGCCAAAGTCATGAACAAGTTGAGAAAACAAATACAGAATCCCTGCTAGTGCTAATAGAAGAGGTAGGTGTACTAGACAAATGGGCCTGCTGATGGTTAACCTCAGAGCTGCGCATGCCAGCACAGACAGGGGCTTACCACTGCTGGGGGAGTGGTCCCTGTCCCCTCTCCCCCCGGCAGGGGTAAGCCCCTGCATAGCTTATACCATTTAGGAGGAGACAAAACATGACTTATCGGCTGCTGTGGGAAAACTAGCTAGCTCCTACACATCAACGAAGCACATCCATAAGGCCAACTATTCTCAAATTTACCAATCAGATAAGTCATTACATCAAGGATGAAGTGACTTAAAGGAGCAAGAGCAGACTCAGGCCGACACTAACAGAACTCTCTTCTTAAGAAGGAAACCTCAGGGCAGCCCGGGTGGCTCAGCAGTTTAGCGCTGCCTTCAGCCCAGGGCCTGATCCTGGAGACCCAGGATCGAGTCCCACGTCGGGCTCCCTGCATGGAGCCTGCTTCTCCCTCTGCCTGTGTCTCTGCCTCTCTCTCTCTCTCTCTCTCTCTCTCTCTCTCTCTCAATCTCTCTCTCCTCTCTGTGTATTCACATGAATAAATAAAATCTTTACCAAAAAAAAAAAAAAAAAAAAAAAGGAAACCTCAGAAGTAAAGAAAAAGTATTTCCATGGGATCCCTGGGTGGCGCAGCGGTTCGGCGCCTGCCTTTGGCCCAGGGCGCGATCCTGGAGATCCGGGATCGAATCCCACGTCGGGCTCCCGGTGCATGGAGCCTGCTTCTCCCTCTGCCTGTGTCTCTGCCTCTCTCTCTCTCTCTCTGTGGTGTGACTATCATAAATAAAAAAATTAAAAAAAAAAAAAAAAAAAGAAAAAGTATTTCCCACTAATACTTGTGATCATACTAAATGTATAATCTGCCAACCTGCATTTCCACTTATATAAACAATCTCTCTATATTCATAAATATATACCTATACCAATATTTCTTAATAACTGTATACCATTATATACAGAGTGGCCACAGAGTACCATAGCAAGCTCATGAGAAGTTATCAACGCATTGTGATTTTAAATCCACTCAGTGTCTCTGTTATACTCACTGGTACCACTCATATTGATGCCCCACAGAGTAAATATAAAACAATTAAAAGAGGTCAGAATTTGGGCAGCCCAGGTGTCTCAGCGGTTTAGCTCCGCCTTAAGCCCAGGGCATGATCCTGGAGACCCAGGATCAAGTCCCGCGTCGGGCTCCCTGCATGGAGCCTGCTTCTCTCTCTGCCTGATTCTCCCTCTGCCTGTGTCTCTGCCTCTCTGTTTCTCAAATAAAATCTTTTAAAATTTTTAAAAAATAAAAGAGGTCAGAATTCATGCAGAGGCCCTTCTGCAGATATTGCATAGTGTAAATCTTGTCTATTGGAGGTTTCTGCTCCACTGTCTTCTCCTCAGCCCCCAGAATCAATGTAAGCTCCATGATGGCAGGAATTTTATGTTTTGTTCACTATTATTATTTCCAGTGCATAAACCAGTATCTGAAGCACACAGTAGGTACTCAAGTAAACAGTGGTTTGATGAATAAATGAATGATGCTGGTTGCTCCTCCATATCCTATTACCCTGAGCACAATGATGCCCAATGTGGTCTCACTAAAGTCTGTATAAAGTTTTGGACCAGTAGAGCTTCTGGGCCAGCAAGTTTGCTGAGCAAACATCTAAAGGGACTGCAAAGGATCAAACTTCACTAGCAACATCATGTGGAAATACACAGCAATAGCACTAGTGGGTTTTATGAGGTTCCAGTTCCGTTTGTTTACTGAAGAGGAATGACAATACCTTTGGGAGTCTCAACCCCAAAGGCGTCTCAAGGGACAAGGTAAGTGGGGAAGGAAATGTCTGAAGAGGGAAGCAAAGGGATTCCTGTGCTGTGCTATAGAGGTAACTTTGATCTGCAGTCTGAAGAGCAAATCAGATGTATTATATATGACTTGCCAGCTTCATGCTCATCTTTTCTCTTTGCTTTTTAAGTTCCTTTTTTTTTTTTTTTGGATAGGGTTTTGCTTTTGTTACACAGATCTATCATCCTTTCCTTCTATAGTATTATCTGGTACAGTGTTTACAACTACCTGATGATTATATGTTCAACTATATTATCTTTTGTATATATATGTATTATTTCTCTTTCAAATGTAAATCTTTAGTCCTTCTGGAATTTCATTTGGCACATGGAATGAAGCAGGGATAAAAAAAAAATTACTGATTATTTGTTGGTAGTTCCAACATCAAGAATCAATTCCTCTTTAATATGAGGAGCCAGTATCATCACTTACTAAATTTTCTCAGTACACATATGCGTGAGTACAAAGAGCTGAATCTGACTTTAGAACATCTAATAACCTATTACTGATAAAACTCAACTTTTAATGATTACTTTTTCAAATTCAGTCTGTGATACACAATTAAATGTGAGGCCTATTTAATACCTACCAAAAACACTTCCAACAATTTCAAAAATATCCAAACCATATTTTTACTTGATTTAATTTTTATAAAAATGGAAAAATCCTGATTTGAATACTCTATCCAGCATACTTTATGCTCTACAAATATAGGACTCACAATTACTCTTTTAAAAAAGTATAAAATCTGAAGACTTTATAATGGCCTGCCAAAAAGGATTTCATTTTTCAAGTGAACTAAGTAACAGTTAAATTATGTACTCAGGAGTATTTTAAACTCCTGGAAAAAATTTTAAATATTATAATTAAGGAACCATTCTTGTATAGCATTGTCACTTTGCCCAGTGTTGGGACCATACCTCACATTATCCTGTGTCAGATGCATAGAGGGGGGAGAGAGTTTAAAAAGGCCTCCTGGGGCTTCAATGCTAAATTTCCAGGGTTTGGTGGGTGTAAGTCATAACGTTTCATCACCAGGTTTTGATTACTGCACATAAAGAGCCTCAAATACACTGAAATATTTCACAAGGATTCTAACAATATCATATTCAATCCATCAATAACTATAAAAAATTAAAAAGGCACCCCCTCTACACAGTGCATTGTGTTCAACATACAACTTTAAAAAGAATTCAAGTCTACCCATAAAACTTTTAACGAAACAGGCCCTACCAATAATTTTTAAAATTTAATTATATAAAAGAAAAATACTCATAAGACATCTGTAATACTCCTCCTACTATGTTTGGAAAAAAAAACCCATGACTGGTCTGCTTCCAACCACGGCAGAGTATCTGCTACCAGATTTGTTGTTCTACCAAAACCAAGTACGGAACAGGCCACAATAAATGAGGCGACTGTTTTCAGGAAATGAGTAAGGCGGCGCAGATCTGAGATCCTTGAGGGAAGGGAACTAGGAAGGCCTCACGATGGCCCCAGCTTTTGCTTGTCCCACCACAAGGAGAACTAGCCCAAGCAGAGCAGCTGAGGGTAAAAAAGACCAAATTTCTGGGCTTTAACTGGGTCCATGGGTCAAGGGCTGGGCTACCCGAGAGTCTCCGTGCGTGAAGTCGAGCAGAGATCACCCATGAGACTGAAAGGTTCGGCAGTTCAGGGAGTCTTGGCAGTTCCTGCTTACTATGGACTGAATGTTTGTATCCTCACAAAATTTAGATACTCAAGACTCAACCCACAGTGCTGCTGAATTTGGAGACTGAGCCTCTAGAGGTTAAAGGAGGTCCTAAGGATGGGTCTCTGACCCAATCGGATTAGTATCCTGGTGAGATGAGCCAACACAGAGCTCACGGTACCGTACCATCCCCCCCCATACAAGCACAAAGGAGAGGTCGTGTGAGCACCCAATGAGAAGGCCACCATCTGCAACCCGAGGGAGGGGACATTTCACCAGACACCAACTGTCCTGGGGCCTTGCACTTGGACTTCCAGTCTCTAGAACCTTAAGAAAATCTATTTGTTGTTGAATTCACCTAGCCCGACGTATTTTGGTATGAAAGCCCAAGTGGACTAATACTCCACCCAACTAGGGCAGAGAGAACATTTCAGCATTCAACTGAAATACCAAAGAGAATAAGGGTCCCCTGTAATTTCCATATCAAAATAGGCCTGCCTCATAAAGAAAACCAAGCCTAACAAAAACCTTAAAAGATTCTCCCATATTATAATTATGTGACAGAACAAAATTCAACACTCTTTAAAGGAAGACAACATAATTTCACCTCCTTACAAAGAATAATCGGAGCGAACAACATAATATAAAAACTTACCACTATACAAAAAAAAAATCCCATAATCAAAATAAGAGTAATCAATAAAAAAGGATAATAGCATAATTCAAATATCAGAATTAGCAAAAAAAAAAAAAAAAGAGGTAATTTATAGCAGGTATTATCAAGAACTTAAAGCAAAAAGTGGTCATAGTCAGTAGATGGTGAGTGCTCAGCAGCGAAAAGGAAACTATAAAATTAGAATTTCTAGAACTAAAAAGTGTGATTACCAACTAAAAAAATTCACTAGATGGGGCTTAAGAGCATGGAGACTGCAGAAACAATGAACGTGAAGAAAAATCAATAGCAGTTACCTAATTTGAAGAATAAAAAAAATTTCTTGGGCAGCCCAGGTGGCTCAGCAGTTTAGCATCTGCCTTTGGCCCAGGGTGTGACCCTGGGGTCCCAGGATCGAGTCCCACGTCAGGCTCCCTGCATAGAGCCTGCTTCTCCCTCTGCCTGTGTCTCTGCCTCTCTCTCTCTGTCTCTCATGAATAAATAAAAAATCTAAAAAAAATTTTTTTTTAACTGAACATGAATAGTCTCAGTATATTAACTTTTTAAAAAACTTGCAATGTAACAAATTACTCCAAGTTAGTAGATTAAAACACCACCTATTATCAGCTCATAGTTCTACAGTCAAAATCTAGGTAGGCTTGGCTGGGTTCTATAGAGTATCACAAAGCTTCTTATTGGGGATTTGGGGTTATTTAACTGAAACACGATAACTAAAATTATGCATATGGGAACTATATAAAGTGAGGATTATCTATACATTAGAGCAGAGTTTAAATCTTCCCTCAGGGGCTCCCAGATGGCTCAGCGGTTGAACCTCTGCCTTCAGCTCAGGGCGTGACCCCAGGGTCCCAGGATCGAGTCCCGCATCGGGCTCCTTGCATAGAGCCTGCTTCTTCCTCTGCCTGTGTCTCTGCCTCTCTCTCTCTCATGAATAAATAAATAAAATCTTTAAAATAAACAAATAAATCTTTCCTCAAATGTGCATGGAACTATCAAAACCTGGAAGTAATCCAGGACAATATACATCGTATGTTCTATTTAAAAATATACATGTTTTTAAAATTAGACCCAGTATAATACCCAATTACATGGAAATTAACAATGAGGGCATATAAATAATTGAGATTATAAGAGGGAAACATAAAAATTTGTTATAATTAGTATACAACATATCAGTATCTTGGGATATAAGTAAAGCAATGCTTAGCTCTTAGAGGAAAAATTGTCTTTTATGTATTAATAAGAAAAAGACCAATTATTTTTACACCTTAAAATCATAATAGGAACATAGGAGAAAATTGGGAAAAAAATTTTTCAATAGAAGAAATAAACTAGAAAATGGAAAGTAAGTAAATGAATAGAATTCATTTTCGGTATCTAACAGGAAACCACAGCTGACAGCTTTTACTAAAGATATAAAAATGTTCTTTCTTTGGACCAATTCATTATAAACTAAATAATTATTGATAATGCAGGAGAACCAATTCTTTCTAGCTTATAAATAAGTCATACATGTTTAATGATTAAAATCATGACATATTAATTTCTAGAACACACAATTTTTGTGTAAATTTAGACTAAAATATTTATACCCAAAATTTCAATGTGATAGATTATAAATATTTCACCTCTTTCTCTGACTTCAATAACCACCAAACTTGGCATTCTAGAATACCTGGGTTTAACATACATTTTCTCATTTACTCCTCCCTCCTCAATATTTTGATTTGTTTGGGTGTATTTCATTGATGTGAATCTTCAGTTTACTCCGGGGAAAGCAGTAATATAAATTCTACCCTAAAATATACTGTTCATGGTCTTTTTTTTTTTTTTTTTTAGTGTTCATTATCTTTTTTTTTTTTAAGATTTTTATTTATTTATTCATAGAGACACAGAGAGAGAGAGAGAGGCAGGGACACAGGCAGAGGGAGAAGCAGGCTCCACACAGGGACTCGATCCCGGGTCTCCAGGATCACACCCTGGACAGAAGGTGGCGCTAAACTGCTGAGCCACCCGGGCTGCCCTGTTCATTATCTTCTAAAATGAAAACCAACTTATAGCTCTGAGTACTAAATGGTAGGTAATAATTTAATTAATAGTTTCAAAATATTTTATATGTGCTAAACCACTTACACCTCAAACAAAGGAAGTAAAGATTCCCCATGCTACAGACAAGGAAACAGACACAGAAAGTAGCACAAGGTCAAACAGCTAGAAAGTAGTAAAACAAGAACTTCAATCTGGGGCACCTGACTCCAGGTATCCTCCCCAGTTTGAATGTTAAACAAACCGCTGCTTGAGTGCAATCTTGTTCAAACTGCTAAAGTAACTCTCCCCCAACAAGTTAGTTTTCAGTTTCCCTATGTACAAACACCTTAAACATACTGAATAGGACAAATGCAAAGTCAAGTCTTGCATAAGGAAGGGATAATTTAATATCATCTAATCTGCATCCACATCATCAAAAAATAGAATATATGTAAGAGCTTCTTGATCTGATAGAGTACAGAAGAGTGACTGACATTTTTTTAAATTTTTATGTATTTATTCATAGGAGACACAGAGAAAGGCAGAGACATAGGCAGAGGGAGAAGCAGGCTCCATGCAAGGAGCCGGACGTGGGACTCGATTCCGGGTCCCCAGGGTCACGCCCCGGGCTGAAGGCAGACACTCAACCACCGAGCCACCCAGGGATCCCAAGACTGACACTTTTGATTTCACAAATCACCACTAGTATTTTGGCGGGGCGCGGAGGACAGTTAGGAAGGAGGGGAAAAACCACACCAAAATCATATTTTACTGCCTTGTAACACTGTAAACCATCTATTAAAAAGGCAAAAGAAAAAAAAAGGCAAAAGGGAGGTGCCTGGGGGGCTCAGCAGCCAAGTGTCTACCTTTGGTTCAGGACATGGTCCTGGGGTCCTGGGATCAAGTCCCGCATCAACCTCCCTGCTTCTCCCTCTGCCTGTGTCTCTGCCTCTCTCTGTCTCTCATGAATAAATAAATAAAATCTTTTTAAAAAAATTAGAAGAAACTAAAGAAAATCTTCCTTGAATGGGACAGTGATAGCTGTCACAAACAAGTCTCAGTGGTAAAGAAATATTAAATGTTCCACAGAGTGTCATAGGAGAGGTACTTATCCTTCAGGTATCAGCAGTTATAGGTCCATTAAAAAAATGTTAGAAAGACAAATATATGATTTCACTCATATGTGGACTTTCAGAAACAAAAGAGATGAGCATATGGAAAGAGGGGAAAAGGGGGAAACAAACCATAAGAGACTCTTAACTACAGAGGACGAGCTGAAGATTGATGTAGGGAGGTGGGTGGCGGACGGCCTAGATGAGTGATGGGCATTAAGGAGTGCCCTTGTGACGAGCACTGCACGTGGTATGTAAGTCATGAGTCACTGAATTCTACTACTGAAACCAATACTGCACTGTAGGCTAATGACTAGAATTTAAGTAAAATTTAAAAAATAATATTAAGGGTAGTCTGAAAGATGGGAGCAAGATTTGTTATTCCAAAAGAAGACCTGAATATGCCAATAAGCCAATGTGAACTTGAGTCCTAAAAAGGAAAGGATAAAAGGATGACCAATACCAAAATGTCTCAGGTTCCTAGAAACAATATTCTCACCACTGGGATTTAACAAATGTTGCTGATTGACAGATAACTGAAATAGGAAAGAAGACTATGAGCAAAAATATTTTTTAAAATTTTATAAAAGACAGGGGTGCAGGTTGAGTGTTTGCCTTTGGCCTGGGTGGTGGGCTTTGGTCGTGATCTCGGCATCCTGGGAGTCCCGGGATTGAGCCCCAAATCAGGCTCCCTGCTCAGCAGGAAGTCTGCCTGCCCCTCTCCCCAACTTGTGCCCTCTCTCTCAAACGAATAAATAAAATATTAAAAAAAAAAAAAAAAAAAACTTTGTAAAAGACAAAGTGAAAAACCAAAAGGGGCGGGGAGGGAAAAGGTTAGATCTGGGGGACACAAGGCAACCAAGGAAAGAAAAAAAAACATAACAGGTGATTTCCAAAAAATTACATATCCTTAAGTTTTATTTTGATATCTAGGTAACTGATTATTGAATTATCAGTTGTCAAGTTTCTGGAGTTTGGAATTCTATAGAATATACTACCAACAAGGTCTAGTCTTTTAACACTCAAAACACTTTTTTCTTTTTATTTTTAAGATTTTCTTTATTTATTCATGAATGACACGCAGAGAGAGGCAGAGACACAGGCACAGGGAGAACTGGCTCCATGCAGGGAGCCCAACGTGGGACTAGATCCCGAGTCCCCAGGATAACGCTCTGGGCTGAAGACAGATGCTCAACCATTTGAGCCACCCGGGCGTCCCAACACTCAACATACCTTTAAAGTTCTTTCATTTAAACAAAAAACGCAGCATAGAGACACATCTACCAAAGAACACTGCTATAGTATTATGTTGCATATTTACTTGTAGAAAAAACCTCACCCTCTTGCCTTACTTTCAAACTATAATCGAAATAAGCTTAGAACTAATTATAAGGAATAAAAATATCTATTTTTAATTATCAACATCATCAATTCACATGAAACAAAAATATAAATTACAATGCCTTTTCTCTTAAATGCTAAAAGAGCATAAACAATATTCCTTTTTATGATTATACTACCCTGATCATAAAACCATATGAAAGAACTAAGTCCAAAACCAGCTAAGACTATGAAAATGAAGAGAAACAAGACAGGGGAACTTGCCCAAGGACGCCGACATTTCACTGTGGTTACTGGTGGCAGAACAGAGAACAGTGTAGAAGGACCAAGCAGGGACACGGTTCTCATATAAGAAATGTACTATATGGAGGAGAGTGTCTCAGAATCAGGGGGAAGGACAGACGATTCAGTAGTGATCAGACAATAGATTATTATCTACTACAGCTGATTATCCAATCAAATTCCTCCTCAGATCCTACACAAAGATCAAGTCCTGGTAGATGAAAGACCTACCTGTGAAAATCAAAACTCTAAAAAACCTTCAGAAAAAAATATGGCAAGATCGTTATAACCTCAGGGTAGAGAAGGCTTTCTTCAAACAAGAAAAATGAAATCAAGGGAGACAGTACCAACGATTTAAAACTTAAATTTTCGGGATCCCTGGGTGGCGCAGCGGTTTGGCGCCTGCCTTTGGCCCAGGGCACGATCCTGGAGACCCGGGATCGAATCCCACGTCGGGCTCCCGGTGCATGGAGCCTGCTTCTCCCTCTGCCTGTGTATCTGCCTCTCTCTCTCTCTCTCTGTGTGACTATCATAAATAAAATAATAATAATAAAAATTTTTAAAAATAAAACTTAAATTTTCTTAATAACAGACATCAGAAAGTAAAAAGCAACAAAGGACGTACATACATGGAACTCTAAAACTCAGTAAAACAAAATAATCCAATAGAATAAGTAAAATTAACAACCGGGTAAATTCAGAAAAAGAAAAGAGATTAGCCAAGAAATGAGAAGATGCTCCATTTTACTAGCAATGAAGTTGAAATGAAAACACTGCCCTATTTCACTCCCATCAAACTGGCAGAGATCTAAAAATATAATACCCAGTGTTCCTAAGAATGTGGAACAAGAATGAACCTCACTGCCACTGCTGGTGGGAGTAAAATTCCCCACAAGCACTTGGAAAGGCAGTTCTGCACTAATATTCTGCAAGTTTGCACTATCTTTAAATAAGGAATTCTCCTTCAAGATACAATCCCTAGAGAATCTCTCACATAAACTAAAATATCACTAAAAACATCCACTGCACTGTTGTCTGTGGCAAAAACCTGGCAAAAACTTCATGCCCATCAACAGGAGACTGTATATTCATACAGTGGAATACCACACAAGTGTTAAAATTAATGAACTAGAGCTACAAATATCAGCAATAATTCACAAAATGGTGAGTGACAATATACAAATGACAATGACACTATTTTTAGGAAGTTTAAAAGCAGGCAAAACAATACCCCGTATATATGTGTGTGTATCATTTATAAAATACACTCATATCTTTTTGGAGAGTGTTTAAATCTGAGAAAGGAGGAAAAAATAGGATTAGGTAGCTGCTAAGTATACCAAAGAATCTCAACTCTGTCTTGAATGTTTTCTTAAAATAAAAAAATCTCAACTCTGTCTTGAATGTTTTCTTAAAAAAAAAAATATGGCCAGATATTAGGCTTGACGGAGCTGGCTGACAGTAAAAGGCCTGTGTGTCACATCCTGTACTTTATGCTAAAATACATCAATTAAGAATTTTAAGTATCTGAAGGCCTAAGGCTGTAAACAAAATACAGAAATTAGCTGTTAAAGTGATCTTTCTCATCCATAACCAAAAAATTTAATTGTAATTTTTTGCAAAGATTATATCAACCTCATTGCGTTCAAGATCTGCCTTAACAAGTATGTAAATGTAAAAAAAAAATAAAAAAATAAAAAACAAGTATGTAAATGTTATAAACCTGAACATATTAAGTAAATTGTATTGTAGGAGCGCTATCAGTATTTTTATGTAAGCGTTTTACTTTTTATTTAGGTGTGTGCGTGCACATGCATGTGCTTGCTTCAAGTAAGCTCTACACCCACCCTAGGTTTAGACTCAGGACCTAGATCAAGAGTCGCACACTCCAGACTGAGCCAGCAAGATGTGGCTAGTTAAGCATTTGATAAAATTTCACTGGAGAAAAAATTCCAGGACCAAAGGCCTGGAAATTCAGATTTCACTTAAAAAGTCTCCTTTCGGGGGCGCCTGGGTGGCTCAGCTGGTTAAGCCTCCAACCCTTGATTTCAGCTCAGGCCATGATCCCCAGGTTGTGAGATCGAGCCCCCCGGCTTGGCTCTGCACTGGGTATGGAGCCTGCTTTGAGTTCTCTCTCTCTTCGCCTGCTCCTCCGCCCTCTCAACCCCCAGCACTGCTCTCCCATGTGTGTGCGCTCTCTCTCTCTCAAATATATAAATATATATCTTAAAAAAAAAAAAGTCTAGGGGCATCTGGGTGGTTCAGTCATTTAAGAATCTGCCTCCTGCTCTGGTCATGACCCTGGGGTCCAGGGATTGAGCCCCGAGCTGGGTGCCCTGTTCTGTGGGGAGTCTGCTTCTCCCTCTCCCTCTAACCTCCCCCCTCCCAGCCCCCACTCAAGCTCTTTCACTCTCAAATAAATAAAATCTTTAAAAAAAAAAGCCTCCTTTCATTTTTTTTAAAAGATTTTAATCACTTATTCATGAGAGGACAGAGAGAGAGAGAGCGAGGCAGAGACACAGGCAGAGGGAGAAGCAGGCTCCATGTGGGGAGCCCGACGTGGGACTCAATCCTGAGACCCAGGGGTGATGCGCCCTGGGCCGAAGGTGGCGCTAAGCCGCTTAGCCACCCAGGGATCCCCCAAAGTCTCCTTTCAAGATAAAAGTGCCCACTTCAGTCCACTGTGTCATTTACGGAGGTAGAATTGGAGCTCAGCTTTGTGGGACATAAATTGTTAGGAAGGCAATACCAAGGTCGTTGAAAAAAAGAGAAAGGCTATCTATCAGTCAATTGAAAATGGCACAAAGGCAGAAAGTGAACAAAAAAAATAAATAAATAAATAAAAGGTTACCTGGCTTGAGTGGGGGAGAAAAATGATGTGCAAGAACTAGAGTTGGGGAGAGAACAAGTCCTGACTTGGGAGGCAACGCGGTAAGACTGGAAAAATTGGTGTGGAACATAAGGAAGTGCCACCTTCCCTTTAACAATATCGCTCCATCTTCCTGCTGTGGCTCCTCCCTCGGAGGGACGCCCTCCTCTTGGACACCTCTGGGCACGGCTGCCCCGCAAGAACCCGGCAGGCCACTCTCACACCTGGAGGTAGAGGACGGCGGGACGTGTGTGGATATAGTTTCCTTTTTTTTTTTTTTTTGACCGAGCGCTTGAAAGGAATTTTATCCAGCACAACAAAAATCCAGATTTGAAGAAATCAAATGAAATATTTGGACAGCCCGGGTGGCCCAGCGGTTGAGCGCCCGCCTTCAGCCCAGGGTGTGATCCTGGAGCCCGGGGATGGAGCCTGCTTCTCCCTCTGCCTCTCTGTCTCTCTGAATAAATAAATAAAATCTTTAAAAAGACGTATATATATACATTTAAGGAGCTCTGACGCCGCCACGGCTAGCGCACCCTCCGGGGTTTGCAGGATCGGACTCCCAGGAGAGAGACGCACCTGCCGGGGTCCCCCGCCCCTCACGGGCCAGCACCAGGTGCGACGCGTCTGCGGACACGGGCCCAGCACCGCGTTTCCCCGGGGCCCGAGGCGGGGGCCTCTTCCCCACGCGGTGACGTCAGGCAGCAGCGCTCGGCCGCCAGCGAGACTGCGGGAGCGCAACTGGCCTCACCCCCATCCCCCTTAGTCGCGGGGTGACCTCCTCATACACACGGCGGGACGCGGCTCCTCCGTGTGGGCAGCCCGGCTAGGGGCGGCCGGGGGCTCGGGGGCGCGCGTGTGCCCGCGGCCCAGGGCGTGACCCCGGGGTCCTGGGATCGAGTCCTGCGTCGGGGCCCCGCGCGGAGCCTGCTGCTCCCTCCGCCTGCGTCTCTGCGTCTCTGTGTCTCCACTGAGGAAAGAGCGAGAGGAGGACGTCACCTTCCAGAGGAGGCCTGCGCCGGGACCCCCGTGGGCCCTCCGGGGAGGACGGGATGTGCACGGCCTGCGGCTCCGGGCCCGCCGCCCTGCGCCCCGCGCCCCGCCTCCTGCGGGGCCCGAGACCGCGGACCCCGGGGTCAGCTCGACAGCCGCGCCGGGACCATCCGAGGCTCGCGCACTGAACGACGAGGCCAACACAAGAATGACACGACGCGCCCCCCCCCAAAAAAAAAGAGAAAAAAAAAAGAAAAAAAAAAAAAGCAGCCGGGAATGGTGCTAAGCACGCGAGTGAGTCCCAAAGGGCAATGAACGGGCCACGACCGCAGGCGAGCGCACTCCCGGGTCCCGGCGCCCCGAGTGACAACCGCTCCCGCCACTTGATCCTCCCGCGGGGCTGTTTACAGAGGAAAAGCGGATTCAAGTCCCGAGAGCCCGACGGTCCGCGGCTCCCTCCACGGGGCGGACGAGGCGCTCGCAGCCCCCCCCCCCCCCCCCCCGTCGTCGTCGTCGTCGAAAGGTTTTAGTGACTTATCCCGGGTCCAGGCCGGGACCCAGGCCTCCGGCAGCCGCGCCCGCCACCTACCCACGTCCTGCTCGAAGGGGTTGGCCGCGAACAGGGGCATCCTGCCGCCGCCCGGGCGCGGCCCCGACCCGACCCCGAGCCTCCGCGGTCCGGCCGAGGCGCGGCGCCTGCTCCGGGCGGGGTGGCCGCGGCCGCCGCTTCCTAGACGGCTCGGCTCGGCTCGGCTCCGGCTCCGGCTCCGCCCCCGCCGCGCACTTCCGCCGCGCACTTCCGCCGCGCACTTCCGCCCCGCAGCGGCCCGGCGCCCGCCTGACGGGCCAGCCCCGGGCCTGCGCTCCGGCCCGCGCCCCCTCGCGGGAGCAGCGCCCGCCGGCCCGCGGACCCTCCGAGCGCCCCCGGCGCCCCCGCCTCCCGGGAAGAGGCGGCGGACCCTCCCCGGGCTCCGCCAGGGCGCGCAGGCGGCCGCCGCGGCCACCTCCCCATCGCTAGGACCCCGGCCGGCCTCGGAGCAGGGGGCCTTCGGGGGCCGGACGAGGTCGCGCGAGACTTGGGCGCTCGCAGAGCCCCGGAGGCGCCGGCCGCGCGGGGCCGCCCCGGCTCTCCCGCCCTTCGCGCTGTCCCTCCGCGCGCCGCCGCCCCCAGGTTGCGGACCGTCGGGCCGCTGCTCCCGCGCAGACCGGGTCCCCGGGTCAGGCGGACGACGTGCAGGTGCGCTTTCCCGGCCACGCCCCCGCGCCGGCCACGCCCCCGCGTGCTGTTACGTAGTTACGTAGCTTCCGTGGTTCTTACGTTCCCCGGCGCCGCCTCCTCGGGGCGCGGCCTCGGCGCCCGGGTTCGGCCGCTGCTGCGTCCTCGGCATCCGGAGCAGCCGAGCGGCCCGCGGAGCAAGGTGCGCCCGGCTCTGCTGGAACTCGGGGTCTCCCGGTCGTCCCTTGATGTCAAAGGGTTATTTGCGACAGCTTAGCCGCGGGTCAGACAAAGCCGGTTTACAGCCTCGGGTGTAGACGGGCCCGGGGGGCGGGGCGCCTGCCGTGCCCAGGGCGTGACCCCGGGATCCAGCCCGCGCCGGGCCCCCGCGGGGCCTGCCCCTCCCTCGGCCCGGGTGTCAGGAACAACTAAATACAGCGTGTGTTTCGTTAAGGGCTCCCGGGAGCGGGCACCCGGTGTTCGGACACGGCCCACGCGGAGTCGCCTTGTGTCGGGCCGGCGGAAGGCCTGGGAAGGGCCCCGAGGGGCCGGGATGCTCCGGGGCGTCGGCCGCACCCGCAGGTGAGCGACGGACCTCGACGGCCTCACCTGCTGCGGGTCCGCTCGGGACGGCCCGTCCGCGTCCCCGTCCCGGTCCCCGTCCGCGTCCGCGTCCCCGTCCCCGTCCGCGTCCCCGTCCCCGTCCCCGTCCCGGTCCCCGTCCGCGTCTGCCGCTGCCCGCGGTGCGCGCACACCCTCCCCAAGGTAAATCTGGGACAGCTTAGCGCTGGCATCCAAGGCCCTAAATACTCGTTTAGCGGTGTTGAGCGTCACAGTGACGTAGTAGTGATCTGACGTCACCGTGCCCGAGGCGCGGGAGGGAGCGGCCCGGCGGGCGTCGAGGTCCTTGCAGCGCTGAGCCGCTGCAGGAGCCCGACTAGGGGCCAACCGGCCTTCGGAACGGGAAGCACTCACGATTGATTGATTGATTGATTGATCGATCGATTTAATTTGATTTATTTATTCATGAGAGAGACAGAAAGAGAAGCAAAGACCCAGGCAGAGGGAGAAGCAGGCTCCATGCAGGGAGCCCGACGCGGGACTCGATCCTGGGACCCCGGCGTCACGCCCTGGGCCGAAGGCAGACGCTGAGCCCCCCCCAGGGATCCCCAGCACCCACGTGTTAAGGATGCACCTCAGCTTGGGCCGACCACGCTCAAGACTCCGGTGTTGACCTGCCCCCGCGTGTTCTCAGTCCCTGGGTGAGCGCCGCTCATTAGCAGAAACCCCAGGAGTCGCTGGGAGCCAGACTTAAAGAAGGATGCTCAGACTGTTCACGCACCTTCACCTAATGAAGTCATTGAAGAATTAAAAACATGCGTCAGCGGCAGATCCAGAAGCCCTGGCGTGTAAAGAAATGCAGCTTTCTGGGGGGCAGCCCAGGTAACTCAGCGGTTTGGCACCTGCCTTCGGCCCAGGGCGTGACCCCTGGTCCCAGGATCGAGTCAGGCATCGGGCTCCCTGCATGGAGCCTGCTTCTCCCTCTGCCTGCGTCTCTGCCTTGCGCCCCCTCTCTGTCATGGATAAATAAATAAAATCTTTTAAAAAAAAAAAAAAGAAAGAAAGAAATGCAACTTTTACATTTTTCTGTGGGATCACCCCTTTAGAGCTCCTATCACAGGGACGGTGCTAACCCCCAGGAAGGCCACGAGGGAAGGTGACCCTAGTCACCAGTCTAGAAACACTGGAGATGGTCCGTGCATCTAGCGTCTTGGTGAGACCTTTGCATGGTCTTCAAAGGGACCCGAGTTTGGTTTGTTTTCTTAAGACTATAATCTGCCCCTGTGGCTACAGTGGCTAATAAATCAAGTGCTTTACGAATTCTCTCTCTCTCTCTCTCTCTCTCTCTCGTTCTCTCTTTTTCTCTGTTTCAGTTTAGATAATTCTGTCTCTCTGATGAGTGGTATATTGTTTTTTATGAATCTCCAAAGCAGTTTATTTGGGTTATTTTTTTAATAGTTTTCTTCTTTTGGAATGATTTTAGATTTACAAAAAAAGTTAACATAAAAAAAAAGTACAGAGGGCAGCCCCAGTGGCACAGCGGTTTAGCGCCGCCTTCAGTCCAGGGCGTGATCCTGGAGACCCAGGATCGAGTCCCATGTCAGGCTCCCTGCATGGAGCCTGCTTCTCCCTCTGCCTGTGTCTGTGCCTCTCTCTCTCTCTCTCTCTCTCTGTGTCTCTGAATAAATAATCTTTAAAAAAAAAAAAAATAGTACAGAGAATTCTCACTTACCCTTTACCCCGTTTCTCCCATTGTTAAGTAAGATCTTAGAGTTCCACGAGACTTTGTTAAAGCTAAGAAACCAACACTGGCTTATTGTCATTCAGTAAACTCCAGACTTTATTTGGATCTTACCAATGTGTACATCAGTGTCCTCTTTCTTCCCCCTCCAGATCCAACCTAGTTGTGTCAGAGTTCCCCGAGACTAGCCCCTCATTTATTGATTCGCCAGGACATGACGTGACAGATGCGTAACCAACTAAGCCACCCAGGAGCCCCGGAGAGACTTAAGTGAGGTCAGGCATGTGGTTCTCTGCACAGTCGAGCTACACCGAAGCTCCCTGTAGCCCTGTGGTCAGGTCTCCGCCGTCCTTGAGCTTGTACCTCCGGCTCAGCCGGCCCAGCCCCAGCACACCTGCTTACAGGCTTGCCTGTCCCCCTCTAGGTGAGCCAGGAAGCCTGCAAGGGGTTGGGTGGTCCCCTTCCCCCTCCATAGAACCCCCAGTTCGTAAGCTCTCCTCCGGTCAGTTTCTCTTGGGGTCAGGCTTATCTCAGAACAGCTCCGTTTCCCCTCCCCCAGCCAGAAGCACCAAGAGATTTTCTGAGATCTCCACTGTGAGAACACTGCAGCCCTCCCGGAGGTAACACTCAAAAAGGATGTTGTCCCGTTGCCAGGTTCCCTCCTAAATTTTTAACCCTCAGCTTTGTTCACACTGAGCTTGTAGCAGTTGCCAGTTGCGGATTAGCTTTTCCTACTCCAGCAAGTTGTGATCCTTTATAACTGCCCGTCTGTCTCCAATTTGGGGGCCCGCCGTTTGCCCTGAGACCTCAGTTCTCCGATGGATCTAAGAATTGCTGATTTACAGTTCAGCTTTTTCCCCCTTGTCATGTGGATGAGAGAGACAATTTCTTTTTTAAGTTTTTTTAGATTTTAATTCCAGCGTAGTTAACATACAGTGTTTCAGGGACACCCGGGTCGCTCGGTGGTTGAGCATCCGCCTTCGGCTCAGAGTGTGACCCCGGGATCCAGGATCGAGTCCTGCATCAGGCTTCCTGCATGGAGCCTGCTTCTCCCTCTGCCTGTGTCTATGCCTCTGTCTGTGTCTCTCATGAATAAATAAATATTTAAAAGAAAAACATACAGTGTCATACTAGTTTCAGATGGACAACAGTAATTCAACAGTTCCATGTATTAATGCTAATCAAGATTATCGTACTTTTTAATTTAAATTCAATTAACATATAACGTATTATTAGTTTCGGGGTAGAGGTCAGTGATTCATGAGCCTTACATAACACCCAGCGCTCATTACATCACATCCCCCCCTTAATGCCCGTCACCCAGTGACCCTGTCTGCCCACCTCCTCCCCTCCAGCAACCCTCAGTTTCTTTTCTATGATTGAGAGTCTCTTATGATTTGTCTCCTCTGATTTCATCTTGTTTTATTTTTCTCTCTTCCTCTATGATCCTGTTTTGTTCCTTAAATTTTACATTTGAGACCATATGATAATTTTCTTTCTCTGATTGACTTATTTCGCTTAACATAATATCCCCTAGTTCCATCCTCATTGCAAATACCAAGATTTCATTTTTTTAATGGCTAAATAGTCCACTGCATATACGTACCACGTCTTTATCCATTCATCTGTCGATGGACATCTGGGCTTCTCCGTAGTTTGGCTGCTGTGGACGTTGCTGCTGTGAACACTGGGGTGCAGGTGCCCCTTCGGATCACTATGTTTGTATCCTCTGGATAAATCCTCAGTAGTGCAGTGGCTGGGTCGTAGGGCAGCTCTATTGTTAACTTTACGAGGAACCTCCACCGGTTTGCGTTCTCGCCAAGAGTGTAAGAGGGCTCCTTTCTCCACATCTTACCAACATCTGTCATTTCCTGACTTGTTGGTTTTAGCCATTCTGACAGGTGTGAGGTGGTGTCTCATTGTGGTTTTGATTTGTATTTCTCTGAATCCGAGTGATATTGAGCATTTTTTCATGTATCTGTTGGCCATTTGTAGGTCTTCTTTGGAGAAATATCTGTTCATGTCTTCTGCCCGTTTCTTGCCTGGATTATTTGTTCTTTGGGTGTAGAGTTTGATAAGTTGTTTATAGATTTTGGATACAGGCCTTTAACTGATTTGTCATTTCCAAACATCTCCCATTCTGTAGGTTGCCTCTTAGTTTTGTTGACCGTTTCCTTTGCTGTGCAGAAGCTTTTTATTCTGATGTAGTCCCGATAGCTTATTTTTGCTTTTGTTTTCCTTGCCTCGGCAGACAGATCTAGGAAAATGTAGCTATAGCCACTGTCGGAGAAATGACTGCTATGTTCTCTTCTAGGATTTTTATGATTTCAGGTCTCACATTTAGGTCTTTCGTCTATTTTGACTTTATTTTTGTGTATGGTGTAAGAAAGTGGTCCAGTTTCATTCTTCTGCATATAACTGCCCAGTTTTCCCAATATCATGTGTTAAAGAGACTCTCTTTTTCCCATTGCATGTTCTCTCCTCCTTTGCTGAAGATTGATCATACAACTGTAGGTTTATTTGTGGGTTTTCTGTTCTATTCTGTTGATTATATGTCTGTCTTTGGCCAGACCATACTGTTTTGATTACTACAGCTCTGTAATATGACTTGAAGTCTGGAATTGTGATACCTCCAATTTTGTTTTCCTTTTTCTTTTTTTTTTTTTTAATTTTTTTAAATTTATTTATGATAGTCACACAGAGAGAGAGACAGAGGCAGAGACACAAGCAGAGGGAGAAGCAGGCTCCATGCACCGGGAGCCCGACGTGGGATTCGATCCCGGGTCTCCAGGATCGCGCCCTGGCCAAAGGCAGGCGCCAAACCGCTGCGCCACCCAGGGATCCCTGTTTTCCTTGGCTATTCAGGGTATTTTGTGGTTCTATACAAATTTTAGGATTGTTTGTTCCAGTTCTGTAAGAAATGCTATTGGTGTTTTGATAGGAATTGCATTGAAGTGTAGATCGCTTTGGGTAGTACAGACATCTTAATAACGTTTGTTCTTCCAATCCATAAGCGTGGAATGTCTTTCCATTTCTTTGTGTCATCTTCAGTTTCTTTCATCATTGCTTTGTAGCTTTCACAATACACGTCATTCACTTCTTTGGTAAAGTTTTTCCTAGGCATTTTATTATTTTTGATGAAATTATAAACGGGATTGTTTTCTTAATTTCACTTTCTGCCGTTTCATTATTAGTGTATAGAAATGCAACAGATTTCTGAACAATGATTTTTGTGTCCTGCAACTTTACTGGATTCATTTATTAGTTCTAGTTTTTTGGTGGAGTCTTTAGGGTTTTCTATATGTAGTATCGTGTCATCTACAAATAGTGAAAGTTTTACTTCTCCCTTACCAATTTGAATACCGTTTTGTTTTCTTTCGTTTTGTTTTGTCTGACTGCTGAGGCTAGGACTTCCAGTGCTGTGTTGAATAAAAATGAATAAAAGTGGTGAGAGTGAACATCCTTGTCCTGTTCCTGACCTTAGGAGAAAGCTCTCAGTTTTTCCCCATTGAGTATGATGTTCACTGTGGGTTTTTCATATGTAACCTTTATTATGTTGAAGTATGCCTCTAAATCTGCTTTCTTGAGGGTTTTGCTTGTTTCGTTTTAAGTAAGCTCTACTTCCCAATGTGGGGCTTGAATTCATGAGGCCAGGATCAAGAGTCACAAACTCTAAACCAGCCAGGCGCCCCCTGTTGAGGGTTTTTATAAATCACGAATTGATGTACTTTGTCCAGTGCTTTTTCTGCCTCTATTTAAAAAGATCAATATCATTTTTCTTTCTCTTATTGATGAGATGTATATTACACTGATTGATTTGAGAATATTGAACCAAACTTGCGTCCTATGTATAAATTCCACTTGATTGTGGTAAATGATTTTTTAGTGTATTGTTGGATTCAGTTTGCTAGTAGTTTGTTGAGGATTTTTGCATCTATGTTCATCAGAGTTATTGGCCTGTAGTTCTCTCTCTCTCTCTCTCTCTCTCTCTCTCTCCCTTTTTTTTTTTTTTTTTTTTTTTCCGGTGTCTTTATCTGGCTTTGGTATCAGGGCAGTGCTGGCCTCATAGTATGAATTTGGAAGCTTTCCTTCCTCTTCTATTTCTTTTGGAATGGTTTGAAAACAATAGGTTTCTTCTTTCTTATTCAAATATTTGATAGATTTCGCCCATGAAGCTGTCTGGTCCTGGACTTCTGTTTGTTGGGAGTTTTTTTTTATTACAGATTCAATTTCATTGTTGGTAGTCAGTCTGTTCAAATTTTCTACTTTTTCTGATTCAGTTTTGGGATATTCTACATATCTAGGAATGTATCCATTTATTCTAGGTTGTCCAATTCATTGGCATGTAATTTTTCATGATAGTCTCTTATAATCCTTTGTATTTCTGTGGTGTCAGTTGTTATTTACCCTCTTTCATTTCCGATTTTAAGTCTTCTCTCTCTCTCTTTTCTTGGTGAGTCTGGCTAGAAGTTTATCAATTTTGTTGATCTTTTCAAAGAACCAGCTTCTAGTTTCACTGATCTGTTTTTTTTTTAATTTCTATTTCATTTATTTCTTTTCTAATCTTTATTGTTTCCTTCCTTCTGCTGCTTTTGTGTTTTGTTTATTGTTCTTTTTCTAGATCCTTTAGGTATAAGGTTAAGTTGTTTATTTGAGACTGTTTTTTGCTTCTTGAGGTAGGCCTGTATTGCTATAAAATTCCCTCTTAAATCTGCTTTTGCTGCATCCCCAAATTTTGGATCATTGTATTTTCATTTTCATGTGTTTCCATATAATTTTTTATTTCTTGATTGACCCATTCATTGTTTGGTAGCATCTTATTTAACCTCCATATATTTGTGCTCTTTCCAGTTTTTTCCTTGTGGTTGATTTCTAGTTTTATAGTGTCGTGGATGGAAAATATGCCTGGTATGACTTAACTCTTTGAATTTGTTGAGACTTTTGTTTTGTGGCCTAATAGGTGATCTATTCTGGAGAATGTTCCATGTCCACTTGAAACTAATGAGTATTCTGCTGTTTTAGAATGGGAATGTTCTGAATATATCTGTTAAATCCATTTGGTCTAGTGTATCATTCAAAGCCATTGGTACCTTGTTGATTTTCTGTTTGGATGACCTGCCCATTAGTGTAAGTGGGGTGTTAAAGTCACCTGCTATTACTGCGTTACTATTAATTAGTTCCTTTATGTTTGTTATTAACAGTTGGGTTATTGGGTGCTCCCATGCTGGGTCCATAAATGTTTCTGGTTGTTATATCTTCTTGTTGGATTGTCCCCTTTATTACTATATGGTGTCTTTCTTTGTCTCTTGTTACAGTCTTCATCTTAAACTATATTTTGTTCTGAGACTTAACTATAGAGAGTAAACAGAGGGCTGCTGGAGGGGAGGTGGACAGGGGATGGGCTAAGTGGGTGATGGGAATTAAGGAGGGCACTTGTGATGAGCACTGGGTGTTATATGTAAGTGACGAATCACTAAGTTCTACTCCTGAAACCAGTGTTGCACTATATGCTAACTAGAATTTAAATAAAATCTTGAAACAATAAAGAAATAGAGTGTATTTTGTGTGATATATGTATTGCTGCCTTGGCTTTCTCTTGACATCCATTTGCATCATAAATGTTTCTCTGTCCCTCACTTTCAATTTGCAGGTATTTTTAGGTCTGGAAGGAGTCTCTTCCAGGCAACATATAGATGGGTCTTGTATTTTTATCCACTCTGGGAAGTAACAGCTCCTAAGCTCCTTAGATGCTGCACTAAAAACTGCCAAGTTGACTGTCTTTTCTCCCTCTGCTCAAGCATTGGTACCATAGTGTTTTGGGCCAATGTACTGGAAACTTTAAAGTAAGTTGTAACTGCACTATTATTCCAATTTTTTTAACCTGATTTTTCACTTATTTTTTCAAAACGTTTTTGCTGTTCCCTTCGCCCTTTCTCTCTGCCATTGTTTCCATTATATCCCAGGCTATTGTTTCCTCCATGTCTTCCAATTCTTCCTGTTGAAGAAAGGCACCAAATGTAGGGAGTGCATAGAGGCTGGGATTTACTTCCTGCTTTGTTAATTGAGTCACAATCACATAAGGCTTCATCTCTCCCAAAAAGGGTCTTTTTTTCTTCTAAAGACATTATATGGGCTAGCGTAGCCCTGCAGCATAAACCAACTTAATTATTCTGAACAGCATTTTTATGGTTTTCTTCTCTTACTCAAGAACCTACTGGATTTTTCCTGCCATAGAAAGTTCAATCTAAAATGTCTTTGTCTCTGATAAAGAACTCATTTTTGCTTACCCAGTAACCTTGTTTTCCATGGCATAACGCATCAGTTTTTGAAGCCAGATGAAACTTCAAATCACAGCCCTGCCACTTACTATGTGATTTTGGGAAAATACTTAAGTTCTAGGAACCTTTGGTTTTCTTATCTGTAAGTATACACTTCACAAGTTTGCTATGAAGATAAAATGGAATCATGAGAGCTTCTTATATAAAAAGTGCCCAATAGCACTTATTGCAGTACTTACAAAAGAACTTTCTGCAATGATGGATGTGTCCTATATTTGCGCTCCTCAATATAGTAACCATTAGCCACCTGTGGCTATTGATCCCTTGAAATGTAGCTAGTGCTTTTAAAGAACTGAATTTTAAATTTTATTTCAGTTAAATAGCCACGTGTGGCATGTGGCTGGTATATTCAACAGAGCAGCACTAGGCAATACCATGAAAATCAGTCGGAGAAATAGAAGTGCTTTTTGTTAGTATTACTAACAAAAAGCACTTGTGCTTCATTATATTTCACTTTCCAAAAATACATGCTTCTTTCGCCCAACTTCATCTTTTGCCTCTTTTCATTTCACATCTGGAAACTTAAGATCTGATTCAACATCTGTCTTCTGCAGAAGTATTCCTCCGTTGGTCCCAATCCACACATCTTCCGCTTTCCATCTTCCACTTCCACTTTTATTGAACAGAGGGCCAACGTTGCACTATTTTGCACAAAATGTTCTTTTAACCTATTGTGTGTGATAGTTGTTAACTCTCCAAGGGCTCAATATAAGGATCTGTGTGGTTTTTAAATCCTGTGCCCCTCCCAACAAATTAACCCATTACTTAGAATACTATAATCACTGCATTATGAACTAATATTTGTGCCCCTCTCCCCAAACTTAGAGTTTGAAATCTAACCCTTAATAGGATGATAGTTGGAGGTGGGGCCTTTGAGAAGTAAATAAGTCATGAGGGTAGAGTCCTTATGAATAAGATTAGTGCCCTTAGAAGAAGAGGTGAGAGAGCTAGCTCACTCTTTTTATCATCTGAGGATACCACAAGAACTTGGCAGTCTGTAACCCAGAAGAGGATCCTCACCAGAACCTGACCATGCCCATACCTTGATCCCAGACTTCCAGCCTCCAGAACTGTGAGAAATAAATTTCTGTTGCTTATAAACACCTAATCTATGATATTTTGTTACAGCAGCCCAAGCTAAGATGCACTTGAATAGCCCTATGTTTGATTGATGACTTCTTTTACCTCTCTAATTTTCCTTCCTCTCGCTTTCCAGTCCTAACCACTGTTCTCCTGAAGCTGGCTGAAAAGAACAAAGAAGTGCCCAAATAGCCAATAAAATTCTTACTCTTTTCTTTGTGTTACTTTATTTTCCCCGCTCCTTCACAATGGATAAAAGTACCTTTCAGGTATATTATATTTCTCACAGTTTATATATAGTAAACATTAGGTGCCTACCATTTGCAAAATATGAGGGGTGGGATAAGGGTTGATGACAGGGAGGCATGAAAATGATAATAGTAACTGCCCTCGAATGAGTTATATTCAGATGGGAGGGCTCATCTATGAAAATGATTGATTAATGGTAGAGAATACATAGGCAAAAGACAGAAATACCAAGTGTTGGCTAAATAGAACAATAGTACTTATGTATGCATTAAAATATTTTAATTGCCTAATTGAGGGTAGTTAGCCCAACAAATTTGGTGTTGGTAATGATTATGATTGTAATTAAAAAGATGTGTCTCAAATGAAACTCACAAATCGAATAGATTGGATCCTTAGCAAATTAAAAAGAGAAACTGTATGGACAGTGTAGAAATAAAGATCACCTTGGAAATCAGCTTATGAAAAAGTAAAGGATAAATGGAAATGACAATAATATTGAAAGGTCATGTTAAAAGGGTCAGAGAAGAGAAAAAAGACGCACAAATTCAGGAAATCGTGTGAGTGCACATGTGTGTGTGTTTTAAAGAAAGATACTGAGGAGTCCAGCCCAAGATAGCAACAGGAAGAACTCAGCTCCTCCATGGGTTACCCCAAATTACACCTATTATAGGACGATTCCTCCTGTGGAAGAACTGAGGGCTGACTGAACAGCTACCAAACAGCCAGAGACAGAGATATTTTTCTAATTTGTCATGTTTTGATTTTTGTTCTTTTTGGTTTTGTATTCTTTCTTCTTTCTTTTGTTATTTTCTTCTTTCTCTCTCTCTCTCTCTCTCTCTCTCTCTCTCTCTCTCTCTCTCCTCCTCTTCCCATAAAAAGCCACAGTTTAAAAGGATAACTACCATATACAGCCACAGCTCAGGCCAGCCAACAAAACTCACCAGGCCCACATAGGGACACCATACATAAGATCATTCCTTCAAGTTTAGAAGTAGCCGTTCTACGTAATCCATAGAAACAAACTCAGAGGGGGCCTGAGTGGCTTAGTTAAGTGTCCGCCTTTGGCTCACTTCATGGTCCCAGTGTCCTGGGAACGGGCTCCACGTGGGGGTGGGGGGGTCCCTCATTGGGGGGCCTGCTTCTCCCTCTCCCTCTGCCTCTTACTCCTCATGCTTGTGCTTGCTTTCTGTCAAATAAATAAAAGAAACAAACACAGAAAGTCAGACAAAATGGGGAGACAGAAGAATACTCCAAAAGAAAGAAGAAGAAAAAAAAAAAACCAGTAAAAGAATTAAATGAAACAGAGATAAGCAATGTGCCTGACAAAGAATTTAAGGTAATGATCATAAGGATACTCCCCAGGCTGGAGAAAAGAGTGAAGGAGCTCAGTGAGACTTCCAATAAAAAGAAACTATTAAAGGAACCAATCAGAGATGAGTAATACCATAATTGAAGTAAACACACTAGAGGAAATCAACAGTAGATTACAGGATGCAGAGCACATCAATGATCTGGAAGGCAGGGTAATGGAAAGCACACAGGCTGAACAGTAAAAAGAAAATAATTTTTTTTAATGAGGATAGATTGGGCCCCTGGGTGACTCAGTTGGTCAAGCATCTGCCTTCAGCTCAGGTCATGATCCAGGGTCCTGGAATCAAGCCCTGCTTCAGGCTCCTTGCTCAGTGGGGAGCCTGCTTCTCCCTCTCCCACACCTCCTGCTTGTGCGCGCTCTCTCTCTGTCAAACAAATTTTAAAGAATTTTAAATGAAGATAGATAAGAGATCTCTTGGACAACATTAAGAAAGCAAAGAGTCACATTATAGAGGTCCCAGAAGAAGAAGAAAGAGAGGAAGATATAGAAAATTTATTTGAAGAAGTAATAACTGAAAACTTTCCTAACCTGGAAAAGGAAATAGACATCCAAATCCAAGAAGCGCAGAGTTCCAAATAAGATGAACCCAAGGAGTTCCACATCATAGTACATTATACTTAAAACGTCAAAGGTTAAAGATAAAAAGAAAACCTTAAAGGCAGTGAGAGAGAAACCAAAAGTTACCTACAAGAAAAAAAAAAAAAAAACTATAAGGCCATGAAATGATTTTTCAGCAAAAAAACTTTGCAGGCCGGAACAGAGTGGCATGGTGTTCAAGGTGCTCAAAAAATAAAACCTATAACCAAGAACACTCTGATGTATCCAGCAAGGCTCTCATTCAGAATTGAAAGGGTAGCTACACCTGTGAAGAATGTAGCATAATATAAAACCTGTCAAATCACTACGTTATACACCTGACACTAATGTGACGTATGTCAACTATTCACATTTTAAAAAATTCTGAGAGGAAGTGTATTACCTTAAAAGTCCATAGATACAAAGGCCTAGCTTCATAAGACTCCTAGCAGAATTGGTTGATTCTCAGTAATTCTGTTTACTGGCAATATAGCTGAAGAGTGGTATAATGTAATCACACCAAAATTACCTTAATATTTACTTCATAATTTATTTTAAAACTGGGAAATTATTCACTTTTCCCTTTATCATTATCATTACCCGGTCCTGCACAGTAGGTGGCGACATTGCCTCACTCCTGGAATCAACTGGGTTGGCCTTAACCGTAAAACTACAGGCAAACCTTGAAACAAATTTCAGGCACCTAAATTGGCCAAAATTAAAAACATCATCCTTGCAGAGCACCTGTCTGGCTCAGTCACTGGAGCATGAGACTTTTGATCTCAGGGTCATGAATTTGAGCCCCATGGGCAGAGAGACTAGTTAAAAAAATAATAGTTAATAAATAAGAACATTACCCTTTCTATTTACTTTTAAAAGTCCCATGAAGGGATCCCTGGGTGGCGCAGTGGTTTGGCGCCTGCCTTTGGCCCAGGGCGTGATCCTGGAGACCCGGGATCGAATCCCACATCGGGCTTCCGGTGCATGGAGCCTGCTTCTCCCTCTGCCTATGTCTCTGCCTCTCTCTTTCTCTCTCTGTGACTATCATAAATAAATAAAAATTAAAAAAAAAAAAGTCCCATGAATAATACATTGAGTTTAATAAAAAGTATTTGTTGACTAATTCATTTTGCTGATGAGTGTCAATAGACATTCTGTGCTATTTTTAAAAGTAATATTCACTTAATCTTCATCATGAGAATGTATTGTCCTTTTAAATTTTAATGTAAATAAATTATTATTATTTATACTTAATTTCATCTTGTACTGGTAATTCAACAATGTTTATTGGGCCTATGATGATTGAACTCCATGAATCTCTTTAGAGGTTCAGTCAGGAGAACAGTTATCTGGGCAGGGCAGGAAAGTCAGGTGAAATATCAACACACAACTGACATTTAAAATATTGCTCTAATGCAATAGATAGCCACATTTACAGATGCTCTGGAGTCGCCATTTATCCTAAAATTTACCTCTTTTTACTTTAAAAGATGCAGCCTAACTTTAGCATTCAGAATTTACTCAATATTTGTACTCAGCTATATTTTCATAAGATGCAGCTTTTTAAGTCTTTGTTTCTCCAAAATAAATAAGAATTATTTTTTAAAAATATGTATCTTTATCTCCTGTCCAGTTTGGGTTCCCTTTTTTGACCTTTCCATGATCACTGTAGTCTTATCTGCAGTGATACATTCCAAGTAGAGACATAACATGGTTTTATAACAGGCAGGATTATATTTCTATTTTTGGTTTCCAGTAATTTCCAGGATACTAAATGTGAACAAATACCTTTAGGAAACAAGCCTCGAAGTCCTAAAATCCCCATTTTGGGCATAATCAATACATTCCTTCTAACTCAACATACATGCAGCTTACGGTGCTTTGCCCCAAATGTCCTGTCATGGTCTTACTTTAGTCAAAGTTTATCTGTTCTTTCTAGTCAAAGGCAATTGTCAGTTGAAACATTTCAAAGATTTATATAAGGAACAAGAAACCACATTTGCTGCAGGAATTCACCATATTTTCTACCAGTATATTCACATTTTTAAAATATCTAAAATTTTTTAAATAGAAAAGGCATTTAGAAATAATGCAGAACACATTTAATTACTTTTCTATAAAACCATACTCCAGAACTGTGGAAATACTTTTATGGTTCTAGTTACACGGTATCTCAAGAAGACTAGAATGACTCTTGAAAAAAATACCGAAAGACATCATCAGAGTGATAAACTGTCGGGTCCTCCTATCTGGAAACCAGCCAAATGATTAAGGCTGTACCTTCAGAAAGATAGATGTCAAGAAGAAATACGATCAGAGCTTATAAATTAGCTCACACATGTATAGCTCACATCTTTTTCAAAACACGGTCATGCATTATTTCATTTGATTGTGAAAGTTTAACAAACAGCATTATAATCATTTTTAAAACAAACAGCGTATAAAACTGACAGGAATTGGTAAAGTGGCCATAGACCACCACTAAGTAACTAGTAGTGTATTAGGAGCGGGCGAGGTTTCTTTGTAGTTTGTTAGAGGCACATTTAAGACAATGAGCATAACTTAATTAAAATTAAAGTCACACAACGGGCGATAAATACCACTTTTAAAAATTCAGGTTGGGGGATCCCTGGGTGGCGCAGCGGTTTGGCGCCTGCCTTTGGCCCAGGGCGCGATCCTGGAGACCCGGGATTGAATCCCACGTCAGGCTCCCGGTGCATGGAGCCTGCTTCTCCCTCTGCCTGTGTCTCTGCCTCTCTCTCTCTCACTGTGTGCCTATCATAAATAAATAAAAAATTAAAAAAAAAATTTTAAAAATTCAGGTTGGTAAAGTCCTCAGAGGTAAGTAGTTCCCAAGAAGGTTAAGAACAATTTATAGTTGATACATTCACAATGGGTTGTTGGGAGAAAATAAAAGACCATTTCCTTCCACAAACCATCCCTGTGTTTAAGAGTCAAATCTTAGATGCTGAAGACAAATATCACATGAAATCAAATAACTTCCTGTATTCTTCTAAATACCCTGTCGGAGTCTTACGCTACTACCAAATCACTACTTCACATCTTCCATATTCCACTTAAAATGGTTTAGCCTCGTGTCCCAAGTTCAGCAGCACACGAGCAGAGCTGGTGCAAATCAGTTATCAGAGAAATGACAGAATAAAACCCTAGGGGAACCGGGGAGTGACTTTACCTCTCCAACACCCAACATTTCCTGCCCCATTAGAAACAAAACGTCCCTGATCTTTGAATTCGTAAAGGAATCCCGAAGTTTAAACAGACACATGGAAATCTCTTTCTTTGGCTAGTCCCAAATGCCTTTGAAAGTGTTTTTGTTTAAGGGTGCCGGGCTGACTCATTCATCAGAGCATGTGATCTTGATTTCGGGGTCTTGAGTTCAAGCCCCACGGAGGGTGCACAGATTACGGTGAAAAGGGGAGGAGCCGCTGGGTGGCCCAGTCCTTCAGCCTCTGCCTTCCCCTCAGGTCATGATCTCCTGGGGTCCTTGGATCCTGCCTCTCCCTCTGCTCAAGCACTCTCTCTCAAGTAAATAAAAATCTAAAAAGAAAAAAAAAAAAAAAAAAAAAAAGGAAGAAAGAGCACAAGCGGGAGGGGCCGAGAAAGAGGGGAAGAAACGAAAGACCCTCCTTTCCCTCTGCCCCTCCCACTCGTGCTCTCTAAAAAAATGAGTAAATCTTTAAAAAAAAAATAAAAGTTTAATTAAAAAAAGGAAGAAAAGCCATTGTTTATTGACTGCATCTAATCTAATTGTAACATAAATCAGGTTGTGATATTGACTCAAAGCTAAAGAAAGGAAAGTATTGTTCTAAATACCCCCACGATATTACTTTTTTGTGACATTTATGAGGTTTTGTGTCAGAATCATCTTTCAAATAGGACTCATTTAACTAAATCAAAGAAGGTTGAGATGGCTTTCCAACTCCTTTAGGCAAAGATTACATGTCACACAAGACAGTGAAAACAAAGTATTTAGGTATTTTTCCGTGAATTATCTTGAAGTTCTGAAGACACCCGAGAGGGGAACACGGAAGGGGCTCATTAAAGGGTTGATTGTGTCTGATGACCCAAATCATGCATAAAACTTCAAATTGCTGAAAACAGTGTGACTTGAAAGGCTTCAAGGCCAGAGGTCCCCATGCATCCGTGTAAGATCCATAATAATTCAAGCCTTAGGTCTGCCTCACTCTTCCTACAACTCAGGGAAGGTGAGGAAAGAGCCGGAAGGAGCAGACGCAAGCGAGCCCTGAGAACCAGGGGCAGAGCACCTGCCAGGTGGGGGCGGTGAGAGCTGGCAGCCGGCCGGGCCACCGGGGCCGCGGGTCCCTCGCCCCAGGGCGAAGGCGGACGGTGTGGGGGACGGACGGGGGCAGTACAAAGTGAGGGTGCCCATCCCCAGACACGAAGCGTCTAGCTGGACAGACTCCGTGCGCCCCCGGGAGGCCAGGGGACACTATGGGCCAGGAATTCGAGCGGCGGCCGGGGGGGACCTACGGCCGAGGGAACACCACGTTGTCGGGGCCTTCAAAGTGGAGAGGAGCCTAGAGTGAGCGTGATGGATGAGAAGATCCACACGGTGACACACGTGACACACATACGGGGCGAGCAGGGTCAAGGACAGGGGTGGCGCCAGAGCATCTGTGCCACGGGCACGTAAGCAAGCCAGCCTGCAAGGTCTATCAGCCCTACTTTCATCTCATTTTTTATTTTTATTTTTATTGTGGTAGCGTCGATACACAATGTTACCTCAGCATCAGGTGTATTTTTTTTCTCAAGATTTATTTATTTAAGAGAGAGAGAGCGGGCACGAGCGAGCACACCTGGAGGGAGGGGCAGAGGGAGAGGGGGAGAGAGAATCCTAAAGCAGATTCCCTGCTGGTACCAGCGATGGGGGGCTGCACCCCAGGCCTCCCGAGGTCGCCGCCTTCAGCCCAGGGGGCCACCCCGGTACCTCTTCCGTGTTCCTCGATGCTTGGTCGACTCGGGACCTGTAGACTAGAGGGGGGTCTGCCCGGCTCCGTCGGGGGAGCCCAGGCCCACGGAAGCCAAGGGGAGCCGGCCTGAGATGTGCGAACAAGGCAGTCCCACCGGACCTGCACCTGTCGCCGTCCCCGGGCTCCTGCAGCCCGGCCCGACCCGCACCTGCCCCGACCCGCACCGGCCCCGACCCGCACCGGCCCCGACCCGCACCGGCCCTGACCCGCACCTGCACTGACCCGCACCTGCCCCGACCATCACCTGTCGCCATCCCAGGGCGCCTACAGCCCAGGTCCGACCCGCACCAGCCCCGACCTGCACCTGCCCCGACCCCCACGGGTCCCGACCCGCACCGGCCCCGACCCGCACCTGCACTGACCTGCACCTGCCCCGACCCGCACCTGCCCCAACCCACACCTGCCATCACTTGGCTCCCGCAGCCCCACAGCCCCACAGCCCCCAGTGCCCACGGCCCCGCAACAAGGAGCCTGGGCCGGGGTGGCAGGGTGCACCTGCCGGGCCTGCGCAGGTGCAAGGGGTCATTGGGGCCCAGGCTCCCTGCCTGCCCTCTGCTGCCCCGGCTCCCCGGGTTGAGCAGTGCCCTCCACACACCTGCTGCAGCCCAGGGGGGTGCCCTTGGGAGCCGTCCCGGGGTCCCCACTTCAGCCGCAGGGTGCTCGCTCTTGGGCCGCGTGGTTCCCACCTGGACACCTTGGCAGTGGGGCCCAGCCCCCATCACACCTGGGCTCAGAACCTGCAGGCTCCTTCCTGCCCCCCAGGCCCCGAGGCTCCCCAGGGGCTCAGGCCTGGGAGGTACCCCACGGAGAGGAAAGTCTCAGTGTTTATCCCTCGCTTTCCTGCGTCTCTGTGCTGAAGCAGATCCCGGGATCCCCTGAGCTCCTTTCCCGAATGTGCAGGCGCCTCCCCCAAGAGCTGGGGGTCTGCAGACGCAGGACTCCATCCTCCCCCCCACCTTTTGTGATTCTGATCACCTGGGCAGAGGTAAGGTTAGGCATCCCCGACTTAGCAGCGCCACAGAAGATTTTATTTTATTTTATTCTTAATTTTCTTTATTTAAATTCAATGTAGTCAACATATACTGCAGCATTGATCTCAGCAGAAGAATTTACTGATTCATCAGTGGGAGACAGCACCCAGGGCCGCCTCCGGTGCCCATCACCCAGTCCCCCGTCCCCTGGCTCCCCCCAGCACCCCTCAGTTCCTTTCCTAGAGTTCACTGTCCTTAGGCTTGGCCTCCCACGCTGTTTTCATCTTATTTTATTTTCCCTTCACTTCCCGTATATTCATCTGTTTTGTTTCTTAAATTCCACATTTGAGCCAAATCATATGGTATTTGTCTTTCTTGGACTTATTTTGCTTAGCATAATACCCTTTAATTCCATCCACATCGTTGCAGATGCCAAGATTTCTTTTCGATGGCTGCGTAATATTCTGTTGTGCTCATATAACCATCCTCTTCATCCATGGCCCTGTCGATGGACACCTGGGCTCCTCCGTGGTTGGCTGCTGTGCACATCGCTGCTGTGAACACTGGGGTGCGGGTGCCCCTTCGCATCACTATGTTTGTATCCTCTGGATAAATCCCCAGCAGTGCAACGGCTGGGCCATAGGGCAGATCTATTTTTCAACTCTTTGAGGAACCTCCACACAGTTTTCCAGAGTGGCTGCACCAGTTCACATTCCCACCAACAGTGCAGAAGGTCCCCCCTCTCCGCATCCTCCCCAACATTTGTGGTTTCCTGCCTTGTTAATTTTCCCCATTCTCACTGGTGTGAGGTGGGATCTCATTGTGGTTTTGATTTGTATTTCCCTGATAGTGATGTTGAGCATTTTTCATGTGTCTATTGGTCATTTTTAGGTCTTCTTTGGAGAAATGTCTGTTCATGTCTTCTGCCCATGTCTTGATTAGATTACTTGGTTTTGGGGTTTTGAGTTTGATAAGTTCTTCATAGATTCTGGATCTGATGTGTCATTTGCAAATGTCTTCTCCCATTCCCTAGGTTGCCTTTTAGTTTCGTTGACTGTTTCCTTTGGTATGCAAAGGCTTTTTATCTTGATGATGTCCCAAGAGTTCATTTTTGCCTCTGCCTCCCTTGCCTTTGGAGACGTGACTAGCAGGGATTTGCTGCAGTCAAGATCAAAGAGGTTGCTGCCGGTGTTCTCCTCTAGGATTTTGATGGATTCCTGTCTCACATTTATGTTTTTCATCCATTTTGAGTTTATGCTTGTGTACGATGTGAGAAAGTGGTCCAGTTACATTCTTCTGCACGTGGCTGTTCAGTTTTCCCAACACTGTTGAAGAAACTGTCTTTTTTCCATTGGATAGTCTTTTCTGCTGTGGTGAAGATGAGTTGGCCATAGAGTTGAGGGTCCATTTCTGGGTTCTCTAGTCTGTCCCATTGATCTATGTGTCTATTTTTGTGCCAATACTATACTGTCTTGATGATCATGGCTTTGTAATACAATTTGAAGTCCAGGATTATGATGCTTCCAGCGTTGCTTTTATTTTTTAACATTACTTTGTCTTTTGGGGGTCTTTTCTGGTTCCATACAAATTTTAGGATTGTTTGTTCCAGCTCTGTGAAAAATGTTGATGGCATTTTGATAGGGATTGCATTGAATGTCTGGCTTGCTTTGAGTAGCATACACAGTTTAACAATATTTGTTCTTCTAATCCATGAGCATGTTATGTTTTTCCATTTCTTTGTGTCTTCCGCAACTTCTTTCATGAGTGTTCTATAGTTTTCAGAGTACAGATCCTTTACCTCTTTGCTTAGCTTTATTCCTAGATATTTTATCGTTTTTGGTGTCCTTGTAAGTAGGATCGATTCCTTGATTTCTATTTGTTCTGCCTCCATGTTAGTGTATAGCAATGCAGCTTACTTCTACGCACGGATTCTGCATCCTGCAACTTTGATGAATTCCTGTATCAGGTCTAGCAATATTTTGGTTGTGTCTTTTAGGTTTTTCACATAAAGTATTATGTCATCTGTGAAGAGTGAAAGTTTGACTTCTTTGCCGATTCGGATGCCTTCTCTTTCTTTCTGTTGTCTGATTGCCGAGGCTCGGACTTGTAGTAGTGTGTCGAACAACAGTGGTGAGCGTGGACATCCCTGTGGTGTTCCTGACCTTAGGGGAAAGGCTGTCAGTTTTTCCCCATTGAGGATAAAAATCACTGTGGGCTTTTCATAGATGGATTTTATGATATTGAGATATGTTTCCTCTATCCCTACATGGCAACCCCACAGGGAGTTTTAACGCAGGAGATCTTTGGGCTGCATTTTGAAAAATAGCATTTAAAATACTTTTTTTTTTTTTTTTTTTTTTTTGCGTCTTAAACACAATCTAAAGCTGTGCCTACTTAAACACACACACACACACACACACACACACACACACAAGATTGGGGATCGAAGGGTACCACATTATCTCACAGTCATGAACATTATCCCTGACCTGTAACCCTCATTACAAGAAGTACAGGCCCGTTTAGGGATCTTGAAACATTTTCAGACTTCCCAAGTTTTATTGAGATTACTTCATTAAAAAGCATGGAAACAGTGAAAAAAAATACTGTTTCTGACAAATTTGGCACTTAAATATATGCCCGATGTCCTCTATGATCTATCACGGATGCCTGCGGAACGTGCAGTCAGAACCCCCGGGCGTCGGCTGCCCACCCCCTGCATCAGCCCTCTGTACAGCCCTCGGGCAATGTCCCTTCTGTCCTGTGAAACAAAGACACAGCAATTAATGCTTTTGAAGTGTCTCTGCGGTAAAGACCCCGCCACCTGGAAGCACCATTACAGTGAAGTCGGCCCGGGACGTTGCTGCTGCAATGCTATACAGCCGCAGCGACCAGGACGAGCATGAAAAAGCCGGAGGTTCCGCACCATCCCAGAGGAGCTCGTTCTCCCCACGGAAAGCCAGTGACTTATTAGGGGCCGTGCTGGGAGGGACACCTCAGAGGCTTCTGAGAGAGCACCCCGGCTTTCCGCCTTTAGGAACACCCCTGGAAAGACTGTGAGTAGGTTGGCCAGCTGTGACGTTGCTGGCACTTGGGCCCTCTCATCGGTGAGTGTCGCACAGCATTCCAGGGCATATTTTACTTCTGTCAGTTGTCACTAAATTTTAAGTGTCTGTTTTAGCTAACATCTCTTAAAACATGACTTTACAACTTAAGATGCGGAAAAGTTTCTCTCCTAGCACAGAAGAGTGAGCTTCTAACAGGCCGAAATTCCAACCAGATAACAATGATCAAAGCTACCTGGGAGCTCTGCAGAGTGAACATTTGGGGAGAAATTAAAATTTGGAAGACATGACCAGTATGGGGTGAATTTCTGATTTATTTTACAGCTTGACCCCAGGGGTAAGTTATGCAGATGAAATGTGACGTAAGCAGTTAAATATCTGATAGTCTTATCAGAGTAAGCTGATAAGTCAAAGGACAAAACCTGGCGTAACAAGAGGTTTCAGGGACTGAGACCAAAATCCCAGATAAGAGAGAGCCTCAGAAAGGGAACTCAAGATTCCCAAGTGCAAACTCTGCCCAAGGCTGACCTCTGAACACACATACATAAGGCAGACTGTAGCAGTTCTCCTAAAATAAAAGATCTGAGCTGGAATTTGAGCTTCCCCTGGGTACAGGCAAGAGAGAGCCCGTGGTATAAGTCTAACCAACCAGTATCCTGCTGAAGGAGAATCTCATTACTCTTTGGGAAAAGGTGAAAGAAGCCAGAGTCCAGGATCCATAGCATAACATTTACAATACTCAGGGTACGACCTAAATTTTCTTGACATTCAAAGAATTAAGATGATGTAAGAGAGAAAAATTATCAGCAACAGCAGATCCCAGATCACCCAGATACTGGAAATGTCAAAGACTTTGAAGCCGCGATTGTAGCTATGCTCAGTGAGGTAAAGGACAATATGATCAGAATGAAAGGGTAGGAAACCACTACAAAGAAATAGAAACTATAAACATAGGGACGCCTGGGTGGCTCAGCGGTTGAGCACCTACCTTCAGCTCAGGGCGTGATCCCAGGTCCTGGGATCGAGTCCCCCATCGGGCTCCCTGCATGGAGCCTGCTTCTCCCTCTGCCTGTGTCTCTGCCTCTCTCTCTGTGTCTCTCAGGAATAATTAACTAATTAAAAAATACAAAAACAAAGTATCAGCAAAACAAATCTAGCTAAAAAAAAAAAATGTATCATCACAAAATAGGGTTTAACTCCAGAAATACGAGGTTTAAATAACCACTTTAACAACTTAAAGGAGAAAGGTCATATGATGAAACATCACTTATTCATAGTAAAACTCTTAGAAGACTAGAAATAAAAGAGAACATTTGAAATTTGACAAAAGGTATATATAAAATCATATATCAAATTTTATTCATGAAACAATGAAAGCCTACTCTCGGCATTGGAAAAATGGCAAGGATAGCAATAACAACTATTTATTTTTAATAGTGCATGAAATATCCCAGGTAAATAGGCAGAAAGAAAAAGAATAGAGGTGAAAAGGAAGGAACAGAAAGCAACCCCCCCTTTTTTTTTTGCAGGTGATGTGATTTTCCTTATAAACCTAATATGATCTATGGATTAATCATTAGAATTAATTTCAAAAACTTAGCAAGTTGCTAGATTCATCAATATTAATATATTGCATTTCTATAAAGCATGGAAGAGAGAATGAAATTGCACCCCTGCCTCACACCGTACTTAAAAAAAGATAGATTACAGACCTAATAGGAAAATAATATAATCGAATTCTAGAAAACAATATTGGATAATAACTTTATCGCATTATGGTAGGGAATGTTTCTGAAGACAGAAAAGAATAAAAAACAATGAACCAACTACACTGAAGTTTAGAACTTCTGTTCATCAGAAGATACCATTAAGAGCGTGAAAAGACAAACCATAAGCTGAGAGAAGGTAATTACAATACGTGTAACCAACAAAAGATTTATCCAAAATGCTTAAATAATTCCTGTGACTCAATAAGAAAAATACGCACGCTCCAATAGAAAGATGTCAACAGAAATAACCAGAAGTTTTGCCAAGGTGAATCCGGTGTGGCCCATAAGTATGTGAAAAGATGCTTAAATTCTTTTGGTAATCATGGGCATTCAGAACAAAACCAGAGCGTGAAATCACGTCACACCCAGGTTGGAAAACACAAATCACTAACCTGATTTATTTTCTCTGCAAATCCACTCCTTGTGATTTGACTGCTTGGATCTTTCAGGAGAAGTTCAACATTGTCTTCAATTCCCTGAGTAAATAAGTGTGAAGAAACTCACTTCAGCTATTGATGATGCTACCTTCCCTGTTTCTACCTCGGTCGTGATCGCTAAGTGGACAATGTAGTGCCCATGCGCTTTCTACTTTTAACTGTATCTCTCTGCTCTACTTATTTCTAGGCTGATGGCATTTTCTTAGTTAAGTACTTAACAGCTACATCAAAATAAACATTGAATAGTTGGGAGTAGTGTTTAATTGCGATTCTTTTATGATGCTGAGTAACAAAGTAATAGACTTAGAAGAACACGTGTGCTGAGATCTTACCTGAAATATGTTTCCCACATAAGTCTGGAGTCGTATTTTTTTTCCCTTGGGAGGGGACTGCTTTTTACTTTTTATTTTGTCTCATTTATTTTGAGAGAGAGAAGGAGAGCATACGTGAGCAGGCGGAGGGGCAAAGGGAGGGGGAGAGAGAGAACCTCAAGCAGGCTGCATGCTCAGTACAGAGCCCGACTCAGGCCTTGATCTCATGGCCCTGAGATCATGACCTGAGATGAGTCAGATGCTCAGCCCACTGAGCCACCCAGGTGCCCCGGGGAATTAAAAAAAAAAAAAATCTGGGGGGACAATTTCAGGTCACTGACATCTTAATATGAATTCGTTTATCAGAGTTTCTCCTTTAAAATAGCATAAAGCCTAAAATGGATGAAAGGTAAAAGAGGCTTGTGGGTGATTTATTTGAGAGAGAGAGAGAGAGAGAGAGAGAGAGAGAGAACCAGCAGAGGGAGTGGCAGGCAAGGGAGCAGGAGAAGCAGGCTCCCTGCTGAACAGGAAACCCCATGTGGGGCTCATCCCGGGACCCTGGGACCATGACCTGAGCTGAAGGTAGCCGCTTAACCCACTGAGCCTCCCGGGCGCCTCTACAAATATTTTTATAATATTTTGTGTTGAACCACGTAGCATACCAGTATTCTCAATGAAAACAGTTCCTGGTCTTTGTTTGTGCACAATTATCTAAATTCTCTTCTACGGAAACCTTCTTCCTGATAGCAAGTCCTCGGTATGAAGCAGGAGACACTTCGAGGCCCTGGCCAGTGACGGCGGTGACGTGTCCACATGAGCTGAAGAAGAGCCTTCATTCAGGTCCCTCCATAGAGGTTATTCCCCACAGGTCGAGGAATCCTGATGACAGACTTCTGTTCTGGCTCCTAAAACCAGTTATTTTCTTCATATACACTTATATTCCCCAAATGATAGGTGAATTGATTCCCATTTTGTAATATTGTTTTAGAATATCAAGCCTACACCATACAGCCTGATGTGAAAACATCAGACCAGGGCCTTATACCATTAAAAAGTACTCCCGAAGTCCCGTATTATTTCATAATATACACCAATGAATCATAGCTAAACCATCTGTCGTTCTCAGAGAGGCATTCAAGCCCACTCTCCCATTGCATTCAAAACAAACACTACAAGGCTCAGGATGTCACCTCGTCTAACACTGAAACCTTAATTGTCAGTATCTGATGCCACCTGTAGAGCCAGAAGGTCGGACCAGCATCCACTGCGTTACCAGGGGGTATCTCGGAGTCCGTACTTCACAAGCTCAATGTTTAACTTTTGAGGAATTGTGACTCTGCTTCCCAAGTACCCGGACCGCTGTACATTCTCATCAGCAGGATACTAGGGCTGTGATTTCTCCATACCCTCATCAGTACTTTTTCTTATTTTACTTTTTGATACTGGCCATTCTCAGTGGGTGTGAAGTGGTGTCTTATTATCATTTTGCTTTGCATTTCCCTGATGAGTAATAATGTTGAGTACCTTTTCATTGGCAAGTTTTTTTTGAAGGCATGTCTTTTCAGATTCTTTGCCCATTTTTTAATTGGGTTATTTATATTCTTATTATTGAGTGGTAGGTGTACTCTACATATGCTAAATACAAGTCCTTGTCCAATATTTGAATGCTGACATTTTTGCCCATTTTGTGAGTTGTTTGTTTTCTTGATAGTGTCATTTGATACACAATGTTTTTAATATTTATGAAGTCCAATTAATTTTCTTGTTGTTGCCCATGGTTTTGGACATGCTCATATCTAAGACAACATTCCTAAATCTAACGTCAGGAAGATTTACTCCTATATTTTCTTCTCATATTGTATTACTTTAGGGACCTCTGATTGGTTCAGTGGTTGAGCACCTGCCTCCATCCACCCCAGGGTGAGATCCTGGAGCCCCAGGGTTGAGTCCCACGTCAGGCTCCCTGCACGGAGCCTGCTTCTCTCTCTGCCTGTGTCTCTGCCTCTCTCTGTGTCCCTCATGAATAAATAAATAAAATCTTAAAAATATAATAGTGTTAGCTCTTACACTTAGGTCTTTGATCCATTTGACATAATTTATTTATATGGTGTGAGGTAGGCGTCAGAAATCATTCTTTTGCATGGCTGTCCAGTTGTCCCAGCACCATTTGCTGAAAAGACTATTCTTTCTCTATTGAATTGTTCTGGCATCCTCGCAGAAAGTGAATTGTGAATGTGAGAGTCTATTTCTCAAATATATTGACAGATATATAACATTTCTATACATTACAGGGGCATATATATATATAAGCAATTGTGTATGTGTATATATATGTGTATATATATAGAATATTATTTTTAATTCAGTTAAGAGGAGAAAGAAAAAAGAAAAGAGCATGTATAATATTTTGTGGTATACTCTTTGAATTTCCTATTGAGAATTCAGAAAAATATGCCAACATATTTCTTTTTAGATTCTTATGGTTTGATTATTTCAACCATTAACTCTGATCTCCACAATTCATTTTGGTGTTTGGTTAGAGAAATGACTGTTTTTCAAACCGCTAATCAAATATTCCAGATAAATCATTGAATAATTCTTTCCCTACCCACTTTCATCATATAATAAAGTAGTATACATAAAAAGGTTTGTTTTTCCACCACATTGTTTGTGGTATGCATCTCCTGTTTTCTTCCTTATTTCCTTTAGGGAACCACCCCTCTGCTTCCTACCAAGTTCTCGTATAGCTGACAAACATTTTAGCATCACCATTGCTGGCTATAGAACGCACACACAATGCACCACAATTATAATACTCTAATCCCTTGTTTGAAGAAATTGGTCCAAGTAGTAGGTATAGGTCCCAAGCAGGTGCCCAATCCCTCCCCTGAATTAAATATATACTTTTTCAAAGAAATAGATTCTTTCTGAGATTGCTAACTTTGACACTGTCATTTATACTACTTATAATCTAGTAATCTGATCTGGAGGCTTGATCAGATCCAGGCTCAATTTTATTTAGCTAGGCTGCTTTATGAGTGGCACTGTATTCTTCAATCAGGAGGCAGCCAATGTCTGGTTGGCTCTTTTTTTAGGATAAAATCAATAATTGATGTTCAGTGCTTAGATCTGTTAGTTCATAACGGATGTAAAAAGGTGATACATCAATTCTATCATTCCTTTCTCATATAATAGCTTGACTATTTTGAAAAAAATTGTGGCTTTTTTATGCAAGCTTAGTGGCCTCTAATGTTACATTAGTTTCAGGTGTATAACATTGATTGGACAAGTCTATATATCATCCTATGCTCACCACTAGTTACCATGTGTCGGCAACGCAATTATAATATCATTGAGTATATTCCCCATGCTGTACCTTTTATCCTTGTGATTTATTTTTTCCATAGCTGGAAGCCCATGTTTCCCACTCCTCTTCACCTGTTTTACCCAGCCATCCACCCGCATTTCATCTGGGAACCACCAGTGTGTTCTCTTATTTATGGGGTCTGTTTATGCTTTTTGTTTGTTTGCTTATTTATTTGTTTTGTTCTTTTAGATTCTACATAAAAGTGAAACCATATGGTACTTGCCTTTTTCTATCGAACTTATTTCACTTAGCATAATACCCTCTAGGTCTATCCAAGTTGTCACAAATGTTAAAACTTCATCCATTTTTTGTGCCTGAATAATATTCCAGTGTGTGTGTGTGTGTGTGTGTGTATCACACCTTCTTCATCCATTTATCAATGGATACTTGGGTTGGTTCTATATCTTGGCTTTGTAAATGCTGCTGCAGTAAACATAGAGGTGCATATATCCTTTCAAATTAGTGTTTTCATTTTCTTTCTTTTTTATTTTTTTAAAAATTTATTTATTTATTTATTCATGATAGAGAGAGTGCGCGCGCAAGAGAGAGAGGCAGAGACACAAGAGGAGGGAGAAGCAGGCTCCATGCCAGGAGCCCGATGTGGGACTTGATCCCGGGACTCCAGGATTGCGCCCTGGGCCAAAGGCAGACGCTAAACCGCTGAGCCACCCAGGGATCCCCTTCTTTCTTTAAAAAAAAAAATGTATTATTTTATTATTTATTTATTTTGGGGAGAGAGAGAGAGAGAGAGCCAGAGAACACAAGCTGGGGGAACAGCAGAGGGAGAGGGAGAAGCAGGCTTCATTCCAGGACTGATCATGACCTGAGCCGAAGGCAGACACTTAACCAACTGAGCCACCCAGGTGCCCCTGTATTTTCGTTTTCTTGGTTAAATACCTAGTAGTGGAATTACTAGATCATATAGTATCTCTATTTTTCTATTTTTAATTTTTTGAGGGACCTCCATACTGTTTTCCACAGTGGCTGTGCCAATTTACATTCCAACCAACAGTGCACGAGGGTTCTTTTTATATCCTTGCCCACGTCCATTCTGTCTTGTTTTTGATTCTAGCCATTCCTATGGCTGTAAAATAATATCTCATTGTGGTTTTGATTTGCATTTCTCTGATGGTTAGTGATGTTGAATATCTTTTCATGTGTCAGCCATCTGTGTGCCTTCTTTGGAAAAATATCTATTCAGGTCCTCTGGCCATTTTTTGGTGTTGAGTTGTACATGTTCTTTATATATTTTGGATACTAACCCCTTATCAATATATCATTTGTAAATATCAAGTAGATTACCTTTTCATTTGGTTGATAGTTTCCTTTACTGTGCAAAAGATTTTTATTTTGGTGCAGTCCCAGTAGTTAATTTTTGCTTTTGTATCTCTTGCCTGAGGAGACATCACTAGAAAAATGTTGTTAAAGTCGATGTCAAAGAAATTACTACCTATATTTTCTTCTAGGAGTTTTATGATTTCAGGCCTCACATTTAGACCTTTAAGCTATTTGGCATTTATTTTTGTGTGTGGTGTAAGAAAACGGCCCAGTTTCAGTCTTTTGCATGCAGCTTTCCAGTTTTCCCAACACCATTTGTTGAAGGGACTGTCTTTTCCACAGTGTACATTCTTGCCTCCTTTGTCATAGATTAATTCACCGTATAAGTATGGATTTATTTCTGGGCTGTTTATTATGTTCTTTGATCAATATTTCTATTTCTGTGCCAGTACCATACTGTTTTGATTATTATAGCTTTGTAGTATATGTGAAATCTGGGATTGTAATTCAACTTTGTTTTTCTTCTTCAAGATGGCTTTGGCTAATCAAGATCTTTTGTATTTCCATACAAATTTTAGTATTGTTTGTTCTAGTTCTATGAAAAATGCTATTGGTACTTTAATAGGGATTGAATCAAATCCATAGATTACTTTGGGCAGGATGGATGTTTTAGCAATAATTCTTTCAATACATGAGCATGGAACATCTTTCCACTTGTGTCAACTTCAATTTCTTGCTTCAACTCTTTTTATCTTTTATGGTTTTTAGAGTACAGGTCTTTCACCTCCTTGGTTAAATTTATTCCTAGATATTTATTCCATTTGGCACAATTATAAATGGAATTTTTAAAAATGTTTTCTTTTCACTCTTTTGTTATTAATAATATATAGCAATGCAACAGATTTCTGCATATTGATTTTGTATCCTACAACTTCACTGAATTAATTCATTCTAACAGTTCTTTGGTGGAGTCTTTAGGATTTTCTATGTGTAGTATTATGTCATCTGCAAATAGTGGCAGTTTTACTTCTTCCTACCCAATTTTAATGCCTTTTATTTCTTTTTCTTGTTTGATTTTTATGGCTAGAACTTCCAATACTGTGTTGGATAAAAGTAGTGAGAATGGAAATCCTTGTCTTGTTCCTAACCTTATAGTAAAAGCTCTCAGTTTTTCACCAGGGATGTAATCTATGGGTTTGCCATTATCATGTTGGGGTACATTTCTTCTAATTCCTTTGTTGAGATGTTTTATCATGAGCAGATGTTAAAATTTCTCAAAAGCCTTTTTCTGCACGTATTGAGATGATCAGGTCATTTTTATCCTTCATTTTGTTAATGTGGTGTATCACATTGACTGATTTGTGGATATTGAAACATCTTTGCATCCTTGAAATAAATCTCATTTGATCATGGCAAATGATCCTTTTAATGTATTGTTGAATATGGTTTGCTAATATTTTATTGAGGATTTTTAAAATTATTTTATTTATTTATTCATGAGGGACACACACCCAGAGAGACAGAGAGAGAGAGAGAGAGAGAGGCAGAGACACAGGCAGAGGGAGAAGCAGGCTCCATGCAGGGAGCCCAATGCAGGACTGGATCCCAGGACCCTGGGGTCATGCCCTGAGCCAAAGACAGACGCTCAACTGCTGAGCCACACAGATGTCCCTTTATTGAAGAGTTTTGCATCTGTATTCATCAGGGCTATTGGCTTATAGTTTTCTTTTTTTTTTTTATAGTACTGTTGTCTGGTTTTGGTATCAGGGAATGCCAGCCTTGTAGAATGAATTTGGAGGTTTTCCTTCCTTTTCTATTTTTTGGAATAGTTTGAGGAGAATAGGTATTAAATCTCCTTTAAATGTTTGATAGACTTTACTTGTGAATCCATTCAGTCCTGGGCTTTTGTTTGTAATTATTTTTATTTCAATTTGATTACAGTTTTTTAAATTACAATTCAATTTTGTCAGTAATGAGTCAGTTCAGATTTTCTATTTCTTCCTGATTCAGTTTTGAAAGATCATATGTTTCTTAGCATTGACCCATTTCTTCTAGGTTGTCCAATTTGTTGGCATATAATTTTTTGTAGTATTCCTACAACTTTTTTGTACTTCTGTGGTGTTGGTTATTTCTCCTCTTTTATTTATGATTTTATTTATGTGTGTCCTGTCTCATTTTTCTTCGTGAGTCTGGCTAAAGTTTTATTAATTTGTTTATCTTTTCAAAGCTCTTGGTTTCATTGATCTCTTCTATTATTTTTTAAGTCTCTATTTCATTTATTTCTGCTCTGATTTGTATTATGTCCTCCTTCTACTCATCTTGGGCTTTTTTTGGTTGTTCTTTTTCTAGTTCCTCTAGGTACAAGCTCAGATTATTTATTTGAGTTTTTTCTTATTTCTATTGGTATAAATTTCCCTCTTAGAATGGCTTTCTCTGTGTTAGTCTTATTTTTTAAAGTAAATTCTTCAGCAGACAATTTTTAAAACTTTTAAAGTTTCTCCAAACCTTCATGCAAGACTCCTAAAACCATTTACATGGATGTGAATCTCTTGTATTTAAAGATTTTCAGAGACGAATTCCATAAATTTAGAAACCAATACCAATTCCTAACCCTTATCATTCACTATTTTTTCTTTACCTCTAAAGAAAATCTGTCCTTTTACAACTAAAGGAAATGCTTTGTTCTTTTCTTAGATTATCAGCTGTTTATCATCCTCCATAGTTTTTTTTTAATTTTTATTTATTTATGATAGTCACAGAGAGAGAGAGAGAGAGAGAGAGAGACAGAGACACAGGCAGAGGGAGAAGCAGGCTCCATGCACCAGGAGCCCGACGTGGGATTCGATCCTGGGTCTCCAGGATCGTGCCCTGGGCCAAAGGCAGGTGCTAAACCACTGCACCACCCAGGGATCCCATCCTCCATAGTTTTTATTTTTAATTTTCTCTTCATGTCATGTAGTGAACCACTGGTTTCAGAGAAACTCCTGTGCAAATCAACAATCTAATTAGGCTTTAATTTTATGAGGCAAACATGTAGGCAAAGTCTATGCATGTCTAGCAGTCAATGTTAAACTAAAGAATGTCAGTCAAACATGTAGATAGTACAGACCCCCCAGTTCCATAGTCCTCATAAGAACTGACATTCTACTCCCAGTGCATCCATTCTAAAGCAGAACCACAGCCTTGATGGTCCTAAATCAACTTCCATTCCCAAGTAATTGGCAATCTCTATGGAAATATATTAGATTGAGGATGAGATGATGGTTGGCAGTCTACAAAACTTATGTATTTATTTTAATCTAACTGTCTAAAATATCCAACTACTGGATATTGGATCAACTTCTACCTCTAGAAATTAGAAACTAAGTAATTTAAGCTAATTGTCCTGCTGAAGACAACTCTGGCTGCTGGGAAAATGCCAAAACCAAACCAAACAAAAATAGAGAAAATAAAAAAAAATTCTTAAAAATATAAAAAAATCAAAAGGATTTTCAGATCAATAGCTGAAAGAAGCTGAAAATCCAGAAAGGTATATTTATCATTTATAGTGATTTTTCTGGAGATGTTTGCCAATTAAAGAAGAGGAACCAAGATTCTTAACAGTTCATTTAATATCTATTAGGCTATTAAATGGAGCTAGGATGATAAAAGTTAGAGTCCAAGATCTGAAGGGGAAGAGTTGCCATAAACCTCTCCCCATATTCAAGCTGGAATCTCAAAGGGCTGAAACTTGGGGAAGCTAGTCATCACTGGCACTCAGTTTTATATCATCTCAATCTCCAGAATTTGATTACATTTATTACAGATTTCTAGTTTCCCAGAGCTTGGCAGAAGGAAAATAAAACCACCATGCAGTATTGTTATTTATTCCAAGCATCAAATTATTTCTGTAAATATTTTCCAGTAAAATGTCTAGCACACAACAGAAAGTAACCAGGTACCCCAAGAGACATGAGAATATAATTGAGAACCAGCAGAAACAATAGATAATAGAAATAGTCACTCAGATAATAGAATAGTCACTCCATTAGCATATCATATTAAATAAATGTTTAAAATATTAAATAAATAATGAAATAATAAACTAAAAAATAAATATATTAAAATAAATAAGCTCACCATGTTCAAGCAGGTAAAAGACAAGGTTGAGAGTTTTTAAAGATATAGAATATAAAAGATTCAAGGGGTGCCTTGGTGGCTCAGTCAGTTGAACATCCAACTCTTGATTTCAGCTTAGGTCATGATCTCAGAGTTGTGAGGTTGAGCCCCACATTGAGCTCCATACTAGACATGGAACCTGCTTAAGATTCTCTCTCTCCATCTCCCTCTGCCCCTCCCTGCTGCCCTCATTCTCTTAAAAAAAAAACCTCAGGGCAGCCCCTGTGGCGCAGCCGTTTAGCGCCGCCTGCCGCCTGGGGTGTGATACTGGAGACCCGGGATCGAGTCCCACATTGGGCTCCCTGCATGGAGCCTGCTTCTCCCTCTGCCTGTGTCTCTGCCTCTCTCTTCGCTCTCTCTGAATGAATGAATGAATGAATGAATGAATAAATCTTTAAAAAAACAAACAAACAAACCTCAAAAATGTTACCAAACCAAATAGAATCCTGAAAATGAAGAGCTGGAATTAAAATTCTACTTAGACATACCAGAGTAAAAGAAACTGTAGATAATGGAGCACAAAGGATAGAAAATGATAAGTGAAAGAGGATAAAATGTGAAAAATAAAAACCATAAAGATAATTGATTACCAGAAGAAGATGAGATGGACTAAGAAGAGACAACATATAAAGAGATAACAGCTGAGAATTATTCAAGAACTAATGAGAGATAAAAATGTAAGAATCCTCACAATTTCTAAACAGGATAAACTAAAAGAAATCCATAGCTAGGTTCATGACAGAAAAATTTATGAAAAGGGAAGATAAAGAGAAAGAAAATGAGACATCAGCCAGGGATGTGGAGAAAGCAGCTAGAGAAGACAGATTGCTTCCAAAGTGATGGTAATTAGTCTAAGAGCTAACAGCTAACTTCTCAACAGGGACAATGGAAGCTAGAAGACAATGATAACTAGAAGACAAGTAAACAAGTTACCAAACTAGAAGTCAATGAAAGTGCAATGAAAATATTCTTTGATAATAAAGGGGATGTAAAGACATTTTCAGACAAAGACATTTTCAGACAAACAAAAACTGATTAGTCACTTGCATATCTGGACTAAAGGGAATACCACAGGTATACTTCTAGGTAGAAAAAAAAATGATCCCAATTGGAAATGTAGATAAAAGTAAAAGCAATGAGATGTAAACTTTGGGCAAATCAAAATGAGTATTCACCCCATGAATAATAATAATGACTTTGGGCCTTTAAAATTTACAGAAAAATACATAACAACAGCAATTTTGTTAAAAGAGATAAAATATTGTTACTGTTCTAAGGTTCAAGCATTTTGGGGGAAAGAGGGTAAAAGTACCAATAAATGTCAGATTTTGATAAGTCACAAATGCATGTTGTAATAATTATGGTAACTACCAAGGGTGTGATAAAATAGTAATTACTTTTCAAGCTAATTATGAGTCAAGAATAAAAATTGCAATTGAGTTCATTTAATAATTGGGAATTTGACTAAACGAGAAATTTTAATGAAATATATACTTCAGAAGACATAGCCTCATTTTAGGTAATCAAAATTTGAATAACTGTTACTTCTCTAAGATTCTGTCTTTCATTTACAGCTATTTTGCCTTTTCATTATAATTTCTAAGAAGTCAATTGTTTCCCAAAGGATTTGTTTAAAAATTTAAAATTTCATGTATCTTATTCTTAACGAAAAATTAAATAGAATTAAACATGTGCAAAATAACTGAATGTCAAGTAACCAGTTAGGCAGCCAGCTCATTTACACTGAATTAGTAATTTGCTCAGTCTGCAATTTATGTTAATTAAGGAAAGATTATCTTATGTTATACATTTACATAATGACATAAATGCCTCCTTCTCTGTAAACGTTATTATTATCTTAAGTTTCAGTTCTTTTTCACTATTAGTGTCTTGGATAATTCCATATAAGCTATTTTCATTATGCTTTAGCTGGCACTGTAATTGGGAGAATATTCAACTTAAAAACTAAATAAGTGTTGAAAACACATCGCATTTTCTTGGTTTCAACAAGCTGTGTGATACTCTGCATGAAATGATTCTGACAACCACTACGATATATTAATCTTTAAGATATAAATAGGCTCTTATGTTTTATAAACTTTGTATCTTTTAATGGAATTATGCTTTCATGAACTCTTTTTGATAAAAGTCTTAATAATAGCAAAATATGTATAAATTATGTTGGGTTTCCCCCCCTATATTGCAGAGATTAAGCTGTGGTTTGATTGTATGTATTTGTTCTGAATCTGTCTAGACAATTAATTTTATGTGCATAGTTTAAGACCTCAATGACTGGTCGGGATGACCTGGGGGGAAAAGGACATCTTATTGGTTGTCTACATTTCCTACATTCATCAAATAATTGTCATCTCCCTGAAATAAGTGAAGACCTAAATTTCAGTTCTGTCTTGACTACTGATGTGTTTCATCAACTCAATTTATGGGATTTCAAGTTTCCTCTCAGTAACTTATCCTTGTCTATTAGAGCAATGGGATCTCAATAGAAAAAAGTTTCCGCAAATATCTGAAGTTTTCAGCTAAAAAAAAAAAAAAAAAAAGCAAGTGTTTCCCTGGACATATTAAGGGCCTCGCCAGAAAGCTAGACCTCAGTGCAAAGCATGTGCAGAACCCAGCAACCTCTCTAAAGAAGTAGTGAGTCTGTGGCGTTCTCCGTCTTATTGTTCATTGTTTACAGAACCCGTTGACGGTAAGAGGCTGCTTTTCCAGTATTCCCACTAATGGCCATTTCTGCCGTCATGGCATCTTTCCACCCAACATTTTGTTGTTTATTGTGAGTCAGAAAAGCATCTGCAATAGAAAACTTAGTTTATCCCACCAGAGAATTCTGGCCCGGCTGAAGTACCAAGGATATTCTGGAAGGAGCAAAGTCTAGGCCGGAGTAGCTGCTAGCGGCCCTCACCGTGTTTGTGCTGTAGCCAAGGACCCAGGTGACTGCGACCTGAGGAGGGTCCGTGGCTGTGTGAGAGCTGACCTTGCAGAAACTGGAGATAACTAAATGTTAAAAATAGATCAATTCCAGTAACACCACTGAGTTAGGAGTAGATGTGAATCACTAAACATGTGAGTTTCATAGTCTCTGTCAAAAAGAATCTTTAATAGTAAAACTGAATTTTTCTCAGTACAGAGAGGATGCTGGAGAGTCAGTTCAATAAAATCACAGAAATAGGACTTTATAAGTGATAGAAGTAAAGAAAAACAAAACAGGTATGTTAGGCCTAGGAAAAGGTCAGATTTGTGCCCTCTGTTTAGGGCATTAAAAGAATCCAGAAAAACGGGACTCGTGCTTTGATTTTGATGTTTAAGGATAGAAAATGCCAGGATAAGGATTATTTTCTGTACCACTAAAGGAATAGCTCTTCAAAGGTATTCCAGTAATGAGAATAGAGAGGAAAGAAGGCTTGGGGAAACAGAAAACAGAATTAATTGACATCATATAAAAAGAGAAAAGCATCAAAAGGGAAAGAAATCGAAGGCTAGAAAATTAAACATACAGCAAGTGTCCTGACAGGTACATTCATCTTAGGGACGTCTCAACGTCACTGCCGCTACGGTGTACACCTGAACCAGAAGCAAGCTGTAGAATTTCGCCTTCCTTGACGTCTGGTGATGGAAGGGGTTGGCTCGGGAGGCAGCCGGTGAGCTCCGGGGGAGCTCGAGGCCCAGGGAGCCAGCAGGCTCCTCCCAGGAGGGCCCTGTGGGACGCTTCTGTCCCAGAGAAACAAAGGCGACGGGCTCCCCTGCTGGGATCACTATCCTAATCGTCAGAGAACCATTGTTCCTTCCACTCCTGGGCATCAAACAGGCTGACCCCCTCAACTTCAAATAACCTCCCACCAGCACTGAGAACATTCTCTGGCTCGTGCTTGCCTTCTCAACAACCAAAGGCACTTGGCTGTAAGCCAGTTCTTAGCATTACAGCCCTTGGCACACTTCCATCAGCGCTGAAGTTTAACACACACGGGCGCGCGCACACACACACACACACACACATCATAACACAGACTTTTTAAAAGCTTGGTTCACTTTTTTTTTGACATCAGTGTAAAAAAATTTTTTTTCTGGTATTCCTTTTAATGATAACTTTGATCTCTTGCCACTGAACTATCTTATAGGAAGTCTCCTTATGATGGGTTTTTTTAAAAGAAATTCTAAAAGTGATGTCTTCACTAAATTCTAAAGTAGTGTCTTTAAAGATAAGGAATCAAAAAAGAACTTCCCTTTGAGCGAATCGCATTGTTACAAAACACGAGTAGAAGCACCACTGACAGCCAAATTTCCTCTGAAATAGAACTTTATCTTAAAACTCTATCAGGTCTCAAATATTTTAATAAATCTGTGTGAGGTGTCCATGTATTTATTTTCTTTGGCTTTAAATGGGACCTACCTTCAACTTTCTCCTTTCAAGAGGAATTAACCTCCCTCATGAAAAAGAGCTACAATTCTAGATATTTGTTTCCTGGGACTAGAATTGCATCCACCATCGGAGATTAGCATTTTATGCTTTTGATGATTTATTTACCACCCACTTTGTTTTTCTTCTTCCCAGTACAGCTGTGTTCCCTCCACACCCAAATATGGCCTGGGTCCTGATACACAAGAGTACACTAACTTCAGTACAGCTGTTGTCTGGCCAGCTCTTCCTCCTCCACCAGGCTCCGCCCTTCTCAGCGCTCTTGGGTCATGGCTGAAGCAGGGAGGGGTAGCAAAGGGAGCTGGAAATCCCGAGCCTCCTCTTCAGCCTGCTGCTGAGACTCATTGGCCGTGTTATCTAAGAAGGCCAGTCACATCCACGAGTCTTGTGAAAGAATGGGGTTAGGCCATTGGTCATCCAACATTTCCTCCCCTTCTCAGTTCTATGATCTTAACAGTACTTCTTGGTTCCACTATTTCTAGAAGGGGTAAAAAAAAAAAAAAAAAAAGCCCCAAATCTGAAAGATGTCTTTCTGAAAAGAGACCGTGTGGCAAGGAAGCTCTACTCTTACTGTTCATTCACCACTCAACAAATGTTTGCTGAGCACCTACTGTCGTCCAGGCACCATGCCAACGAGGCATTGAGCATTAATTAATTCCATTTATGTTTGTTCATTCCCAAACTGTTTTATTAAAGTGAATTTTTACATCCCATGAAATCAGCCTTTGAAAAGTGAACAATGTAGTGCCCTTAGTATATTCACAATGTCGTGCAACCACTACTTCGACCTTAGTTCTAAAGCATCTTCACCACTCCAGAAGTAAACCCCAACCTGCTGAGCCATCATTCCCCTCCTCTACCCCTGGTAACCACGTCTGCGTCCCGGGTCTATGGACTTACTTATTCTGAATATTTCACATGAGTGGAATCATACACTACATGACCTTTTTTTTTTTTTTTTTTTTAAATTTTATTTATTTATGATAGTCACAGAGAGAGAGAGAGAGGCGCAGAGACAGGCAGAGGGAGAAGCAGGCTCCATGCACCGGGAGCCCGATGTGGGATTCGATCCCGGGTCTCCAGGATCGCGCCCTGGGCCAAAGGCAGGCGCCAAACTGCTGCGCCACCCAGGGATCCCTACATGACCTTTTTTGACTGACTTCCGTTCACTTAGCATAATGCTTTGAGATTTATCCATGTTGTAGCATGGGTCATCATTTCATTCCTTTTTCTGGCTGAATAATATTTTATTATACGTGTATACCACAATTTGTTTATCCACTCATCCATTGACAGACGTTTAGTCTCTTTCCGCCTTTTAGCGATCGTGAATAGTGCTGTTATGAACATGCAGGGACTTCAAACAACTTATGGTATCAACAATTATGGCTCCAATACATAGTTTATGGCCAGGACTCTTACAAATACTTTTGGAGGCAGTTAACTGTCTTCCTGAGCTGGAGTCAATCAAAGCCACTACATTGTCATCTAATCTCTGACTCATTTCTTTGTTCCTAGTTTTACTACTCAATAAATTGAGAAAATATATAAAGCACCCCCTAATCCTTGCTGTGTTCCTATAAATGTATACGTATAAACTAGAATCCAACAAATGTCTTTATAATCAATGCCACATACAGTCATATAAACAAGGAACCATTAACATCAGAAAAAAAGAAAAGAAAAGACCGTGTTTTACTTTAAAATGTTTCCAACTGATCAATTACTTACTGGGAAGGCGAGTGGGCCAGAGGTGCCAGGCTACGGCTATTCAGCTCAATTAGGGCAGCAACGATGTGTGTATTTTTCTTCTTTAAATCACAACTTGTAGAAACCATTTCTTTTCTTCATATAATAATTTAATAAGAATTGGTATTTTAACTTTTAATTATGTTTTTCTGTCCATTGGCCAAGTTGCAAAATCACTTGAACTGATGGCATAATTTTTAGATGTAGCTTAATAAACTCTTCGTGCCAACTCCTTGTCCTCAATATCCAAGACATCTGTGGTTTTCTTCCAGTTTCTCTGCTTACCAGTCTTAATGATCCGTGTACTGTTTCCATTTTTAGATTCATTGGCTCAATGTAAATTTGTAAGAGCGAGTAATGGCAAAAACCAGTCCTCACGCTCATGCACGCGCACACGCACACGCACATTCAGGGCTCTCTCATTGTCTTCATCAACTTAAGTTTTAGGCTTCACAGGATTCACCAATTTAGAGCTCTTTATTTTAATTATTCCTCAATGAGCTCTGGCTTAGATTAGGTAGAAGCTTAAAAATGATATAAAGAAATTTTGCGGGGCGCCCGGGGGAGCTCAGCGGTTCAACGTCTGCCTTCAGCTCAGGCCGTTTTCCCAGGGTCGGGGTCAAGTCCCACATCGGGCTCCCTGTGTGGAGCCTGCTTCTCTCTCTGCCTGGGTCTCGGCCTCTTTCTCTGTGTCTCTCATGAATAAATAAATAAAATCTTTAAAAAAAAATATTTTGCAAACTGACAAAGAGACACTGCCTTTGCAAATTGCTAAATTCTTTCTGTTTTTCTAAAATAGCCAGCTTCGTTCTGTCCAGTGTGCTACATTCACCGCTCTGCCCAGGGCTAATTCTCTCAGGCCAGTCATAAATGTGGGCAGTCTTCACGTGCACGTAGTGTTGCTGCTGCCACCATCCGCTCAGGTTAATGGTAGGTGAGCATATACAGGTCTGCGCGGTATCCGGGCTCACGAGAAGCCATGCATTCAATGTAATTTTTAAAATATTGGATCACCTTGAGTACAGAAGAGGATAATTGAAGAAATATCCTAGTATCTCTTATAAAGCAGCACCAAGAAACGTAAGTTATTTCTTAATTATTAACCTATTTTGCAAAGGTAGATTTTCCTATTGCATTTGGCTCAAAAGCAAGTTGCCGTCTGAAGTGCAACCTCCCTCTACACGATCCTCTGCTTGCGGAACGTTAGCTCACCTGGTATTTTGCTCAGTTGCAGCGTGTAACGAGCACGACTGCTGTGGAGCACACGCTTGAGCACGTGGAGGCCTTGCTGCAGAATGGCAGGCCTCACGGTGCACTTACCAGATTAGGATCCGCCTTAAGAAATACCAAGTAGTTCGCCCCGAGTTCTAATGGTACCCGTAGGGCTGGAACCTCCTTCTTCTCCTGACCTGCAGCTCCAAATGTGTCATCTGACCGCCTTGAATCCTGATGAACCCGTCGCATGAATGTGAGGGGACGTCCCTCCTGAAGGAATGGCCTGCCATTTCCACTACGGCCCCGACCCATGTCGCCCACTGCACCAGACGATAAAACCTGTAGGACCCGGAAGCGAGGCCTGACTGCCCACCGAGCAGCTGAGAGTCTCTGGAGGGACCATCTGTTTTCTTTGTCAGATGTTCGGCAGCAGTTTTATTAGCTCTAACAACGATATCACTGGCTTCGCTTTCTTTAGCATAAAAATAAAGGTAACAGGGATTCAACAGGCCAGAAGTTAGCAAGAAAGTGCCCCTTCAGTGTACCGACCCTACTAGCGCGGTCCAGGGATAGGTTAATGCTTTTTCCAAAGATAATGCTTTCTTTGCTTCTTTGCTCATTGCCCTGAGTAAAATATTCATTCACCCACCTTTCTGAAGGTGAGTCATCTCCCCCTCGGGCTGGCCAAGGTGCGTTTTTGATAAGATGTTATCTCCAGAGACTTCCTTTTAAAATGCAAATGCAGGAGCGGTGATATATCAATATGATAACAATAACTGCGTTTCTGGGGTGGTTTACCTGATTGGTCTAGAACAGGGCCCTCTAGAGATCGATTCCCAGCGCCAAGGGTTCCTAAATGCACATGAGGTGGGAGGGAGGGAGGAGGGGGGACACCAAGAGATGCAGGGAAGGCCTTGGGGGGCAGGGGCCAGAGCTCCGGGCCCAGGCCGGCTCCTGAGCAGAGACCCCCTGCGTCGGAAGCCCTGGGCGACCCGCTCGAGCCCTCGCTCTCTAACTTCCCTTAGGGCACTGCTTCCCCTGCACACTGCTTGCTCTGAAAAATAGAAATGAGTACTCGCCAGTCCTTTTAGTTCTCTTTTACTGTTTCCCCCTAGTTTACCCGAGAGAACAGAATCCTGAGAGGAAGGAGATTTAAATACTGAACCACTGGAATAGTTTATACTGGAGCTTGTGAAGTCATCACAAATTGAGACATTTAAAAATCAAATAATGGGGATCCCTGGGTGGCGCAGCGGTTTGGCGCCTGCCTTTGGCCCAGGGCGCGATCCTGGAGACCCAGTATCGAATCCCACGTCAGGCTCCCGGTGCATGGAGCCTGCTTCTCCCTCTGCCTGCATCTCTGCCTTCTCTCTCTCTCTCTGTGACTATCATAAAAAAAAAAAAAAAAAAAAAAAAAAATTAAAAAAAAATCTTAAAAAAATCAAATAATGGGGCCTCTGGGTGGCTCAGCGGTGGAGCACCTGCCTTCAGCTCGGGTCATGACCCCGGGGTCCCGGTATTGAGTCCCTCAGGCTCCCTGCAGGGAGCCTGCTTCTCCCTCTGCCTCTGTCCCTGCCTCCCTCTCTGTGTCTCTCAGGAATAAATAAATAAATATTTAAAAACAAATCCAATAGCATCCAAGTCCTTTAGTATGAGTAGATATTGTCTAAAGGCAGGACAATGGACCAAATTTTTTTTTAGTACTCCAGCTCAGCGACCAGGCTTTAGTACTGAGTCCCTAAACTTTTCAAAATTGCACAAAAGCAAATGTTTAAGATTTCACGCTTAGGATAGCACTTGGGCTTGCAAGAGCTTCCGTGTAAACACACCTAAGAAAACAATGTATGCATTCAAGATGATTCTGAAGTGTTACGGGTTATCAGAAGTCAGTATTTGCTTCTTTTTAACGATCTAGTTACTATTTGTATGTGCTTCTGTGGTGCTTCATACTTATGATTATAAATTATATTTGGGTACAAAGTGCAAACATAGGATTAAAAAAGGATGGAATCCTAGTGAACTATACAGTAATGAGAAAAAAAATTTTAACTTCTCAGCCCTTTCTTGCTTCCTGATTATTTCAGGTTTCAGGTGCTCTAACTTAACTGTGGAACGTGACCAAGGTTAATAAGTTACTCTAAAATTATAAAGTATGCAAATTTAACAGACTTTGATCAAGGATGATTTATACATTTAATCAACTTGATCCATTTGTGAAGCTAAATGCAACTTCTTAGGGAAAAGATTTTAGAAATTTGTTTAAAATCTCTTTCTAGCATTTTAAGAAAGTTCTGTAATACATTCATTCTGATTTTTTAAATGACATTAATTGAAACAGTAAAAGATGATACACCATTACTGACATAGTCCCTTCTATTAAAATTAAACTTAAGATGCTTAAATGTTAAAAGGAACTTCTTAAAATATATATCATATCTGCTTAAACTTTGTCATTTGTTTTTGGTAACATATGTGGAAAATGGTGTGAATTTTAATGACTAAAAATATTAAAATGGATGAAATGATCCCATTTTTAAAAAGATTTGAGAGTGAGCACGAGTGGCAAGTGGGAGGGGCAGAGGGAAAGAGACAAGCAGACTCCCTGCTGAGCAGGGGCCCCGACGTGGGGCTAGATCCGGGGACCCCAGGATCATGACCTGGGCGGAAGGCACATACTTAACCAACGGAGGCATCCAGGTGCCCTGAGATCATTCTATTTTTATATGAATAAATATTGAGAATTATTTGTATGATAATGTATAAACCTAGCAATTTATAGTTCCACATACAACTATGTAGCTATATATACAAGATTTTTAAAAAACAGCCTTAGTTTGCTTATAGTAGTATTTGCATGCTGAAGTCCCCCAAAGGGAAAAATAAACATTAGTTTTTCAAATACACAATGTACATACATGCGTAATGTACATTGGTACGTGTATCCATACCCCCAAACACACACATATACGTGCCATACATCTGCCAAAGTAAAGGAAAATAAGTCCATGATTCCTACACTATTTTTCAACATTGCCTGCTTTAAAATAGAATCTATTCGTTAATCTAAGAAATAAACAAAACTATTACTCCAGGAAAGTGCTCACTGATCTTTGATAAGTCTTTATAAATTACGGGAATTCAAATTAGATGAAGTATTTATTAAGAATGACTACCATGTTGGTCATGTCTAGCATTTGACTTAAAATCATAATTGTTTTGTGCTTCAAAAGAGGATCCAATTAGTGAATGTGCCAATTAAACTTTCTTGGCCTGTTGTGACATTATCCATTTGCCTGACATTTCTGAAAGCAGTTATTTTATAGATTCAGCTTTTATATTGGGTTGGGTTTTTATTGAATAATCATTTTACACAAAGTAAAAGGAAGGTTGTTTTTTTTTTTTAACTTGAGATACACAAAAATTTAAAGCACCTATAAACCCACTATTTGTTTCACCCCACCCCAATCTTCCAGCTCCCACTATTTAGCAGCACTCCCAAAAAGAGCCTCCCGTTAACAATGTGGTGCTACAAACTCTTCAATCTTCCTCTTTTATACAGCTATAGCAACCTATCTACACGGGCTTTACAAAAACAGGTCAGGCTACCCATACCGATCTATAATGTGCCCTTTCCCCCCTGTTTGTGACTCTGGATATCTTTCCATATCATCATGCACAGATTTTCTCAGTTTCAATGACTGAATTGCATACAAATGTATATCATAATCTGTGTAGGTGTTCCTCATTGATATTTAAATTATTTTCAGGTAAATGTTTTTCTTTTACGCAACTCAAATCACTGTTTTAGCACGTCACGTAGCTTTATGTGCTTGCATAGCACTTAGGTAAGACAGATTCCTCCGTAGACCAGTTCTTGCCAAGCTCCCCTTAACCAGCATGATGTTAAAGCCAATGGGGTAGTTCTTTTCCTTTGCACATTCTTGACCATCCCTGTTCCTCGGAAGTCTCTGTGCTTTTCCTCCTACCTCTTTGTGGGTCCTTCTCAATGTAGTTTGCTCCCACATTCTCCTCGGTGCAACCTCCTCCAACGCAGCCTAGATACCCTTCTCTCCGCATACTATATTCCATCATTAGACGAGCTCCTCAATGACCAGGACTTTACTCACCGTGTATACTGGAATGGCATCTGTATTTATATCTTCACCTTAGACCTATGTTCTAGAACCATGTAGATTGCAACACATTTGTTACTTTTTAGATTACTTTTGATTTATTTTTCTGCTCCGTTCCTTTCGTCATGACCCAAGATGCATAAATTCTACTGCCACAAGCTCATTTAATCTGAAGCTAAACTCATAATTCTATCAAACCCAGTCTATGCCAGTATTTTCTATCTCAGTGAACGGTACTGTCATCCGAATGGCTGCACAGTAGAAGTAATTACTCTTATGCAATTTATCACCAAACATGATTTTCCCTCCTAAATACTTCTTCAATCCATCCACTCCTCCCTCTCTACTGCCACCCAATTAATTCATGCTACTGCCATCTCTCATCATCACAAAATCTTCCTAATTGAGTTCAGCTGCCTATTCTTGCCCTACTCTGATCAAGTTTCCATCAGATTGACTTTCCCTCCTCACTTGCCTTTCAGCCACACCAGCCTTTTTACAATTCCTCCAAAGTTCTCTCCTGCCCTTTCATGGGTAGAATGTCTTTGTTTACTTCAAGACTCTGGGGTTTTATCAATGGGAAAGACAAGAAGGGGTTCTACTAATCAAGCTTATAGTCTAGAGAAGTAGAAAGAGAAAAGACATACAAACAGTCAAATACGAAAATAAACAAGACAAACATCAGATAATGATCATTGTTCATTGTTATTTTATGCTCTCACGCTGTAAGAGAGAATTACTAACTGGCTCCACCTTTTGGGGTGAGCAGGGAAGCCTCCTTGAAGAGGCCTCTCTTATCGTTGGGATTTGAATGAAAAGATAGCCAACATGCAGAGATCATGGGGAAGAGTATTTCAGGCAAAGGGGAATGCAAAAACCCTAATATGGGAATGAGCTTAGCTGTTGGAATAGGGTAGTAGGGGTGGAGGTGGTGAGAAATGAACAGATGGAAGAAATGCTTGGATGTGATGTTCTCTCTGTTTGGAATGTTTCCCGTCCTTTTAACCCGTTAACTTCCATAGTCCTTTCTTTTTCCAGCATACTCCTACTCATTCTTTGATCTCATTTCCTCGAGGAGGACTTTCCCGACCCTACAGACACGATCAGGTTCCCCATGTATGTAGCATACATCACGGTGTAGTTTAGTAACATTAATCTCTTTGGTGATTTGATTAATTTTTCTGTCTCCTTCATAAATACTCATCCATGAGGGTCAGGAGCTATTTTGTTCAATATGATTTTCTTAGTTTATAACATAGTTGAGGCTCTCAATAACTATTTGTTAAAGTGAGATTGTTGGGTTAGAGGTATGTGCCTTTTAGATTTCAAGAGATATTGCCAAATTACTTGCTCCCAGATGCATACTGCTTTCCATTGCCGTTAATCATAAAGGAAAGCATTTATTTTCCCTCGTCCCCAACAGTTTTGCACGTTAGGATTCTGGTTAATTTCACCACTATAGTAAATGGCCCCTTGCGTTTTTTTCTTCATGAGCACGTACATTTGAGACAAATCCAATTATAGTAAGCTCACGTCCATACTAGACTTTTAAGGCCTTCATTAATTTTTTAAATTATGGGAGTGGCTTCCTCTAGTTTGCATGTGACACATCTCATACTCCATGTTTGGAAATTTCTGTGCTTACATATGCTATTTTGGCAGCCATACTCTACATTAAGAGGAAATTGGATGCCTGGGAAAGACAGGTGGATTCTGGGCCTCCAAATGAGCAGATAACAGAGAGGATAATTAAAAGGAGAATCAGAGAAAGAGATGAACACAGAGTTAGAACAGAATCAAATCTTGTAACAAGATTAGAGATAGGGTAGGATCTGATGGTGTAAAAGACCTTGGACAAAGTGTACCTGAGATCTTGATGAGTCCATTAGAACTTGATAGAGCCACTATTTCTTCAGTATTCATTCACAAAATGAAACTGGGAAAAGACAGATTTATTGAGTAGTAAAACAGAAGAGGGCCTAAATCTGAAAAGACTTGGATTAAAAGGATTGGATAAACATATCTGAAACCAAGGAGCACTAAGATCATACTTATTTAGATAAACTTGGACCTAGATGTCTGTAAATGTCCCCTAGTAGACTCTCAGACTTGCAGTAAGGTTGTGTTCTTGCAAAGAAACAGACATTGTCTTTTTTTTTTCCCAGACATTGTCTTTTAAGAAGGGCCTTGGACTTGTTATGATGAGCACTGATTGTTATATATCAGTGATGAATCACTGAATTCCAATTCTGGAACCAATATTGCATTGTATGTTAACTAACTAAAATTTTTTAAAAACGTGGGCGGGGGGGGAGCCTTGGAAAACCGTAGAGAGGGATTAACACCTTAGCCCATAGGTACAAGGCCTGTGGTGATGATGGTGGGAAGTGTCTGCCAAGGTAGTTGTTATTATTTGGAACTTGGCCATAAGGTCCACATGATCATGGTTGTTTACTTACAGCAATAAAAGTGAGCAAGGATCCAGGATTGTGGACGAGGAACCAATGGGTACAACAGTAGTCACTGAGTCTCTAGAGCTCTAGCCTAATCATGGACTAAATATTAAGTCCCATAAGGTTGGGAGTGGGGGAAGGAGTGAGAGGGTAGGCTATTCGAATTAGCCTAAGGACTGAGACAAGGCTGAACAAAATTATGGACCAAGCGATGGAAAGCTGAGGAAGAAGGCGGAGGGAAGTGAGGTAGAGTCTAACAGTGGTGAAGACCAGTGATTCATTGCGGGTTCCCTATTGAACCTAAATTGCTGGGATGTTTTCTATGATAGCAACTTTATAATTAGTTTCTGCAGGTTTCTGGATTTAATAGTTTCCTATGCTGACATATGTATGAAAAGAAATGATTTACCTTGGAACATTAGGTCCTAAAATGTGGAAATGGGGTGAATGTGATGGAACCCTGAAGGTGTATTAAGCTTAGTCAGTCCATTCATTCCTCCTTTGGGAAGGATTTCACGATGCATTTTCTAGTGCATTGTCCAGGCTGATTTTTAATGCCTCGCTAGTATGGATTTTTTTTTTCTTGGCAGAACATATCTCACTATTGAATAAGTCTCACTGCTAGGAAGTCAGATAGGCTCCCTGCATTTTCCCATTTTGTTTTATCTCACATCTTGTAATTTGTGATAGTAAATAATTCCCCTCTCAGTATGGCGCTTTAAAAAAAGCACTATTTATTTTCACAAAGCTCTGTAAGATTTTCTTTTGTGTTCCAGTCCAATATATTACCCACAAGCTCTCCTAGTCCCAGTTATTACAACCAATTTGAGTCAGCAGATGCACTTAAACACTATCTGTTCTACCTAGATGAATGTTTGTAAATGTAACACCTTTAGAATGGATTAAAAAAAACCCTCTGAATGTCTTGGGAATTATCGATATTATAAAATGGGAGGAAAAATACATGTTTCATGTTTTTATACATGTTCAGAAATGAGGTGGTTCTTGTGAATTTTGACCCTTTAAGAAATGCTAGCAGCAATACAGCAACAATGATAGCAACAAATATTAGCAATAATAAATCACCCATCCCTTTACTGTTCTGCATTTATCATGAAGACAAATACAATCTTCCTATCATACCTTCTATTCAAATGAATCCAATATAATTTTCAGGGTATCTTGGTAGCAACAAGAATATTTCACATATAACAGCTAATTAATTAAGCAGAGAATTAAGAGACAATATTTCCCTATAGAGAAAAAAATCAGATCTCCAAAAATGAGAACTCACTGTCAAAGCACAGAAGCTGGCCAATTGCTGAACAAAAGCTTGCTGCTATATAGACAATTTAGTTGGCAATCCTTTCACTACCTGCTGTGTGTGTTTGTGTCCAGATGGCCAACATGCCCAGCAATTCTTTGGATCACAGGTGGCGTTGAGATGCTGATTCTGCATGGAAGATTGTGGGTGGCACCCGCCTGCCCCAGCAGGTAGGCTCTCCAAGTGAACCCCCGTAAGCCATGGAATCATTGCCATCATGTGTGGGTGATGGTTGCTGATGCTGAATGAGGGGATTGCTGAGTATGCAATGAGGCAGCTGAGTAAACAGGCATTTCCCTTCCCTGATCTGAGACGATGTTTCTCAAGTTGTGTGTGGTGTGAGGACCTCCTGAATTGGGATTATTTGGGTGTCTGCGAAAATTGCTTAGTGAATCCAGCCTTTGGTTTACTCTCTAGAGAAAGTTTGGTTTAATCTCTAGAGAAAATCTCTAGAGAAAGTTCAGGAGTCTGTACTATTTTACAAAATGCATTTTTAAACAAGCTCTCTGGATGAATCTTCTGAGAACTAAAAACCATTGATTCAATATCAGCAGGATGATACTTAAGACTTGCAAACACGTCACTTGACGGAACTTAAAGAGAGCACAAAGGCCCATCTGTCCATTGGCACGACTACGTGCTGCCAGGAGCCAGGTGGCTAACCACATAGCTTTCTCTGACCCCTGGTAGTCTTTTGCACACAGTGAATTGCCTCAATATTTACATATGTACAATGCCATTTATAGCAACCATACAATTGGGATTTCCCAGGAGAGTTCCGATTTCATGTTATTTCATTCTTTTCAACAAAAGTAGCCTATCTAAATGAATTACTATTTTATAATTCTGCAACAGAAAAATATTTTTTATATTAAATCACGTATTTGAAAAAAATTTTTCACTTACCCCTGCCCTTTCTGCATCATTCAAGCAGCAGTAAGGACACTCTGTGTGTACTCTTCTCCAGATTAAAGTGACACAGAAACCAATTAATGAAATTCCTGGCTTTAAGCTTTTAAAAAGCCTTTTAAAAAATACAACAGAGGCAGTAGTCTGAAAGCCAAAGCACTTTCGAGTGGAGTGAAACAGAGTCAGAGAGACAGAAGTGGCTTTTTGTGTGCGTATGAATTGTTTTTAATTCTAAAACCTTATTTTTAATATCAAGAGCCAAGTTTGAGAGAGAGAGAAAAGCCTACATGAAAACCAGAGTGGCAAAGAAGGCACCACGATGGTAAAAACAATCTCTTCACAAATAGAATAGGAAGTACTTTTTTTTTTTTTTTTCCTGCTAGTGGTGGGAAAGAAGCCGAGTGGCTATGACTAGGGTTTGCCATGGATTGTCTTTGAGAAGGAGCCCAGTGTCCCAGGACAATTCCTGAAGTGTAGAGTGGAGGTAGTTGGCTGAGAGAGAGAAACTCCAAATAAATTGGGCAAGAGTTGAATCTCAGAGCAGAGGAACCGTTACTTGGCTTCCTAGGATATAGCCTGGACATTAGCAAGCCCTCCGCGCTGCATGAATGGCGCAGTAACCATGAAGGCGACAGGCCTGGGGCCCCGAACCAGCTGACTCTGAGAGGCGCAGTGTTGGGTGGAAAATGCAAAATGACTTTGCTGGACCCAGAAGCCAAGAGAAGAAGGTCATTGGAACCCTAAAGTCACTGAGGCCAGTGAGCTGAAGAGTGAAATGACCAGCTCAAGGGAGGCCCACAAAGACGAGCCCCCTCGTCATGCCGGGACACGGTGACGTACATCTTGAGGGTACGACTGGTTGTATCTCGAGGTTTTAGATCACCCTTAAGGAGACAGAAATGGAGTGAAAGAGCTCCAAGTGTGCCTGAGTGTCTTTAGACAAAAGACCCCAAGTTTTAAACGGAAAGTCACTGCACCGCGTAGTCAGTGAAACATCAAATTCAATACAATTATGTGAGGTTTCATATGAACAAATTCACAAATCAATAAAAAGAAATTGTCAGACCACATGTTCTGATATTTTGACCTGGAAAGTGTGGTCATCTTGTTTACATCGGGCTCTTCTAGCTTATATTTTCCAAAAATTGTTCTCCAAGTGTTCCAGGCTGTCTAACCTGCAGCTCCGTGGCCAGTTTGTTTGTTTGTTTATTTGAAGTTCAATTTGCCAACATCTAGGATAACACCCAGTGCTCATCCCATCAAGTGCCCCCCTCAGTGCCCGTCACCCGGTCACCCCGTCCTCCCGCCCTCCTCCCCCTCAGCAACCCTCTGTTTGTTTCCCAGAGTCAGGAGTCTTTTGTAGTTTGTCTCCTTCTCTAATTTTTCCCACTCAGTTCCCCTCCTTTCCCTTATAATCTCTCACTATTTCTTATATTCCCCGTATGAGTGGAACCATATGATGACTGTCCCTCACCGATTGACTTACTTCCCTCAGCATCATGCCCTCCAGTTCATCCACGTTGAAGCACATGGTGTGATCCGTCATTTCTAATGGCTGAGGAGCATCCCACTGTATCCATAGACCACAGCTTCTCTATCCATTCATCTTTTGATGGACACCGAGGCTCCTTCCAGTTTGGCTATTGTGGACATTGCTGCTAGAAACATCGGGGTGCAGGTGTCCCGGCGTTTCACTGCATCTGTATCTTTGGGGTAAATCCCCAGCAGTGCAATTGCTGGGTCGTAGGGCAGGTATATTTTTAACTCCTTGAGGAACCTCCACACAGTTTTCCAGAGTGGCTGCACCAGTTCACATTCCCACCAACAGTGTAAGAGGGTTCCCATTTCTCCGCATCCTCTCCAACATTTGTGGTTTCCTGCCTTGTTAATGTTCCTCATTCTCACTGGTGTGAGGTGGGATCTCATTGTGGTTTTGACTTGTGTTTGCCTGATGGCCAGTGATGCAGAGCATGTTCCCATGTGCTTGTTGGCCATGTCTAGGTCTTCTTTGGTGAAATGTCTGTTCATGTCTTCTGCCCATTTCATGATTGGATTGTTTGTTTCTCTGCTGTTGAGTTTAATAAGTTCTTTATAGATCTTGGAAACTAGCCCTTTATCTGATACGTCAAATATCTCCTCCCATTCTGTAGGTTGTCTTGTAGCTTTGTTGACTGTTTCCTTTGCTGTGCAGAAGCTTTTTATCCTGATTAAGTCACAATAGTTCATTTTTGCTTTTGTTTCCTTTGTCTTCATAGACGTTTCTGTGACCAGTTTAAAATCAATGTGTCCTCTAGTCTCCCCCTTATGTCTTCCATGTCTCTGGATGTGTGAAAGGGAATGAATGAATGAATGAATGAATGCTCTACTCAAATATACATGGCATCTCAATTTCAATAAATTAGTTTCTTAGGAAATATATTAATGGATGAAATGCATAGAAAAATGTAGTTTGAGTGTTTTTGCATGAAAACTTAGGTGGCCCCTTAACATGGGTATTCATAAAATATATAGGACACCTGAACACAAATAAAGCTCATTAAAGCAACCATCTAGGGGCACCTGGGTGGCTCAGTTGGTTAAGGTCATAATCCTGAGTCCTGGCTTGGGTCATAATCCTGGGGTCCTGGGATTGAGTCTCCACATCAGGGTCACTTCTCCCTCTCCTTCTGCTACTCCTCTTGCTTGTATTCTCTCTCTCTTTCTCTGTCAGATAAATAAACAATCTTTAAGATAAAAAAGTAACCATCTGTTAAAAAGTGTCACTTCTCTCTCTCTCTCGTCTCCTTGACTTTGGGCACCAGAATCTTGATAATGATAGTTGGCTAAGGACTACAAATCTACATCTTAATCTAGAGGATTCTTTACACCGGAAATAAAATGATTAGGATTAGAAGAACACCCACCACGGCAAAGGGTATATACATTTTGCCATAGAATATATGATACTTTTGGGGGGTTCATATTATATGCTTGTCATTTTGTTTCTATACTCTGTACCCCAGACATCGCTACCTGATTGCCAAATTTCCTGGGCTCTTAGCCGGACTACTAACTCCCTTGCGGTTAGGTCTGGCCATATGTCTAATTCCTAGTCAATAAAATGAGAGTGGAAGTGACATAGGCCACTTCCAAGCCTGGTTCCTAGAAGACTTCCATATGGAATAATACTCTCTAGCTTTCCCCTGCCTGGTTCAATCCACGTGGATATAGTGCATGTTGAAGTCGTATGTTGAAGATGGCAAAATAACTAAGCGGAACAGACATGGGTCCCTGACTCGCCACTTGGGAAACAGTTTTGCCAACAAGAAGTGTCCATTTTGGATACTGAATGAACAAGAAATAAACTGTTATATTAAGTAATTGAAACTTCAGGTGTTTTCTATTTTACTAGCATTAATGATTATACTTACAATTTCATACAACAGTCTAGAAAGTGAGACGTGAACTTCTAGTTTTTCCCTCAATAAGAAATTGGTAAAAACAAAACAAAACAAAACCTTAATTAGATGAATAAGGTCTTATGTAATTCAAGTAAAAAATACAAAAAATGACTCAAGTCATTCAAGAATAATGCAATTGCTACTTTATATTAAGGTCCTACTATATTCTAGAGATGGTCGTAAGCATTTTGTATTTGTCATGTCACTTAATACTCATTTATGGTTTTATATTAGGTACTAAGATTACCCACTATAAGCTCAGGGAAGTAAAATAAAATAAAATAAAATAAAATAAAATAAAATAAAATAAACCCAGGGAAGTTCATTACTGGACCAAGATCACACTACTGGTAAGAGGTTGCAACGACATTCAAACCCAGATCTGTGGTTCCAAACCTTAAGCTCTTGAGCTGAGTGTTATGAGCTGTGTCTTTCTCATGTTTGCTTTCTGTCCCAGTGTGGTCTGTGAGAGGGTACTCTTATGTCAATGCTTTTCTACTTCTTGCGGGGTTTTTATCAGTTTCTCTCTGCGATTGTGCCAAATTCATTTTATGTATCGGAATCAAGCATTTGTATTTCCTCTTTCTTTCTTTCTTTTTTTTTTAAGATGTAGATTCCCTGTAAACACCTTCCAAATATTTCCTGTAATGCTTCCCTGTAAATGCTTTCCAAAGAATTTCTCTATTTGCCAGTCAGTAATGAAGGTCCTTTGTTTTCGGGCCAACAGATGGGAGTGATGGGTTTTTTGGTTTCTTTCCTTTCGCTCCTTTTCGAGGGAAGAGCAGCTTCATGACTGGAATCCAAACTGAAAATGGACACCCCCCTTGGGTAAAAACATAGATGCTAACTGTATTGCAATCCTAGCCGGTTTCTTCCCTGGCTATAGCAGTGTAAGGATATTACTGCAAACAATTTCATACCCAATGTTGTGAAGGCTGTTTCAATTATCTGCTGCTGTAGAGGACTGCCCAAACAATCAATGATTTTAAAATAATTTATTCTTGAGGTGCCTGGGTGGCTCAGTCGATTAAGCAGCTGACTCTTGATTTCGGCGCAAGTCATGATCAAAGAGTCCTTGGGATTGAGCCCCATGTTGAACTCTGCAATCAGCAGGGAGTCTGCTTGAGGATTCTCTCTCCCTCCCCCTCTGCCTCTCCCCGCTGGCTCATGCTCTCATGCGCTCTCTCCAAAATAAACAAATAAATAAATCTTTAAAAAATATGATTTAAAATAATTTATTCTTATCTTTTTAAATTCTGTGCATTTACTGGGCTCAGCTGGGTGATTCTGATTTGGGGTCTCTCATGCAGTTGAAGTTAGATGTTGGCTGGAACTGAAGTTATCTGAGGACTCAACCAGACGTCCAAGAGTATTTTTCTCTCATGTCTGGTACGTGGGCTGAGATGGCTTGAATAGCTGGGTGCCACCTGGGCTATCTTCTACAGAGCCCTGCCCTGTGGTTAGCTTGGACTTCATTATGGCCCGAAAGTCTCAGAGTAGTCGAAGGCCTCATACGGTACCTGTTTTTCCCTAGAGAGAACATTCCAAGAGATCAAGGTAAAGGCTGCAAGGCTTCTTCTCCCCTAGCCTCCTTGGAAGCCATGGAGTGCGTTCCGTTGGTTCTGTGATAACCGATAGAAGTCAAGAGCAGAGGGTACACACAGGCATGAGTACGGGGAGGCGTGGTTCATTGGGAGACCGTCTTCGGAGAAGAGGTACCATACAGGCTACACCTATCACTCTTTTCCCTCAGGCTACCCCAGTAGAAGGAAAAAGACACAAAGGACGTGGCCAAGACTCCTAATGCTAACAGAAGTAGCTTCCAAGTTCTCTCCCATCCTTTGGCTGGTTCCCAGAAGTTGTTCAAATTGTCCTCCTTCTACTTAATGCTGCTCTCTGCAACCCGATTACTTTAATTGGCAACTGCTTCTCCTGTCTTTATCTCAGAGTATGACCTTGTCATTGTTGCTGAGGTTTTTTTTTAAAGACCTTATTTATTCACTCATGAGAGACACAGAGAGAGAGAGAGAGAGAGAAAGGCAGAGACACAGGCAGAGGGAGAAGCAGGCTCCATGCAGGGAGCCCAACGTGGGGCTCGATCCCGGGATCCCAGGACCATGCCCCGGGCTGAAGGCAGGCGCTAAACCACTGAGCCACCCGGGGATCCCCTTGCTGTTGCAATGATGTGAACCTCACTGCTTCCCTGTAAGGTGTGATAGATCTCTGATTTACTTGGAAGAGTCTTTCCGTGGGCATCAGTGTTATGGATTTTGTGTGTGTGTGTTATGAATTTTTATTAGGCTCCCAAAAAGGTGGTTTCCTCAAAATCTTACAGATTTTTCCATGAGTGTATTTTGGTCAAGTTCCTCCAGGCTAAAGGCATCACTCAGAGACATGGCCCAAATTCTCTATTTCCCGCTATGAGTCGGTGGTCTTCTGTTTCCTGGGATTCCAATATTTGTACTATATTCCCTTCACTGCTTAACCCAAGAAACCTTAATCAGACGTGCTATGTGACAGAAATATTGGTGGGGTGGTGGTGGTGATAAAGAAGGCAGCAAATGTGCAACTTTCCTGATCCTAACTCATTCTGCAATGTTGGGCATTTTAAGGATCCAAACTGAGATTGCTGAGTTCAAATTATGTAAGAATGAAGAAACGGAGATAAACAGATGAAGATTAAAATGTGAGCTGCATTACTGATTTGCAGCTCTAGCCTTTAATCTGTGGCCAAAGAGATTGTTAACAATCCCAGGCCCCCCCTTCCCCAGAGGTTGAACCTCCCCCTGCAAAAAACCCCTGTCTGCTTGGCTTATTACATAATGAGGAACAGACCAGAATGCAAGAGTCACATGGCCAGGCTGGCTCCTCAAGAGAGCCCAGAAGGGGCCAGCCCAACCCACACGTCCTTCAAGACTCACCAGACAAGTCATTTCTCGCATGAGTTAGTAAGGAAGGAAGTGGGGAAAGGCTGTATATTCCTCTTCTACTCGTCTCTTCAGGGGAAACATGAGAACAAGGTAATACGTTCTCAGCCTCAATTGCATACGAGGCTGTCCTTCCTCCCCCCGGGCTCTGAGGAAGAGGCCCAGAGCGCGCTGAGGTTCCCACCATTCCCACCTGTCATTGCAAGGAGGGCTGCTGGCGGCCTGCGGTGGCATGGGAGGGTTCCTGGTTAGACACGTATAGACGTGCCCCCATCCACTTCTGAACCCTTTTTATGCTGTTTCAATAATACCGTTGTAATTACCCAACAGAACCACATCTATGGAAATGAGATAGGAAGATAAGGATAAATGCAACCGGAACTTAGATTTATGACTCAGAGCCTGATTATACTCTTCAAGTATGACCTAGTAATTCCACAATTTTTCTCAGGTGCTGCTCCATTTGAAGGACTATTTGTCATTGTACAGTACAAATGAGGCAGGAGTGTCATGTTTTATATATGTAGATATATGAACAGGTGTGTGTGAACTGCCTATTCATGGTACAACAGACATACGTAAATGTGATGTCTGTGCCTTCCTCACATAAATATTTCATTGGTTTCCATTATGAGTTTTGAAACTGGAGGTCTGGGCCCCTGAGAGTTGCCGCTCACATGTAATTTGCACATTAAACATGTATGCGTGCTTCTTTATAGCTCTATAATTGTCACATCTACATAATATATGTGCTGAATAAATGAAGAGCGTATTTTCCTTTTGAATTGAAATTTCAAAAATACAAATCCATCTTTAGAAGCAAAAATACTGATCAAAAGATGAAATGATACTCCTCAACGCCAGCGACGAAACGTCTGTTGTAATTACAGTAAGTTCTGGGAGTGCCTATGGATAACTATGCAACGGGCTTTGCAAGTCACAGCTCCACACAGTGCATCTGACAAGCAGCCAGACCCTACCCTGAGTCTCCAGTATTTACCCAACATGTCAGGAGTGCTGTGCAGATGAGTTTCAAAGAAGCATTTTTTAGGATCATGTAAGTAGATACTAGGGAGCAAAACAGGTTTTTACCATCCCACTACATTTTCTGTCTACTAAACTCTTCTACAGCATGCATCGGGTATTGTCCTAGGGATGTGGCATATATTAGCTCCTCTAGTCCTCATAGAAAACTGATAAGTGGGCACCTGAGTGGCTGCCTTTGCTCCAGGTCATGACCCTGGGGTCCTGGGATCGAGTCCCGCATCGGGCTCCAGAAGCAGGGAGCCTGCTTCTCCCTCTGCCTGTGCCTCTGCCTCTCTCTCTGTGTCTCTCATGGATAAATAGATAAATAAAATATTTAAAAAAAAGAAAAAGAAAACTGTTAAGTTAGAAATTCCTATTATCTCTGTTTTGGAAAGGGAAATTGAAGCACTGAGAAGTTAAGTAGGTTGCCCAAAGCCAGCCAGCACCCAGACAAGGCTGGTGCTAAAGCCCACGCACCTAATGACTCTACCTTGCTTGCTCCCCCCTGAGCCTTCTAGTCCTAGCGATCCTACTGCTCACCTAACCTAAAAGCAAATCACTTTAACTTATGGTGCCTTAAACTCACCATCTTTAAAAGATTATTACTCCGTAGCTATTCTTACTAAACACATCTTCACGGTGGGGTGAGAACAAATGGAATGGGTTATGAGCTTCCCAGAGTTTTTACCCTGATACAGGAAAGAATTTTAAATGTCTGTATTTTTAGGAAAACGAATCAGTTGTTGAAATTTCATCAACAAGTGCCTGGCCTTGTTATTCTATTCCGATTGCAGCAAATAAAATTTGAAGCAAATTGAATGAATTGTTTGATATAACATGAAAAGGCTTTGACCGAGAAAGTTTCCAAACTCAAAGCTCTAACTCCCGTGGGCTGTCACACAGCCTTGTGCGATTGCCTCGTCCGTGTTCTATCAGAGGCCTTCTTAGTAGTCCAGCTCCTGAAATGAATCCATCCTCTCAGTTGTGTTCCCATGTCCAGGCCTTAAACTCTGGCCACAATTACGAACACTAATTGGTAGGCTCCGCAGAGAGGCTGAGGGCTGAATGAGCACCGGGAACAAAAGTGGGTCCTCTCCTTAGAACCATATGAATGAAAAGGGTGGGAAAGGTCAGCTTGCTGCTGCCTGCGCTGAATCCACTGTGGAAGAAATGGCTTCAGTCTGGCACACCTCCCAGCAAACACAATTTAAAAGAAATCCCACTAGGCAAAATTTTCTCTCTAGATTTTATCAGATTGTATATATCCCACGTATAGAGAAACACACACAAAAGAAACCAATCTATCCCGTATCCTCTGAGCCAAAATGAGATTGTGCTTGGACAATGGCTTTATGAACTACGAACTTAACCTGTGGAGCCCTGGCCCTGTGATTTTGCTCTGCTTGGAGCTTCCATTACTGCTGAACCCATCTAGCAACTCGAGTACTCCAGGATCCTAGGGAGGTCTGGGGGTCATGGTTCTAGTATGTTCTGTACCCATGGTGCCAAAGTAAAAAGGACAGAAAGGGCAGGAGCAGAATTTCAATAAACTCTCCAGGATTTCCATAAACAGAGAGAAGCTCTTGACAGGTGCAATGGGAAAAATGTCACACACAAACTTCCTTTTGTGGCAGCAGTGAAATACAGCATAAAGGAATTTCTTTGAAGTATTGGCGGCTAGACCAGTGTTTTTTGCCTCCAAAACTACTACTTCATATAAGAATTTTATAGCATATCATAGACATTGACAGAATCTTTATTCAGTAAAGTGACATTGGGACTCCAATAAATTAATTTAAATAGAAGGAAGACCTGCTTCTAAAGTTGTGTGGTGAGACTGACATACTAAAAAATTGTTGATTGTAGCTGATGTGCTTCACCTGTCAAAATGATAAAATCTAGAAAGCTTTTACTTCTTCTGAAGATCACAACAATTCAACTTTCAGTCATTTAATGAAGAGTGTGTTCATCAAAAGCACGAAAAAGACTGTTAATCCAGTGAGTGCCAGCACATTTTTTGAGGTGTACCAGCAGGGCTTTTCTTTTCTGGGGAAAACAGCATGAACCATTCCCTTCATCCTACCATCGTGGTGGAACTCATGCTCCCAAAGCCCTCCTATAACAACTTTTTAAAGTAAGTTATTATTATATAAATTTCAGGTGTGTGGCTTTATAATTCACATGTGCATATGCTATAAAGTGATCAACACCAGGACTCTAGCTACCATTCATAACCATTTATATATAAAATATGGGGATGAAGAAGGAAATAAAAAGGTAAAAATTTGGAACGTGTTTTAAATTAAGTTGCTATTAACTTAAAACAGACTGCTATTTATATAGCATATTCATGTGACCCTCATGGTAACCACAAGGAAAAAACTTAAATATACAAAAGAAAATGAAAAAATAATCTAACTATAAGACTAGAGAAAGCCATCCAACTGCAAAAAAAGAGACAGAAAAAGAAGGAAAGAGAGAGGAACTACAAAAACAGCAAGAAAACAATAAACAAAATGGCAAAAATATATGCTTATCAACAACTATTTTAAATGTAAGTGGACTAAATTCATCAATCAAAAGACATAGAGCAGTTGCATGGATAAAAATGCAAGATCCATCTACATTCTACCTACAGAGACTCACTTCAGAAGTAAGGACAGACAGACCAAAAGCGAGGTGATGGAGAAAGATACTCCACGCAGAAGGAAACAAGAAGCGTAAGTGTAGCTATACTTCTATCAGGTGAAAAGACTTTAAAACAAAGACTGTAATAAAAGACACATAGGTCATTACATAATGATAAAGGGGTGAGTCCAGCACGAAGATTTAGTAATTTCTACATTTATACCCCCAAGTGGGAGCACAAGATAGAGGAAGCAAATATCAACAGACCTAAAAACAGAGAGGAGGAAAGCTTTCAAACACATTTTGCCAGGCCAGTGTTACCCTGACATCAAAGTCAGATAAGGATACTACACAGAAAGAAAATTACAGTTGGTATCTTGAACATAGATGCCCAAACCCTCAACAATACAAACCGAATCCAACAATACAAGGCTCATACACCACAATCAAGTGAGATTTATTTCAGGGATGCAGGGATGGTTCAACATCCACAAAGCAATCAACATCATTCATCACATTAACAGAATGAAAGATCGAAATCCTATGTAACAACGTTTTTTTTAAGATTATGTTTCTTTATTCATTATATAATATGTATATAATGAATAAACAAAAATATGTAAACATACATATATATATATATATATATATAGAGAGAGAGAGAGAGAGAGAGAGGCAGAGACACAGGAGGAGGGAGAAGCAGGCTCCATGGAGGGAGCCCGATGCAGGACTTGATCCCGGGACTCCAGGATCGCGCCCTGGGCCAAAGGCAGGCACTAAACCACTGAGCCACCCAGGGATCCCTGTAACAACGTTTTAATGGCGGTCTAAGGCTCCTTACTTCACTGTGACAGTGCTGGGCGGGACAAACAGATCAGACAAATGCACACCAGCCCTGATTATCTGATTCAGTTGTGGGGTGGGAGTCTCGCTGAGGCTCCATCTTTCTGTAGATGATGCAACACAAATGGCCACAACAGAGAGGCGAGATGGCTCCCGGGGCCACAAATGAGATTCATTGCTCTGAGCCAGAGATTGGTGGGTTCAAGGATGGACACATGACCTAAGTCAGGCCAATGAGAGCTAAGAGGATTATGTAGAAATAGGATCTCTTTCTACTGGTGTCGCCACACTAGGGCTGCTGATAGACATCTTGTCACCACGTCCAAAAAGAAAACCAACAGAAAGGAAAGCAGACCTAGGACTTGGACAGAGAGACAGACTCCACGTGTCATCGTGGTCTTGACCCAACGTACTGGGAGCCAGCGTTCCCCTGGGCTTGTCAGCTATGCCAGCCGATACATTTTCCTTTCTGCTTAAGCCAGTTTGAGGTGATTTTCTATCAGTGGCAACCAAAGGAGTTGTTACAGCTGGGCCTTAGACGGCTTTTATATTCCTCCGAAGCTCAGGAAGGCTTAAGTACCATAATTCTTAGCCTGACATAATGGGAAGAGGCAAAAAAACAAAAAAACAAAAAACAAAAACAAAACAACAAAAAAGTAACATGAAAACTCCGCAGGAAAATCAAAGGGTTAGTCATGATTAAAAAAAAAAAAAAAACTCTGAGGATCCTATGATCTCTTACAATTTTATGCCAGTCTTACCTAACCAGTCTGTTTCCTTTCCATGTGTAAAAAATGGTGACCACAATACAAAGATTTTCAAATCACTGCACCCAAAGATCAAGGAAGGAATTCTGAGCACACATTTTTTTTTTTTTTAAAGATTGTATTTATTTGTTCATGAGAGACACAGAGAGAGGCAGAGACCTGGGCAGAGGGAGCAGCAGGCTCCATGCAGAGACCCTGATGTGGGCCTCGATCCCGGGACCTGGGGTCACGGCCTGGGCCAAAGGCAGACGCCCACCCCCTGGATCCCCCAGGGCCCCTGAGCCCACACTTTAAAGCAGCTTCGATCCCTCGAGACCTGCAGCGAGACGCACTCCTCTGTCCCCTGCACTGCGGCCTGTCCCTCCTCGACCCCTAGACTCTTGCACATGTGGCTTCCAGAACTTCTCTAAAAGCGAACTTGTACCAGATGGAGCTGGAGGCCGCGTCCGGGCATCCTGGGAAAGCAGTCCCAAAAGGAAGTCAGAAGCCTCGTGGACCAAACGGTGTCTGAGTCCAGGGACAACGCTTGTCCCGCTTCTCCGCGTCCCGTCCTCGCCGGGCCTGGGCCAGTCGCTGCGGCACCTGCGGGTGAGCAAGGGGGCACGAGACAGGGGCTCCGCGACGGCAGGCGACCCAGGCAGCCTCTCACCCAGCTGTGCAGCCCACGTGGTCTCTGTGAACCTCAAAGTTGGAGTCTTTGGGGTTTTCTTTTTTCTATTTTTAAGATGACTGATTTCTCTTTTCCTTTGTCTCCTGAGAGTTCTGGGCTGCGTGTGAGTGTGAGTGTGAGTGTGGGTGTGAGACAGAGAGCCCGGCCGGCCAGCAGGGGTGCTCAGCTGCAGGCTCCCCGGGCCTGTAACCCTCTGATCTTTTCTCCCAACTATTTCACTTGAGGTGGTTGAAGTGAATGGCTTTTGTCATTTAGAATCTGGGCACCTATGGATGAGTTTTTAATCTTAAAAAACCTCAAGCTGTCAAACCAGAAAGCCTAACCCTTGTGGGAGGACGCCTGTGACCCGCGCCCACAGGGGAGCCCTGCTCCTCGGCCTTCCTGGCTCACGCTCACACCCCTGGGGTCCTGCTGCCTCCGCTGACCAGGTGGGACCGAGGGGGGGGCGAGGGGGGATGAGGGGGGACAAGGGGGAACAATGAGGGGGGACGAGGGGGGACGAGGAGGACTCTCGGCCCAGTGACTTCGAGCCCCGTGGCAGTTTAAAGTTTTGACAAACAGAAAACAAAGCTTCAGTAGACGGCCGCATAAGATCGCTAGTGATTTATTTATTTTTTGGAAGATTATTTATTTATTTGACAGGAGGGGGGGTGCGGGAGAGAGAGCACAGGCGGGGGGAGTAGAGGAGGGAGGGGAGAAGCAGACTCCGTGAGCAGGGACCCCAACATGGGCTCCATCCCAGGCCCCTGGGGTCGTGACCTGAGCCAAAGGCAGATGCTTAACCGCCCGAGCCCCCCAAGTGCCCCATCATTTATTTTTAATGATTGTAAAAAGAATGACTTTAATAAATTTAGGTTTGTTTCTGTTTTTGTGTTTTTTTGAAGGACGGTGAGCCCAAACTTTCTCCTGGAGACTACAAATCCAGAGCCCAAACCCAGAGAACACCCCCCCCCGCCCCTCCCCTGGATAAAAGAGAAGCTTCGTGACTCAACCTTTTACTGGAGTTTCACGCTTCTAGAGTGGTCTAAGGAATACGTTGATTTTGTCCCCAGCGAGACCTTGCAAGATGGAAAGCATCTCTTGGCTCCTTCTCTCCACCGGTTCCTGTGTGCTCAGGCACCACATCTAAAGGCGCCCACTTCCCAAATGGCTGTGGGGTGGTTTGCTCCTCTCTACCCCGTTTGTTCAAGGCCCTACCATTTCTCACACAAACGTCTCCTCGCGATTTCCTCGCCCCAATCTTCCACGCTGGCCCAAGAATGAGCCTCCTATTCCCTATTCTCCGCGGTCCCGCCTTTGCTTGAGTCGTATCGAGGGCTCCAAGCTGCAGCCACTAGGCACACGGGCACAGTCTCTCGTGTCCGCCCTGGCTCATTCCGCCCGCCTCAGCTCCCCTCCCATATCCCCGGCATCTACCATGATTCTTGGCTTATTGCTGGTGCTCAAATGCTGAACGAGTAAATAACGTGGAACAGGGTGAGCTGACTCGGTTATACGGACTTTAATAATTTGTGCTTGGTTATTTTTAATTAGCAACGGCAACGACGTGTTTAGGTCACTGTTCAAACCTATTCAGTTGGACCGTTTGGGTTATGTTTTCAGAAGCTTTGAAATGGGTCTTAGGCCTCTGCGTCAGTCAACTGTAGCCACACTAAATTGTGCGTTCAACTCGGAACACTGTAAGCAAGCGCGTAAATCTGCAATAGGCAGCCACTAAAAGGTGTTGGAAGCTGGGGGAAAGTGATAAAATGGGACGAGGTTTGAAAACAGGGGCAATACTGTCCATTTCGATTGCGGAGACCCTGTTCACAATGAAATTCAGGAATAAAGTCTACAGATTGGTCCTGGAGTATTTGGGAGATGGGAATAGTCCTTTCGCTCCCCGTACCCGCGTCACTACCCAGCAACACTTACCGCCGACCCTATGCCCTACGCTCCCCCGCCTGATCTTTGAATCCCAGTAGAGCTGGTTTCCTGGCTGTTTCCTAAGGTCATTATCACTAGTGCAGGCCTCGTGCCCTTGCTCATATATCCCTCAATTTTCTATCTTCTATCTTTTGTCAGATCCACCGAGCTTCTTACCTGTTCTTTATTCGGAGACTAAATCCTCCCATCTTCACGGAAACCGCCCCCAACGCCTCTGGCCCACACGAATGGTACCTTTTCTGATTTTCCACAGCTCTCATGCTGCCCCTGTCGCATCCTGATTCCGATGGTCCGTGTACTGGCCGGAATCTGCAATTCAGTGACGCGGCGGAACAGTCCCACATCCCTCACGTCTTCCCTTTCCACCGGTGCATGTGACCTCCGAGGTCAACCACTGTCATCTTATGATACTTGCTTAGCGAAACCCCGGCCCAGGCATAGCCTCTCTGCCTGCGGTTCACCTGAACTCACGCAGGGAGCATGACTGCAAGATGTCACCACGCCGACTGCTCTGATTTAAATATGTGAACGCTAACCTTACGGGTTCTTAACACTCCCTGGCAATCTTTATATTTCCCTATTGCATTCACCGTCCCATTCCCCTAGACAACGATATCGTGGTGTCGTGCAATTCTATATTGGCCTGTTCTCTGGCCTGTTTAAGGAAACTTGTGTTTGCAAGACGATTTATACCTGGAGGGCAGGAGCCCCTCTCAGAGGCCCCCTCTACATCCTTAATGATGCGGACTAAGCACAGGAGCCGTGCCCTGCAAATGGACCAAGGTCCTTGCAAAGCTCCCAACACACCCTCTGGATATGGCAAGAAATTGTAAGATGCTCAGAAGTTCAGCTAAGCACGGAAGGCGTGGAGCTATTTGAAATTGCCCCTTACAGGGAGTATTGATGGTGAGGGTGGCAGGAGAGAGAAAAATGAGAGAATCCTTAATTTTCACCAGAGGTTGCCATGAAGGAGGCAAGAAAGCCAATTGTTTGGACAGTTGGCCGTAGGTTCAGACCGCCTGGGTTTGAATCCCAGCATCATTACTAACCAGCCATGTGACCTTGGGAATATTAGTAACTGATCTTCACGTCGATTTCCTCTTTGGCAAATGGGCCTAAAAGCAGTACTTTGTGCACAGAGTTGGAAGGTTTCAATGAGGTGTGCCTGGCAAGCACTTGCACACGTTACTGAACGTCTGATAAGTACTAGCTGTTATTTTTCGGAATCAGGGTGAAGCTGAACAGGTTTGCTTGAGCTTCTTCAGCTTAAAAGGCAGTAGCAATCCTCTCATTCTGGGTAGCATGAACGTCAGTATTTACGCAGCATTAAGTTTTTGATCCTGGGGCCCGGGCACTTTGTGGAGCTTTCCGATGCCAGCTCTCTCACCGTCACCCTGCTCATGGACCTCCAGGTGGAGAGGCCTGCGGGCCCTGTTGGAGCTGCTCAACTCCTCACGTCGGACCCGGGGCTTCAGCTGGTATAACTGGCCGCTGGCTCGGATGATGGTGCAGCTTGGAAGGATATAGGCAGGTGGCTCCGCTCTGGCTGTGGTGGAAATTCATAGAACTACACTCACTTTACGTTATGGTAACGTGTATTACTAACGTACATACCACTTGTGGGGAGGAGAGGAGACTTCTACAAGGGGCCGGTCAGGACTCCGGAAGGTGACACAGCTGGTGACCTGAGGCAGAGGGGCTTTGACTCAGCTTATGGAAGCCATCTCGGTTCGTCTGGTGTGTCCTCTTAGCATCTATCAATCTTTCATTACGTGTTGTGCCAGGCACAGAGGAGGATGTAAGTCGGTGTAAGAGTCCCAGTAAGAGACCCTCACACACTTGCACTCAAAGTTGAGGATTTGGTGCGTAGTCAGGTAACAGGCTGTGAGATAGTGATATTTGGGGGAGAGAGCAATCAGGGGCCCCTGGGGGGCTCAGTGGTTGAGCGCCTGCCTTCAGCTCAGGGCGTGACCCCGGGTCCTGGGATGGGCCCCGCATCGGGCGCCCCGCAGGGAGTGAGTCTGCCTCTCTCTGTGTCTCATGAATAAATAAATAAAATCTTTTTTTGCAAGTAAGCAAGCAAGCAAGCAGGAGCTCAGGCCTGGTTATTAGACGGTCCTTCCCGTCCTCCGGGCTGCTCGGGATCTGCCGGGAGGCCCAGGCCTCCAGGCCTGCGTGTGCCCACTGGTGGGGACCATGCCCAGCGCAGCCTCCCCACGATGCTATTACGCATCTGTTGAGAAGTTGGTGTGTGAACGTCTGCAAACTTGAAGTCTGATCCAGAGATCTCACCGGGAACGTTGTGTGAGTAGGGGGGACGCGCTGGGCCCCCTGGAGCCCGGCTGAGCCCCCGCGGGGTCCCCGAACCCCCGAGACGGTGGCCGGCTCAGGCCTGCACGGTCCATTTGTTTGAATCCTCCTTCTTGCACCCAACCTATGCCTCTCTGGTACTGTTGATGTCAGGGTGCTGTCCTGGGGCAAGGCTGGACGGAACAAGGGACAGCAGTCATCAGAAATGACCTGCAGAGAGAGGAAGTGATGGGACACGTTGCTTTATAACAACATTCTTTTTATTTATTTATTTATTTATTTTTTAAGATTTTATCTACTTATTTGACAGAGAGAAGGGCGTGAGCACAGCAAGTGAGAGGGAGAGGCAGGCCCACCGAGCGGGGGGCCCAGGTGGGGACTGGGACTGGGTGGGGACCGCAGTGGGGGCCGCCGCCTGCCACCTGAGCCCCCGGCGCCCCCTTACAAGGGCATTCTTAGAAAACATGCCTGAGCTGTAGCTGCTGCCTGAAATCACGCATCTCTGGAGGCTCCCCCTGCCTGTTGCTCGGCCAGGATCTGAGGGAGGCTGGTCCACACCGGATTTCAGGAGATGCCTTTAGGAAACAAACGAACCTTCCTCTGTCCAAGAAAAATCTTCCAAGAATTTGATGCTGGACGAGGGAAAAGCCAGTGACCTGTTTCGTAGCATTGCATTTTAGCAAGGATCTGAGATCTGCATCCTCTTCGAATTCCTTCGGGAGAGTTATTAACTGTCATTTAATGTTTATTTGTTAAAGTCACACCCCACAGGTTCTAGGCCTAATTGCATCAAGTGCGGATGCTAATACTACCAGCCGGTGCTGTGAGCTCTAGGTTCCAGGCTCTGGTTAGGACCGATGTGAATCAGCTAATCAAAGAGCGTTGATTAAAGTGCAGAGTCACCAAAAAATGTTGCATGTATATCTTAAAAACATTTTGTTTATTTATTTATTCATTTATTTATTTAAACATTTTGTTTTAACCAAAACATAGAAACCCGTATTCATCTGCCAATCTTTGCATGTTCACCAATGTCTTTTCTTTTGGTACCTGTTGGATGAATGGAGCTTTGGAGGCTGTTTTTGTTTTCTTTCTTTATCTTTCATAAACAGCCCCCGTAATGGACAGTTGGTAGTTTCTGTGTTTAGTTTCTTTCAAGAGTAGCAAGAAGGTCACTATACTTGGGAAGCATCTTAAATGCAGATTCCTTTTAGATTTTAAAGATTGGCCCCCAGTCTTTTCCAGTCATCCAATTCTCATGGCAATTACTTTCTTTTTCTTTTTTTAAAGATTTTATTGATTTATTCATTAGAATACACAGAGAGGAGAGAGAGAGAGCGAGGCAGAGACCCAGGCAGAGGGAGGAGCAGGCTCCATGCAGGGAGCCCGACGCGGGACTCGATCCCGGGTCTCCAGGATCATGCCCTGGGCTGAAGGCGGCGCTAAACCCCTGAGCCACCCGGGCTGCCCAATTACTCTCTTTGTAATCTTTAAATTGTTTAAAATTCCAGTATAATTAAAGAACGGTGTTATACTAGTCTCAGGTGAACAACATAGTGATGCAACAATTCTATCTGCTTCTCGGTGCTCATCAGTCCACGTCACCTCTCCCAACAATCCTACCAATCTCGCCTCTGGTAACCATTAGTTTGTTCTCTTATAGTTAAAAGTCTGTTTTTTAAAATTCTTCTCTTTTTCCCCCCTTTGTCCGTTTGTTTTGTTTCTTAAATTCCACCTATGAGTGAAATCATAGGGCATTTGTCTTTCTCTGACTGGCTTATTTCGCTCAGCATTGTACCCTCTAGCTCTGTTCAGGTTGTCACAAATTTGGCAACATTTCATCCCTTTTAATGGAATAGAATCATACTCTACTGTGTATATATACACACCACATCGTCTCTATCCATTCACCAGTTGATGGAGGTTTGGGCTGCTTCCGCCATGTGGCTCCTGGAAATAATGTTGCAATAAACAGAGGGGTGCCTATATCTTTTTGAATTAGTGTTTTTGTATTGTCTGGGTGAATACTCAGTAGTGTGATTACTGGATCACAGGGTGATTCTATTTTTAATTTTTTTTTTGTGGAACCTCCACACTGTTTCACACAATGGCTGTACCAGTTTGCATTCCCACCAATAGTTCGCAAGAGTTCCTTTTTCTCCGCATCCTCACCAACATTTGTTGTTTCTTGTGTTTTGATTTTAGCCATTCTGACAGGTAAGAGGTGATATCTCATTGTAGTTTCAATGTGCGTTTCCCTGATGATGCGTGATGTTGAGCATCTTTTCATGCATCCATTGGCCATCCATATGTCTTCTTTGGAGAAATATCTGTTCCTGTCTTCTGCCCATTTTTAATTGGATTATTTGTTTTTTTTTTTTTTTTGGTGTTAAGTTGTATACATTCTTTATATATTTTGGATACTAACCCCTATCAGATATATCATTTGCAAAATATCTTCTCCCATTCTGTAGGCTGTCTTCAGTTATGTTGATAGTTTCCCGTGCCATGCGGAAGGAAACGTATTTTGATGTAGTCCAAATAGTTTATTTTTGTTTTTGTATTCCTTGCCTAAGGGGACGTAGCTAGAGAAATGCTATACAGCAGATGTCAGAGAAATTGCAGCTTATGTTTTCTTCTAGGATTTTTATGGTTTCGGATGCTACATTTAGGTCTTTAATCCATCTTGAAGCTTATCTTTGTGTATAGTCTAAGAAAATGGTCCAGTTTCATCCTTTTTCATGTAGTTGTCCAGTTTTCCCAGCACCATTTGTTGAAGCGACTCTTTTCCCCAGTGTATATTCTTACCTCCTATGTCATAGATTAATTAACCATATAAGTGTGGGTTTTTTTCTGGACTCTCTATTCTGTTCTATCCATCTATGTATCTATTTTTGTGTCAGTACTATATGGTTTTGAATACTACAGTTTTGTAATATTATGAAATTTGAGTTTGTGATATCTCCAGTGATGGTCTTCTTTTTCAAGGTTGCTTTAGCTATTTGGGGTTTTTTGTAGTTCCATACAAATTTTAGTATTATTTGTTCTAGTTCTGCAAAAAAAAAAAAAAAATGCTGTTGACATTTTGATAGGGTTTGCATTAAACTTGTACATTGCTTTGGGTAGTAGAAACATTTTAGCAATATTTGTTCTCTCAACCCATGAGCATGGAGTAGCTTTCCATTTGTTTGTTTCATCTTCAATTATTTTCATAGTTTTCAGAATACAGGTCTTTCACCTCCTTGATTAAGTTTATTCCTAGAGATGTTATTATTTCTGGTGCAATTTTAAATAGGATTGTTTTCTTAATTTCTCTTTCTGGAACATCATTATTAGTGTGTAGAAATGCACTGGATTTCTGTATAGTGATTTTGTGTCCTGCAACTTTACTGAGTTCATTTATCAGTTCTAGTAGGTTTTGGGTGGGTCTTTAGGGTTTTCTAAGTATAGTACCATGTCATCTGCAAATAGTGAAAGCTTTACTTCTCCCTTACCAGTATGAATGCCTTTTCTTTTCTTTTCTTTTACTTTTTTTTTTGTTGTTGTTGGATTGCTGTGGCAAAGACTTCTAGAACTATGTTGAATAAAAGCAGAGAGTGGACATTCTTGTTTCTGGTCTTAGGGGTAAAGATCTCAGTTTTTCCCCATTGAGTATGATGTTCATTGTGGGTTTTTCACAGATGGCCTTTATTATGTTGAGGTATGTTTCCTTTAAACCTACTTTGTTGAGGGTTTTTATCATGACTGATGTTGTACTTTGTCAAATGCTTTTCCTGTGTCTGTTGAGATGATCATATGCTGTTTACCCTTTCTCTTATTGATGAAATGTATCAAATTGATTGATTTGTGATTATGGAATCGCCCTTACACCCCAGTAATAAGTCCCACTTGATTGTGGTGAATGATTTTTTAAAAGGATCGTTGAATTCAGTTTGCTAATATTTTGTTGAAGATTTTTACATCTATGTTTGTTGTGGATATTGACCGGTAGTTCTCTTTTTCTTGTGGTGTTTTTATCTGGTTTTGGTATCGGGGTAACACTGGCCTCAGAATGGATTTGGAAGCTTTCCTTCCTCTTCTATTTTTTGGAATAGTTTGAAAATAATAGGTTTCTTCTTTCTTTTTAAATGTTTGGTAGAATTTACCCGTGAAGCAGTCTGGTCCTAGACTTCTGTTTGTTGGGAGTTTTTGATTACTGATTCAATTTCATTGCTGGTAATCTGTCTGTTCAAATTTTCTATTTCTTCCTGATTCATTTTGGGAGGGTGTATGTTTCTAGGAATGTATTCATTTCTTCTAGGTTGTCCAATTTGTTGTCATATAATTTTTCATGGTATTCTCTTATAATCTTTTGTATTTCTGTGGTGTCAGTTGTTATTTCTACTCTTTCATTTTGGATTTTGTTTATTTGAGCCCTCTCTACTCTCTCTTTTCTCTCTCTCTCTGAGTCTGGCTAGAGGTTCATTAATTTTGTTGATTTTTTCCAAAAAAAAAAATTTTTTTTTTTTGTTGATTTTTTCTAAGAACCAGCTCCTGGGTTCACTGATCTGTTCTACTGGTTTTGTTTTGTTTTCATTTCTGTTTTGTTTATTTCTGCTCTAATCTTTATTATTTCCTTCCTTTTTCTGGTTTTGGGTTTTATTTGTTGTTATTTTTCTAGATCCTTTAAGTGTAAAGATAGGTTGTTTATTTGAGATTTTTCTTGCTTCTTGAAGGAGGCCTGTATTACTCTAATTTACCACCTTAGAACAGCTTTTGCCTCATGCCAAAGATTTTGGTCCATTGTATTTTTATTTTCATTTGTCTCCACATATTTTTTGATTTCCTCTCTGATTTCTTGGTTCACTCATTCATTGTTTAGTAACATATCATTTAATCTTTATATATTCGTATTCTTCCCAGATTTTTTTCTTGTGGTTGATTTCTAGTTTTGTAGTGTTAATGATGGAAAAGATGCCTGGTATGACTTAGCTCTTTTTGGATTTGTTGAGAGTTGTTTTGTGGCCTAATAGGTGATCTATTCTGGAGAATGTTCCATGTGCACTTGAAAAAAAAATTGTGTATCCTGCTGTTTTAGGAGAGGATGTTCTGAATATATCTATTAAATCCACCTGGCCCAGTGTGCCATTCAAAGCCACTGATTCTGTGTTGATTTTCTGTTTGGATGATTTACCCATTGATTTAAGTGAGATGTTAAACCCCCCTACTATTATGGTATCACTATCAATTACTATCTTCATGTTTGTTATTAGCTGCCTCATGTATGTGGGTGCTCCCATTTAGCTGCATACATATTTATAACTGTAATATCTTCTTGTTGGGTTATTCCCTTTATGATTATATAGTGTCCTTTGTCTCTTACTACAGTCTTTGTTTTAATGTGTCTTTTGTACAATAGAAGTATTGCTCTCCTGGTTTTCTTTTCACTTCCATTTACATAACAAATTCTTTTCCATCTCTTCACTTTAGTTCTTTTTTTTTTTTTTAGATTGTATTTACTTATTTGACAGAGAGAGAGAACAGGCACAAGCAGGGGAAATGGCAGAGAGAGTGGGAGAAGTAGGTTCCTCACTGAGCAGGGAGCCCAATGTGTCACCAATCCCAGGAATCACGACCTGAGCTAAAGACAGCCGCTTAACTGACTGAGCCACCAAGGTGCCCCTCTTCATTTTAGTTCTGAAATGAGTCTCTTCTTGTAGGCAGTATATAGATGAGTCTTGCTTTCTTATCCATTCTGTCACTCGTGTGTGTGTGTGTGTGTTCAAAATTTATTTATTTGAGACAGAGAGATCAGGGGAAGAGCAGAGGGGGAGGGAGAGGCAGAGAATATCAAATAGACACTGTATTGAAAACTAGCTCAATGCAAGGCTCAATCTCACGATCCTGAGATCATGACCTAAGATGAAACCAAGAGTTGGTGCTCAATGGCCTGAGCCACCTCAGTCTGTGCCTCTCACCCTGTATTTTTTATTGGAGCATTTAGTCCATTTACATTCAAAGAAATAATTGATAGGTATATATTTATTGCCATTTTGTTACTTCTTCTCTTGCTCTCTTCTCTCACAGTTTGCTAGCTTTCTTTAGTTATACACATATACTTGAATTTCCATCTATTTTTTGCATGTTTATTACCAGGTTTTGATTTGTGGTTACCATTAGGTTTATAAATAACATTTTTTACATATAGCTGACTATATTAAGTTGATGGTCACCTAGTCTGAACACATTCTTTACTCTTGTCCCTCCTCACACACACATTTTAGGTATATTGTATCATACTTTACATCCTTTCATTTTGTGAATCTCTTGACTGATTTTTATATATATACTTAATCTTGCTGCTTTTGTGCTTCTTAGTTTTCCTACTCCTGCATATGGTTTTTCCTTTCCACTCAATTCCCTTTAACATTTCTTGTAAGGCTGGTTTAGTAGTGATGAACTCCTTTAACTTTTGTTTGGGAAACTGAATGATAGCCTTGCTGGATAGAGTATTCTTGGTTGCAGGTCTTTTCCTTTCAGTGCATTCAATATATTATGTCACTCCCTTCTGAACTGAAAAGGTTCTGCTGAAAAATCAGCTGATATCCTTATGGGATTTCTCTTGTGTAAATGTTTTCTGTTGCTCTTAAAATTGTCTCTTTATCACCCTCTTTATCATTTAAATTGCTATATATCTTGGTGTGGATGTCCTTGGGTTGATTTTGTTGTGGGCTCCTATGCCTCCTGGATCTGGATTTCTGATTCCTTCCCTGGAATTTGGGAAGTTTTCAGGTATTACTCTTCAAATAAATATTCCACCTTCACTTTCTTCTCTCCTTCTGGGATCCCTATAATGTGAATGTTATTACACTTAATGCCATTGCTAAGTTCCTTTAATGTATTTTGATTTTTTCTTTTTCTTTTTCCTGTTCAGCTTGATTGCTTTCCATTACTCTATCTTCCAGATCATTAATCAATTCTTCTGCTTCCTCTAATCTACTATTTATTCAATCTAGTGTATTTTTAATTTCAATTATTGAATTCTTCATCTCTGATTGGTTCTTTTTTTTTCTATCTCTTTAGTGAGGGTCTCACTGGGGTCCTCCACTCTTTTCTCAAGTCCAATGAGTATCTTTATGACCATTACTTTCAATTCTCTATCAGACATACTATCTCCATTTTGTTTAGCTCTCTTGCTGTGATTTTTGTCCTGTTCTTTCATTTCGGTCATATATCTCTCTCTTATGAAGAATAGGTCCTCAAGTACCCTGCAGTGAAATGTCTCCCGTTCACCAGAACCTGGTACATCAGGTTCTGGGTTGTATGCACCCTACTATTGTGGCTGAACCATGTTTGCCTTTAATCCAGTCATCGGCAATGCCTCTGTTTGCGTGTTGTGAGCAGGGTTCTGTCCCTGTGTTGTTGATGGGCCAGTCTGGTTTCCTTGGGCTTAAGTTGGGTCGGACAGGTGTTTGGCAGAGATGTAATAGCATGAAACTGCATGTTACCTTCCTTATATTGTTCCTTAAGAGGTTTTAGTGGGTAGGGGCCTGCAGCCTGACCAGATGTCTGCCCCCACTCCCCTGCTAGGGCTACGGTTGAACTTCTGTATGTGGTTATCTTCCCCTCTCCCTGGGGCAGAAGTCACTTTGGAGTGCTGCTGACAACTGTCAGAGCTGCTTGCATATTGCCACGCTTGTGGTGGACTCCTGCAGAAGGTGTTTTGAAGGTAGTGAGTCTGCAAGAGAACACAGGAGTGTGGTGCACCATTAGCAAGCTAGGTGGAGATGACTGGCACTGCAATGGTTTCTACAGGTGTTGTGTATCTAGGTTGTGGGGGGACGAGGAATTGTGCCCACCAGGTCTTGTGTTCTTGGAGAGGCCTCCTAAAGATCCCCGCCCCTCCAGTACACTTTCTGAGATTAGTAAATAAATCTTCCCATGTACCCTAGACGATTTTCGAACTGTTGCTTCTATGCTCTCAGCGAGGTTGTTTGTTATGATATTTTTTTAGGGGTGGGGACTCAGTTTCCTATTGCCCTCTAGCACTTCCAGAGCTGAGGCTGCTGATTTTTAAAGTTCCAAATGTTGAGCCCCACTGATTCTAAGAATTTGTGAAGTAAGCCCCTCTGGTTTTCAGAACCAAATGTTATGGGGGCTCATCTTCCCATTGTGGACCCCTGTGCCTGCTATGCCTGGTGTGGGATTTGTTTTTTCCCCTTCTTTGTGCCTTCAGTGTCTGTCACTCTCATGGACAGTCTTGTGGGTCACTTTGGTTCCTGACCACGCCTCTGCCCTTCCTACCCTTTTTAATGTAACCTATTCTGTATATTTAGTTGTGTGCAGTCTGTTCTGACAGTCTTCAGGACATTTTCTGGGTTATTTACGTTGATGAGGGTGTTTCCTAGGTGTATCCATGGGACAAAGTGAGCTTTGGATCCTCCTACTTTACTATCTTCCCAGGAAGTCCCCCACATAATGATGACTTTTCAATGACTTTCCTTTCCTGAGATTTTTCAAAGGCATTTGACTTGATTTTCATAAGTTTACATGCATTTTTATCTCCTTAATAAGATTAACTAATTACAATAATGAGCACAACAGTCATAAAAAGGTTTGGGAATAAACAAAATGACTTATTAAGAATTATAATTTAACCAGTGGGAGCAAAATTGTGCATATATACAAGAGAGTAGATTACTAGCTTCGGTCAATAATTGTGCAGTTATCCCAAGATCATCTAGAAGGCCAAGTATTTAACCTCTTTAAGCCTTAGTTTCTTCATCTTTTTTTTTTAATTTTTATTTATTTATGATAGTCACACAGAGAGAGAGAGAGAGGCAGAGACATAGGCAGAGGGAGAAGCAGGCTCCATGCACTGGGAGCCCGATGTGGGACTCGATCCTGGGTCTCCAGGATCGCACCCTGGGCCAAAGGCAGGCGCCAAACCGCTGCACCACCCAGGGATCCCTGTTTCTTCATCTTTAAAATGAGGGTAAGTGTTCTTACTTGTAGGATTGCTACCAAGATTTGAAATAATGTATGTAATAATTTGGCACATAGAAGTAGCTCAATAAGTAGTTCTTTAGAGGAAAATAAGAGCCAATGGATTTCTCCCATTTGTTCATCATTGTAATTAAACAGAATTATTTTTCTTGCCTGAAATGACATTCCTCTGTCATGGTTCAGCTTATTCCTAATTCCTACCTATTGCTTCATTTGATTGTGTTATTCCATATTGATTCTTCCCTTTTAAATAATTTATCATATATACCACATTTTTTGCAGTTCAATAAGTATCAAATTCTTACAATACACAAGACTGTAGTCATTATTTTATTTTTAATTTTTTTAATTTTTTAAATAAATTTATTTTTTATTGGTGTTCAATTTGTCAACATACAGAATAACACCCAGTGCTCATCCCGTCAAGTGCCCACCTCAGTGCCCGCCATCCAGTCACCCCCACCCCCCACCCACCTCCCCTGTAGTCATAACTTTAAGAGATATAATGAAGAATAAGACACAGACTCTGTCTTTAACAATTTCCAGGCTAATTAGTTCTATAAAAGATGTACACAGTTGGATTTCATTAAAATTAAAAATGTCTGTCAAAAGATGACATAAGTGCGTGAAAAGGCAAGCCACAGACTGGGGATAAGTTTTTTGTAAAATATATAGCTGACAAGATTTATATGCAGAATATATAAAGAATTCCTACAAATCACTGAGGAAAATAAAAATTTGACTGGGTACTCCACAAAAGGGGATATATCCAATACAAGTGTGCTTCACATCATTAGTCATCAAGAAAATTTAAATTAAAATCACAATGTGATACCATTTTATATCCAACAGAATGGGTAATAAAATATTTAACTGACTACTTAATTGTTGAGGATATGAAGCTACCGGAGCTCTCTTTGCAGCTGGTCAGGGTATAAAACGGTACAATATCTACTACATCTGAACGAACACTTATTCTACTATGTATCAGTTCTGCTCCAGTTATATAAAATATATATAAATATATACCAAATTTATGCACCAAAACACATGTATAAGAATGCTTATAGCAGCATTATTCATAATATCCCTAAACTAGAAACCGTCCAAATATCCCTTTGAAAGAAGAATGGATTAATTTGTGATGTATTCATGTCATAAAATGTAATACAGCAATGAAAATTAACAAACTATAGCTAGAAACAGGGATGAATTTCAAAAATGTAATATTGAGTAAGAGAAGCAGACATAAAAGAATCCAAACTGTATGATTGCATTCTATAAAGTATAAAGGTAGTTAAAACTAATCTATGGTGATAGGAGTCAGAATAAGGGTTACTGGGGCTCCTGGGTGGCTCAGTTGGTTAAATGTCTGTCTTTTGCTCAGGTCCTGCCCAGCAGGGAATCTGCTTCTCCATCTGCCTGCTCTTGTGCTTTTGCTCACGTGCTCTCAATCTCTCTCTCCCTCTCCCAAATAAATAAATAAAATCTTAAAAAAAAAAAAAAAGAATAATGGTCACCTTTGCAAGTAACGGCAAAGAAGGAAATTAAAGGAAGTCTCTGGGTTGCTGTGATGTTGACCTGGATGGCTGTAATATAGGTGTTTTTAATTAGTAAAAGAATCATCAAGCTATTCACTTAAAACTTGTGTACCTTTGTATGTATGTAATATCAGTAAGAATCTTTACCAAAAGTGGAAAACAATTAGCTCTTTGGGGAGAAAAATGCCATAAAAAGATTGTAAGGGAAATGCTGTAGAATTAGACTATATTAGGATAGACGAATTCATGGAGGGTGAATTTTTGAGTTTGCCTGGAAAAGACAAGAGTGAGACAGAAGAGGGCAAGAGTATTTCCATAGGGAGGGAATAGCAAACATGAAGGTATAGCACATGCCCAAGGAACAACAAATATTCCAAGTTGACTGAAGTATCACAAGAAGGACAAAAATGGGGGTTGGGGGAAAGCCTGGAAAAATAGGTTATGATTCCACTGGGTAAGGCCTTGAAAATCTGGTTCAGGAATATGCATTCTATTCAATAGGAAATAGAGAGCCACTGAAATATTTTAAGCTGGTTACACCTTTATATGATCAAACAAATGGTAGTGGGAGAGAAATATAGGAGCAGAGGAAGAAGCCAGGGAATCAGTTAGTTTGTCTCAAATGTACTGACATCTTAGGACTTGAACAAAGTTAGATGCAGTAGGCATGGAAAGGAGAGGTTGACTGCAGATGTTGACTAGAGAGACACTTAACAGAACTTGCAAAACCAATTGGACATTGGAGCAAGGAAGATAGAGCAATCAAAATAGATACCCATACAGTCTATGAAGCAGGATGATGGTTTATTCACTGTAAGAAAACTTTAAACTGGGATCTTTGGGTGGCTCAGTGGTTGAGCATCCGCCTTCAGCTCAGGGTGTGATCTTGGAGACCCGGGATCGAGTCCCACATCAGGCTTCCCGCAGGGAGCCTGCTTCTCCCTCTGCCTGTGTCTCTGCCTCTCTCTCTGTGTCTCTCATGAATAAATAAATAAAATCTTAAAAAAAGAGAAAAGAAAACTTTAAACTGTTAAGTCTTAGTTCCCAATGTTCTGTCTCAAGCTTTTTATTTTTAAGAGCAGACTGTATGTTATAATTTCTTGTATCCCCAAATCTCAACCTGATGCCTTGAATATGAAAGTATTCGTAAAGACATTTGTTTTTGATTGTTATCATGACAGGGACAGCATGTGGCAAGCCTTCCCCTTGCTGCTTCCAGGTAGACTACAAGTTTGGCTTTGCTTTCAGTTTTAGCGTTGCCAAATTCAATAGTGCTCTGGCCCTACAAACTAGTTGAGCAGGAAAGAATTTCCAAAAACAATCCAAGAGTCATCACATGTCAAACATCCTTGAGTTTAATTCCAAAAGACATCTGGATATATGAGTCAAGATTGTTCCCCCCCCACCCCAAAAAAGTTCTTTATTCAACCAACATGTATTAAATATCTTCTATGTGTCAGAAATGTAAGTAATCCTCAAGAAAGAACCCTTCTTAAGTCAATTTATGGGGTTTCAGATTTTAAACATCAGAAGCAAAGATGTGGATGTATACCATTAGTGACACTTGGTTGGCACAATATGCTTAAGTCACCATATGTTCAGGCCCCGAGGACAATTTAAATTTGTCCCACAGTCATCTTGGTTCACTGTTTTGTAAATATAATCCTTAGGCTTTTTATTATTTTCTTTGACTAGCTTCAGCACCTGGGCAGTTCACAGAGCCAGAAACTGACTTTCTAAAACACCCTTTGAAAAGCAGTGTTGAGTATTAGGTCTACAAAACAACTTTGAATTGTTTACTAAACACTTACTGAAAAACTGTGGTTTTTGTTTTTCTTGGATCTTATGAGCTAAACCAGCGCCGTCCTAAACCATTCTGTACTAATGGCAATGTTCATTTTGGGCTGACTAGACAATAACCAGTAGCTACTACTAAGCACTTGAAACGTAACTAGGTTGACTAAGGAACTAAACTTTTATTTTATTTAAATTTAATTTTTTAATTTAAATTTTAAATAGCCACATGTGACTAGTGACTACCATATTGGACAGCACAGTCCAGAGCGTTAGTAGTCAGCTCTCTCGAGTGCCCAACCATCTCACCAACAAGACAGCATAATGTAGAGTAAATATTCTGTGCAGAAAATGCTGAGCTCTCGTGTTTAGTATTTTGCTGAAGTGTCTCAGGAACCTGGAAGGATAATAAGAACTTATGTGTAGTAAATTGATTTGACTCCACAAGTCCAATTTATCAGCTATTTCCTAAGTACTGGACACAGTATTAGTAAAATGGTTCTTGTTTTGGGGAAGCCCACAAACTAATAGAAACAAATAAGCAGATAATATCAGTTCAATGTGGAAATGTGGTAGAGGGAACTCAGGAGAAGAATACTTCACCAAGGGTTACCTGGTCAGTCCTGAACTGAATCCTGAAGGCTCAGTATGAGTAAGCCAGGCCAATGTGCAAGGGGTAAAGACAGAAGGACAAAGGACAAAAGTATTTAAGGCAAAGGGAGAAGCATGGGTGAAGCCCCGTGCTAAGATTTACACATTTTGTTGCTGCAAGGTAAGAATGAGGAAAAGAATGGCAGGAGATGAAGCTGGAAATGTAGACAGGGACCCAAAACAAAGGGGTTGATTCATTCAAGAAATATTCATTGAAGACCTGTTATGTATCAGACGCTATTTGAAGCTAAGTTCTGGGAACAAAGGTGAACACATGACTTGTCCTTATAGAGTCCAATATCCATTATGGAATACAGAAACAGAGATAGGCAACTCTACAAGATTGTGAGATACTATGATAGACTAAAAACAAGACTTTTTTTAAGACATGTAATTAACATGTTAACAAAAGGTCAAAGTCAAAAGGCAGAGGTTGTAAGTCTCATTTTAAAGAGAGCAACTGTTCTTGGTGGCAAGATTGTGGAGTAAAGAACAAAAGGGTACACCCCACATGGCATTTCACTTAATTTTCACTTAGATATGCAATGTATAAAAATTGCATTGCCTATTAATTCCTCTGGTATTTTGGATGTTTCCATTTCTCTCTGATAGACTCTGGAATGAGAAAAGGATCTAGTATCTAATAGACCGTTGAGACTCTTGAAATAAAGTTTGTTTTAGATATTTTCTCTTTATTTTCACCAAAAACTACTCTGACTTATGATTACATTTGAAAATTAAGCCGCTATGTTCTTTCATTTGTATATTGCTTCAACCAGCATTCACTGAGGGCTTTTCTTTGAGCTTTATGAGGGCAGAGACCATATCTTTCATCTCTTTTCCCTCAAGCATGGAACCCAGTATGCAAAGGAGTTCAAATATTTGTTGAAAAAAATGAATGAATGAGTGAAAGGATGCCAGGCAGATACTAGATGTTACAAATATAAGTTCAATATGGTGGCTTCCATTGACAAGCTCTTGGTCTAACCAGAGAATCAGAGATGTATTATCCATCTAATATAAAGCTGCATTTTCCAGAGTGTGTCTTATGAAACTCTAGACTTTACATGATTTAGGAAAGGATAAGTCCAAGGTCCAGGGTCCATTAAGTATGTGGAAAGTCACGTGTAACAAATCTCTTCTTTTATGGATTTGAAATTCACACTAGGATATTATAACTCTTGAGGTAAAGAAACCTGTTTAGCCTACCACTTGCCAAACTATTTTGATCTGTTGTTTTTGCATAAAGTCCATTAACGTGCCACAGAGCTAATGTTTTCTAAAGAGTACATTTTGGGCATTTCCGATAAAATGTGCTAAACAATTTTCTACACTTTTCAGAGATATCATAAATATATTATGATGTAAACTGTTTTTGTGAATGCAATGTATTATTTAACATTTAAAATGCAATCAAAGTAATTCACCATAGTAACAAACCAAAAAGAAAAACCATGTAATCATCTCATTCTATGCAGAATAAGCATTTGACAAAATTCAACACATTTTCATGATAAAACCTCTTGGCAAACTAGAAAAGAAAGGAACCTCTTTAACCCGAAAGAAGGCATCTATGGAAAACCTATAACTAACCTCATACTTAATAATGAAAGACCAAATGCTGATATTGGTAGTTATCCTACAATGTATATACTTATGAAATCATCACATTGTACCCTTCAGATATATACAATTATATCTTTTGATTATTCTTCAATAAAGTTGGGGGAAAAAAGACTAAGTGCTTTCTCACTAAGATCAAGAAGAGGACAAAGATGTCTGATCTCATCACTTCTATTCACCATTGTACTGTAGGTTCTAGCGAGTGAACAAGGAAAGCAAAAGAAATAAAAGATATACAAAATGGAAGGAAGAAGTAAAAATCTTTATTCACAAGTGCCATGAACCTCTATGTTGAAAATCTGATGGAACTTACAAAAAAAACCCTATTAGAATTAATAAATGACTTCAGCAAGATTGCAGGATGTGAAATCAATGTATAAAAATCAATTCTATTTCTATATGCTAGCAGTAAAAATCCGGAAATTGAAATAAAGATACTGCTTATAATAGCATCAAATATAAAATACACAAGGATAAATCTGATGAAGATGTGCAATTTATAGAACATTGCTGAGGGAAATAGGCAAAGATGGTAAATGGAGAGATATACTACATTCATAGATCAAATAGTCAATATTTTAAATATATCAATTCTTCCTAATTTGATCTATAGATTTGAGGCAATCCCAAAGTACTAGGATTTTTTTGAAGAAATTGATAAGTGGATTCCAAAATCCAAAAAGAAATATAAAACACTAAGAATAGCATCCCCTCAAAAAAAAAACTTTGTAAAAAGCAACAAAAGCAGACTTTTATAATACCCAATTGTAAGATTTATTATAAAACAGCAATAATCAAGACAACATGGTACCGTCACAAAGATATTTGAATTAAGCAATAAAACAGAGTATAGATACAGAAATAGACTGATGTACATAGTCAATTGACCTAACAAAGATGCAAAGGCAGTTCAAAGGAGAAACAAGTCTTTTCAACAAATGGTTCCGGGATACCTGGAAACCCACACACAAACTATCTACTTTATTTCACTATTTATTTAGGGAGAGAGAGAGAGAAAGGAGCAGAGGGAGAGGGAGAGAGAGAGAACCCCAAGCAGGCCTCATCCCAGCGTGGAGCCTGACATGGGGCTCGATCTCACAACCCAGAGATCATGACCTCAGCCGAAATCAAGAGTTGGATGCTTAACCAACTGTGCCCACCAGGCGCCTCCAATCTACTTTAATCTGTACTTTGCACCACATACAAAAAGTAATTCAGAAAGGACTGTAGGCAAAGTGTAAAACCTAAAGCTAAAATTTCTAGACAAACACATGGAAGAAAAATGTCTGTGATCTTGAGTTAGGCAAAGATTTCCTACATACAACACCAAAAGGACAAAGTGATGAATGAGAGTTCACCAGAATTAAGAATTTCTGCTCTTTGAAAGACACTGTTGAAAAAATTAAAATATAAGCCACAGGCTGCTAGAAGATATTCACATATCAGAAATCTGAAAAGACTAAAATCCAGAATTATAAGAGTATCTCAAAATTCAGAAGTAAGAAAACTCAACTTTTTAAGTGACTTAAAGGTGTGAACAGATGCTCCATCAGAGAAAATGTGTGGATGGTAAATAAAGGGATGATAAAAGATATCCAATATAACTTTTCACTAGGGTAAAATAAATTAAAATCACAATGACATATGACTACATCCCTTTTAGAAGGACAAAAACTAAAAAAGCTGATCATACCAAGTGTTGTCAGGTTTTGGAGTGACTGGAAACTCTCTGGCACCACTAATAGGAACTCTCACCCACCACTTTGGAAAATAGTTTGACAGATTCTTTAAAAGCTCGTCTAGTCCAGACAGATGGAGTCAACATACTTTTCCGTATTCCTTTTAGCAAATGCAGCTAAAACTCCTGGACATTACATACAAAACAAACATAAGACTCTGGAAGGTAGAGAGAAAACAGACTGTCTAGGAATCTTGGACCTGATGTGGTTGTTAATTCCCTGGGTTGGTTGGTTGGTTGTTTATTCCTTCAAACACCCCATTGGATGCTGAAGAAGGTTGTAGCCCAGAAATGCCAATAGGTGCAGACCAAAAAAAAAAAAAATGCCTCAAGAAAGGCCTGATCTAGTGAAAGAACAGGAGAGGGGTATCCTGGCAAGAGAAAAAAAAAATTACATGATAACTGCTTTATTGCAACCAAACACCACAGAAAAAGCTATGCCCCTCCCCATGGCCATGTCAAGGGAAGAAAGACTGTGCGGGAAATTTAGACTTTACCCCTGCCAGGATGCAGTGAGGTAGCCAATGCCCTTGCGGGGTGGTGTCAGAAGACCAGATATGGAACTGGAACTTTCACCTTTGCTGGGTGGTAATGAGGCCTTTGATTCCTCTGCAATGTCAGTGGAGACCCCTCAGGGAGCCTGAGGATACCCCTCTCCCTCTTCCCTAGGGTGATATCAGAGGAAGTTAGGGGAAAGGTAGGATATTCACTTGTTCAGGTGCTAATGGGGTACCTCCTGTGGTGTCAGTAGAGGCCACAGCAAAGAGCTGAAAGTACTACCCCACCCAGCAGTAATAAAATTGGGTGTGGGACCTGGACTTCTACCTTCATCTGCCAGTAATGAAGCATTACCCCCTTCCCCTCCCTTGCTGGATTCGTGTCAGAGGAAGTCAACTAAAACAGAATATTTAAATAAGATCCAGAGTCTCATAATACCCCAAATATTCATATTTCAATTGAAAATCACTGGTCATATCAAGATCCACCAGGAAGATCTCAAATTGAATGAAAAAAACAAAAAACAAAAAAAACCAAAAACAAAACAAAAAACAAAAACAACCGCACTTCAGTAGATGCCAACTTTGAAACAAAATTGAGCTGTTAGAATTATCTGACAAGGACTTTAAAAGGATCCATCCTGAAAATGCTCCAATGAGCAATGGAAGAAAAAGGAAAATGTTTCATTTGTTTCTTTCTAAAGAATTAGAAAGGCCCAGCAAAGAAATAGATGATATAAGGAAGAACCACATAGAAAACTTATAACTAAGAAATACAATAAGCCCAATGAAAATGCCAGTGGAGGAGCTTGACAGCACGCTGGAGGAGACGAGGAAGCAATCGAGGAACCTGAAGACAGAACAATGGACGTCACCCAAGCTGAACAATAGAGAGAAAATGGGTTGAAGTAAAAAGAGCGATGGAAGCCTCTGGTATTGTTTTTTTTTTTTAATTATTATTATTTATTTTTATTTTTATTTTTTATTTTATTTATTTATTTTTTATTTTTTAGCCTCTGGGATTACAACAGACGATGTGACACTCATGCCATTGGTGTCTCAGAGCGAGAAGAGAAGAACAGCTGAAAAAGTACCCAAGGAAATAGGGGTTGAAAACACCCCAGATTCAGCAAAGGGTACAAACCTACACATTCAAGAATCCTAGTGAATCCCAACCAGGATAAAGTCCCTACTAAGATGCGACAGGGCCAAACTGCTGAAAACTAAAGAGGAAACAAAAACAAAATCGCGTGCTACCTGGTGGGTTAAAGGACTACGAGAGAATTTTGATATTTGTCTAACCCAAAAGGAGAAATAGAAAAGCATAATGCTTTGAGAATCTTTACATCAATCTCTATGTTCTCCCTCCAGGCTTGTGTGGCGGTTTCCAGGCAGGTTTCCAGGCGCTGATCAGTGTTAATTGTGACAAATCAAACGGGTCATCATAGGTGAGCACTTGTGTCTAAATGGAGCAAAGTCAGAGTCTTTTTAAGTAATCCGGGCTTACCAGGGAGGGGATTGAAGACCTGGACCCGACGCGACCCTATGGTGTCACCTAACCCAACGCATGTGAAATAGCTTCCCAAACAGACTTTCTTCCTGGTAGTAATTGTCGGCATCATATTTCAGGACACATGAATTTCTACTATTGAAATATGAGCCGTAAAAGCAGGCTCTTAAAAAATGAAGTGACACCATGACGTGGACGTGCTGAAGGCCTGATCACCGGGTGCTGGACACAGACTGTGCGGGGGACCCTGTGGTGCAAAGAGCGTTACAGGTTCTTTGTCCTTCCTGCTTCCCCCACCTCTGGCACTGGCGGCGGTCAGGTAACGGAGTTCCCTGTTGCGTCACGTGTTCTGGCCTTATTGATAGAAAAGAGTCAAAACGGCTTCCGTGCCCGAGGCTTTGGCTGCGGGGTCTGGACCCCAGATGCTTGGCCGGGACCGCGGTGTCCGAACCCCATCGTTCGTTCTGTGCTCTTGCTGTGAGTTAAGGTCGGGGTTCGTGCGACTGTCCTGTTCTCTTTCTTCGCCCTTGAAAAAGCTGCGGGTTTTGTTGCATTTGCCTAAAAACCACGGACTGTGTCGGCGCCCTCACCTGCCCCTTGGGGGTTCGCTGACGCGCCTCTGGTCCCAGGCCCGGTAGGACTCGCGTCTTATTTAGCTCAAGCTTCCCGCGCAGCAGAGGTGGAGAGAAGACGACTGCCCAAGTGCACAGCAGGAGTGAGAAGAGGGAAGTGAAAGGGGAGGACGGAGGAGTCCATGAGGACGAGGACGGCCACTGAGGCCACCCGGCCTCGGGCAGCTGGTTGCCTGATGACCCAGGACTCCCCGGGGGGCTTGGAAACGCGTTGGGCCACTTATCCAAGGGCTCCTGTGGGGCGCTCTGGGAAGAGGTTTGGCTGGCCGCTCAATGCTCTAAGAGGGCTGGGGTCTCTAAGCACTACTCTACCCTGTACAGTGCCACCCCGCCCAGGTGAGTCCGCTGGCCCCGCACCCCTGTACCTTCGGGCCTCTGAGCCATCCCGAAACCACTAAAACCCTAGCAAGTGGTTGGAACCAAGATCGGCAGGTTCCACATCCTCGTGGTTACCGGACCTCGTACTGCTGCACAGTCACGCCTGCACCTCAGCCACGGGTCACCTCCCGTCTGCATTTGGTCCCAATCCCCCAAAGCTGTCATCTGAGTCCCCTGCATGTGCCTGCGTGTCAGCTGGTCGCCCGCTCCCGGCAGCAGAGCGCCCACCGCCACCCGGCTGCTCGGTCCTCAGGCTCCAGGCCCACATCCTCACCCTGGGGCCCCGGCCCCGGCCCGGCCCCGGCCGAAGCGCGGCCCAACATCAAGGCTTTTATACGAACACGGGGCAGCGGGGTACGGTGAGGGCCTGACAACCAAAGTGTGTGTGTCCACGTGCGTGTGCAGAAGTCCGTTACACGTGTTGATGGACACGCACGTGCAGAAATGCTCCCTCACCCGCGGCCTTACTTTGTGCAGCTTCAGTTCCCGAAGCCGAGGACGGTGGGAGGTGGACAGACTTCCTTCCGACGTGTTGTCCGCGGGTCGCCGCGTCTGCATCCTTCACCCGCTTCACCTCGTCGCGTGCACACGTCGTCATCTCCCCTCAAGGGGGAGGGTGAGGACGACACAGCAAGGTGTTCTGGGACAAACCACGTTCACGTAACTTTCGTTACCGGGTGTTGTTATCATCATTTGATTTCGTTATCGTGGTTGTTTAATCTCTTCCTGTGCCTAATTCATAAGCTGGTCCTTGTCGTGGGTGCGTGTGCCCAGGAGGAACGTGGCCCGTATGGGGTTCGGGGGCATCGGCGGTTTCTGGCATCCCTGGGGGTCTCGGAGCACAGCCCCCCGCAGGCAACGGAGGGCTACTGTCTAGGACAAAAATTCCAGATTACAATAAAATGTACAGCGCTCCTTCTGGTACATTCCATACCGCTTGTTGATTTTCACAGAACACTTTCATTGATCTTTGCGGAAGTTCTATATCCATGACCAACCTGTGTTTGTGATTGATAAAAAAAAAAAGTACAGTTGCAATATGGATGTTGATTTATTTACACTAACAAGGAAAATGAAAGGGCGGCTGACAAGGGGTGTGTCACTCACGCGTGAATTACGCAAAGGACTTTTTGGCTGGAACGAGTGACCGTTTGCAACAGTCTCACGGGCCGTTCGCAACGTCGTTGCTAGAGACACGACACACTACTAACTTCGATTCACATTATTAGCCTTTTCTCCATCATTTACCCGAAGTCCAGACAATCAACAGGACCGACAAGCCCTAATCTGTGGCACTTGCCCGTTTCTGAGGCGCAGCTGCTTCTGCTACGCGGAGCCGAGCCACTGGCACGATGTCGCCGAGTGTGCAGCTGGGAGTCGGTGCCCGTCCCCCGCGCTGCACAGTATTCCCACCGCGCAGATCCGGTAGCGACGTCAGCAACCTCGGGGGCACAGGTCAGAGTGACATGGAGTAAGGTCATCAGCAACCGCCAATACACTTACCTTTGTTTTTTGTTTTTTTTTAAATAATAAATTTATTTTTTATTGGTGTTCAATTTGCCAACATACAGAATAACACCCAGTGCTCTTTGTTTTTGAGCATAGTGTTAAGTGTGACCGTGTATGGAGCGAGGCCGTCCACCACCGCAGGGCAATGTCGGGGTTTCCCCAAGTGGCTGTGGCCTGCGTGGGCCAGCAGAGCCCGGGCTGGCGCGGTGGCTCCTGACACCAGGGCCCCGGGGCACCACTGCAACGCTGCCTTGGCCGCGCCGTGAGCCCGGGGCCTCGACCCTGCAACCCTGCCCGGGCCCGGCCTGGCCTGCAGAGCCAGGAGGTGCCCGCCCGTCCTCCCACCCGCCCGCACAGCTTGTCCCACGGTCCTGCCTGCACACGGGGAGCGGGAGCCACAGGAGGACCCCCAGGGCCACGGGGGGGGGGGGCGGGCTGCACCTGCATGGACAGGTGGGCGCTGTGCTGGGCCCGCCACCCCCACCGTCCCTGGAGCAGCAGGAGGCCGGGGCCTTGCAGGGGCGAGCGGTGCTTCAGGAGCTTCCCTTCCTCTGTCTCACAGCGACAGACGCATTTTTAGGGCATTCATTTATGTCAGTACTTTTTTTTTTTTTTTTTTTTTTACAGCCTTTACACCACCTGGTTGCAAATTCTAGGGTGTCAGGACTCTGTCTCTGCCCTGACTGTCCCCAGGGCCTGGCACGTGCACGTTCCCCATTACAGGTGATAGATACGCTTGCTGACAATTAAATACATAAATGAGAGATGACAGGCGCCCTCGGATCATTGTCCATCCTCCCCTTCCCCCCAGCTCCCTTCCACCCAGATGAGCAACAGCAAAAGACCCACGTGTTTGTGTGGACCAGAGCTGCTGAAGTCCGCGTCCCGAGAGGACACGGCCGCAGCCACTCTCCGCCTCTCTGCCCACCTTTGGGGGCTCCTGCCTCCCCCGTAGCTGCTCCTCCTCCGCCCGTCCAGCCGCGGCTGGGAGCCCCGAGGCCTCGCCCGAAGGACCGAAACGACCTTCTTTTCATTCTCTTCTCTCTCACCAGCCCGCTCAGACACATGACGCCAGAGCCATGTATTTCCCGACTGGTGTGAATCATGATGCTTCCCCAGTGAAAAATTTTCCAGGAAAAAAAAGCACCTATGGTTAGTTTGGGTTTTAAATGTCAAAACTTCCCATCTTCATCACAAATACCTACTGCTCGAGAAACTACCGAACACACCGCAGAAACCAGTATCAGTTCTGTTTACTTTTGCCAGTGACCCTCAAACCTCGGCCATGCCCATGCAATTTTCACATTTTTGACATATTTATCTGCCACCAGAACTATTACTTATTTCAGAGTTTTTTTAAAATCACATCACTAAAAAAATAAATAAATAAAAAAATAAAATAAAATAAAATCACATCACTTTTTTATTTAAATAAGATTGTTTAAGTGGTAAACTGTATACACCTGCCATCAATAGAGCTTTTTGAATCACCTATTACAACTAGAAAGTAACTATAAACTATAAAACTATAAAACATATCTGTCAGCACCTTGGTTTTGGACTTCTCGGCCTCCAGGACTGCGAGAAATAAATGCCTGCTGTCTAAGCCACCCCGAATATGGCATTTGTTACAGCAGCCTGATGAGACTAGAGCACAGATATGTAACTGAAAACATTCATTAATTAAGTACCATCTTGATAAATATCTGATAAATGTCTTGAATGCGATGCCTGTTCTCTCATTGCTTAAAAAAAAAGTATATTAGCAATTGTTAGAAAAGTTTTTAGCAAGAGGAGAGATTTTTTCCCTTGATGTCAGAAAGGTTAAAATAGAATTTAAAAGAGAGTGACTTCCATACAAGGAATATAAAAAGTAGTGAAAGGGATTATAGGGGAAAGGAGGGAAAATGAGTGGGAACTATCAGAGAGGGAGACAAGCCAGGAGAGACTCCTGACTCTGGGAAACAAACCAGGGGAGGTGGACAGGGGGATGGGGTGACCGGGTGACGGGCACTGGGGGGGCACTTGGTGAGATGAGCACCGAGGGTTATACTAGATGTTGGCAAATCGAGCTCCAATAAAAAATATACATATAAAAAATAAAAATTAAATAAAAGGGAGTGCCGTCCTCACGTGTGTGTCTATGCCGTGTAACAGTGCATCGTGTCCCCCCGGTTGTCTGCTGCACGTGCACCTGGTGGGGGAAGCCCAGGCCTGCGCTCCTGCTGTCCACGGTGCAGGCGTTTGGGAAGGCGCTGCTCAGTTTTTGAATGTTGATGCTCATTTGCAAGAGAACGTTCTAGTTTTGTGTTTTAGTTTCCTGCTTACTTTAACGTCCATGAACCGTTTGACCCCCTCTGTGCGTGTGGGAAATGTCCTCGGTGCAGCCCAAAGCACGGGCACAGGAGGGCGGGGAGGGTGTCCTGCTGCACAGGCGGGCCCGGCTCCGACCCCCAGCTCCGGTGGCTCTGCCTGAAAACAGGGTGACTGGATCAGAGGGAGAAGCGAGGCAAGACACACACACGGGCGTCGAGAGGGGGCCCATCCCGGGCTGCGCCCGTCTCCGTCAAAGCCTTGAAAACTGTGAGGTAGAACCAGGGAGGGTGCCGGGTCGTGAACAGCGCCCACGACTGACATTGTAGTCGAGAAACTGCCAAGAATGGACCAATTCGTGATTCTCAAACTGCGGCTGGCACGTCCTGTGAAGTGGCTGGAGGCGGCGTCGGCGCCCAAACCTCCCCACGACGGCAGAGGCCGGCGGCGGCGCTTACAGTCACCTTCCTGATGATGCTACCGAGGAAGTTTCTATTTAGAATCAATGCATTTAAGGGGCGTCTGGCTGGCTCAGTTGGTAGAGTGTGCGACTCGTGATCTCCCAGTTGTGAGTGGGGGCCCCACATTCGGTATAGAGATCACACACACACAGACACACAAATCTCAACAAAAACACAAACATAAAATTAATGCATTTAAGTGAAATAGCTAAGTCAGTTTATTTTCTTTAAAAGATTCATTTATTTTAGAGCGTGAGAGAGTGTGTGCAAGCGTGAGCAGGGGGAAGGGCAGAGGAAGAGGAAGAGAAAACCCCAAGCAGGCTCCCTGCCGATCGTGGAGCCCCACGTGGGGCTCCGTCCCGTGATCCGGAGATCCTGAGCTGAAACCAAGAGTTGGGCGCCGAACCGACTGAGCCACTGAGGCGCCCCAGTAGGTGAGGCAGCTCAAACAAAGACCCTACGTGGTACACTAGGCATGACACGCGAACATCACCAAATCTGGGGGTAGAACCCAGGTGGCTGCAGCTAAGGACGCACCAACTTGATCTTTAAGATGACTTTGGTCTAAAGCAGTAAAATCCGTGCCATAGTTTCTCCAAAAGTATTATAGTAATTAAGAGGCTCATGTATTTTCTAAAGATGCTGTGAGAAATAAAGAATAAGGTTGCAAAGGCAGGAGGCCTATGGGAACTCTGTATTTTCTGCTCATTTCTGCTCTGAACCGAAAACTACTCTTACAAATAAAGTCTGTTTTAGAAGAAACCAAAGGAAACGAGCAAAAACAAAAACAAAACTGAATGGTAAAGCGTTTCGTGTTACAGGCACAGAAAACTTAGTAACGACTCTACTACCACGCTTTTATGAATAACCCCTTGTTACATAAATAGGATACGTGTTCTGGCCTCTAAATATGCGTCTCGATGACTTGTCCCTTATTGTGTAGTTGGAAAACTCATTCCTCTAAAGTCACATAAGGTGAGTGATTTACTGAGAGGGCCTATTCAGTATTAAACTATGGCCTTGTGTACTTTACGCATCTATTCCTGTCCTTGTGGCTTATGGTAGATTTGAGCCCTTAGGTGAGGAAGACCAAGCTAAGCTGCCCTTGTCCGCGCAGAGCACAACCATCTGGTGTAAATTACGATCACAGTAACATCGCAGTAATTGTCGAGGAATAGTTGTGGGCCTCGATCAGGACTATATCGCGGTGGTTGAACGCAGGGAGTCTTTCCAGAAGCTGCAGTGCTGGCAAGTCACACACCTGACGTGCAGTAACTCAACGTGTGTATCCTGAGCCCGCCTGCAGCCGTAGCTTTTCCCACACAGAGCTGTGCTCCGGCTTGGATTCTACGGCATCGTGGGAGTCTTAACGATTTCGTCTTTGAACTCGGATCTGTAAGGGGTGGCCAGTGGGGCCATGGGGCGCGGGTGTGAGCGGAGGAGACACGCACTGCACATGCATCCTGCCCGTCCCAGTCCACGCGCCCACGCCCCATGAGCATGGTGTTCTGGTGAACAAGCAGCGACACTGCAAGCGGCCGGGAGGTGTGACACGCAGGACCGAGTAGGTGCTCATGTTGGCAGCCCTCGGAGACCACGCTTTCCATTGGAAGCAAATCTGTTCCAGCTGCAGACAGAAGGTGACGGCGTTCAGGTAGGTCCCTCACGTCCCCTCTCACTTGTGTTACCTCCTGGCCTCTGCCAGCCCCTCACACTGCAAAGGATAACAGAGAAGAGAGGGCAAGGTCGGGGGACAGCCCACGGGCCCTTCCCTGGCAGCTCCCCCTGCCCAGCAACAAGGCAGACAGGAACGTTGGGGGAATGTGCCCGCGTCATGAAGGGAGAGAGCAACGTCGCGTGAGTTCCGTGTGCCCCTGCTAGTGTCCTGCTAAGAACGGAGCGCCGTGCGCGTGGAGCCGGAGATAGGAGCTGTGTCGCTCCAGTGACTCTGTGTATAAGTTAGTGTCCTTGTGGTTAGAGCTGGCATTGAAAACCAAAAGCAGAAACATTCACGCTGAAAATGAGAAGAACATTTTTACTTAGAAGAACATTCATTAAATAGCAAATAAAAAGCAGCGCAAGTCAAAAGAGAGACCAAAGAAGAAAGGAAAATCCTCTTTATTGCAGTACATTTAGCACCACTCTTTTTCCTGTGTTTTGAATAAAGGTTCCACAAATGATGTGTGTTTCCCTGTTCGCAGAGAATGGTGCTTAGATACCATACTCCAGTCTTGGACGGTGCAGTTTCGACGGGACTTTTCAGTCGGGACGTCTGGGGGCTCAGTTGGTTAAGCTTCCAACTCTTGGTGTGGGTTCAGGCCATGACCTTGCAGTGGCGGGATCGAGCCCACATTGGGCCCTGCGCTTGGAGGGGAACCTGCTTCAGATTCGCTCCCCCTCTCCCTCCTCCTCTCACTCGCGCACATGCTCTCTTTCTCTCTCAAATAAATAAATAAAACCTTTTAAAATAGGATACGTTCAGCCCCAATATTCCCTGATTCCAACCACCTTAGGTAATTCTCATGGATCCTTAAAGAATCTGCTAGGCTTGCATGACGGGATAGGACAGGAGGCTTTCCCTGAGCATTTCTACTTCAAGGGAAAGTTAATCACTACCCTTGTGCTATTACTGCGCCACCTCAGTTTTACTGTTGTGCTTAGGACACGGTGTGATGATTAGGATATTTATGGCGCCGTCTCCCATGTTAGGCTTTGGGCTTCTGGAGGAGAAAGACTTCATTTACTTATCTCTAGAATCCCAGAAACCTGACTCAGAATAGATATTCAAGAACGGTCACTGAATCATTCAAATTATTTCATAATAACTTTTGCATGAAGAGATTCAGGAATGTCTCTTGAGTAGATTAGTTCAGTCCTGGGATATCTGTCCACTTGTTCCAGAATAATGCCGGGCGGGCATAATACCAAAGAAACTGTTGCAGTTGGGATTCGGGTTCTAGTGCCTCCAAAGCCAGTATTCTTTAACCACCTGCACTGCTTGCAGTCAGAGGAGGGTGGAATGGAAAAGCAGGAGCCCGCAGACTGTGGTCCCACCACTTGCTAGAGTTCAGCTCGGGGGCCCGAAGGTCAAGAAGACCCTGTGCCCGCAGCCTGATCCGCGTGCAAGGCTGCCCTGTGGAACCACAGAGGGTTGGTTAGAGACCTTCACACCTTATGCAAGATTGAGTTGAGAGTCAAGCCTCCCTCAAGCACATGCCTGATGTTTGGAATAGATGCTCGTTTATCAAAGATGCATTAGCTGTCGGAAGCTAGGTTAACCACGCTCATAGTGAGGTCTGCAAAATGCGAACGGGACTGGAGACAAAGGTAACGGAGCGATGCAGGGGCTGCGGAGAATAGTCAGGCGGCCTCACGTTTTGCGGTTTTTTGACTTCTGTTTAGTCACAGTGGAGAAGGCATTTTCTGAATGTCCTGCCACCACATAGATGATCGGCTTCCTGCTAGTCCAAACCCATGGCGGCAGAAATAGGAGCCGAGGGAGCTCTCCTTGAAACTGGAAGGGCAGGGTGGGGCTCGGAGGCCATCAGATCCCCAGCCGAGATCATATAAAGTGAGGAAATCATATTACAACCCAAGTGACCCGGTAAAAAACCAAACCATCATGCCTGAATCCTTTTTGGATTGACACACAGACATGATTAACTCATTCTTCCATCCGCATGTAGTAGGAAAGGGTAGATCCTAACTTCGCAGAGAGCTCCCTGTGGTTTCTTCACGTACCTGCTTTCAAGAGGCGCGAATCCCGACACCTTCTTGGACTCGTGTAAACCATGGTACATAGAGCAGTAGCTCTTCGCTCTCTCTCTTTCTCTTGTTTCCTTCCGTCTCACATCCTTAACCTAGATATATTTAGATGTGGTGAGCCAGGTTCACTTCTGTGAAGTAATTGTTTTATTCCTTTATGACAAAATCTCTGGTTCTGACCATCGTAAAAAGAAATGGCATTGGACCTGATAAATAATAAAACATCCATTGCAGCAACAATCACTTTTATTCTCAATGCTCCTTTCAAGGTAAAAGCCCTGGGTTTACTAATAGGCTTAAGTCAAGCAAAGCCAAGAGAGTCCCATCGATGTAGCCGATAATTTGCCCCTGGCAAAGTCCCAGGCGTGAGACCACTGTTGACTTGGCAAACCAACCCGTATTTTTCAAGTGCTCATTAGTGGTAAATCTTTTAAAAATTGCTTTCTTTGTGTATTTTATCTCATAACCTCCAGGTACAGTCTTAAGGGCACAGCATGAGTAGTAACCAGGGGGAGCCATCGTTAATGGTGCTGCTTGGATCATCTTCATACACTGTGTGTGTGTGTGTTGCACGTGTTAGGGGGGTGCAGGGGGACAGCGGTAGCCAGTCACCATCCCACTGTTCACAAATGGACCAGCTGTGCTCAGAGCAACAAGGAGACACCACCAGACTTGTTCCCAGGAGCCTCGGGTCCTAGTTCCACCTCTGCCACAAGACGTCAAGGAGCCTGTCAGAGCCACTTCTCTGGAACTCTGATGCCATGAAGAGTGTGTACGGAATGATGTTTGAGTTTCCACCAGAGTTTAATATTCTAATAATTCATATTAAAATTATCAAAAAGACTTAAAATTCTCTTCTTTCCTTCCAGAGTTCATCCCACTCCAAGAGGAGGTTCAAATTTGCATAGGGGGGTTCTTTCATCACTATCCCTCCTGCCCATGCGTGCTCTCGCACCCAAAGGGAATCTTCTGATTTATTATATATGCAGATTGTATTGTAATATACTTTGTTTCTGAGCCAAGAAGCAATTTGCCGAAGCCTCTCTCCCGCAGTTGGGGCGGGCTAAGTGTGCCTCGAGGTACTTCTAGGTACCCGGGTGCTTAGGACTGTGCTTGTCCTCTGCTCTTGGAATGCACTGCCACCTTGGAAATAAACCTATGCCAGCCTTCTGAATGACAAGAGGCGTGTGCCTAGTCGCCCCTGTCGCATCCGCCAACACTCAGCGAGTCTCCAGAAGCAGAGCTGCATAGCCGGGGAGCAGCTGGACACAGACACTTTAGGGAACCCAGGCAAGACCAGCAGAATAACCTCCAATGACCCCGGTCCAGAGTGCAAACCCACTGAGTCCCAAGCTAAATAGTTGTTACTTAAATCCATACGTTTTGTAGTCTGTTATGCAGTGAAAGCAAACACAGAATAATCCTTGAGTCTTTTCATATATAACAATTCAGGGTTATACCGTATATACTAGTCTATAACCAGCTTCTTTCACATGATATTTTCCCAAATCTTTAATATTATTTTCCATCTCACGGAAGTTCCATCAGGATGGAGAATTACACCTCTTTGTTCAATGCCATATTTCCGGCACATAGAACATTGCTGCAAACATAGTCAGAACTCAATAAACACTTGTGAAAGGAATGATAGAGGACATGATTTTTTTGTTTTTGTTTTTGGAGTCACCATTTTTGCCCCATTCTGAGTTCTTGCTTCCCTAACAGGTTTGGCGTCTCAGTTTTCTACTAGAACTGGAATTCAGATGAGTTCTTTCTATCACCTAGAAACTGGGTCTTTGGTCCTAAATTGTGGCCAGGAAGAGGGATTTGCTAAGCAACCTTTAAAATTCAGTTCAAGTAGCATGTCCCATGAGGGTGTGTGTGTCCCGTAGCAGGGTGTATATATTGTGTTACATAGATCTCTAGCAGGGCAAATGCAACATGTCAGGGGGTTCTTTTATGAGTCCATTTCTTCTACTGCTTTGTGAACTTCTGAGGATAAGGGTTCAGGTCCTAGAGGGCCGGGGACATTATAAGCCTCAATCAGTACCTGTGGGATAAATAAACAAATTAACTTGCACATTGCAAAGAATTCCTCTGACAGCAGCACACGTATAATTTCACTTTCTTAAAATAAGAAACTCACTTTTATCACAAACAATGGATACATTGGGAGTTATAATAACATTGTGAGAAAGCATATTTATAATCCAAAAAAACCTTAAATAGGAAATACCATCGACCAGGACATTTCTTAGATGGCTTTAATTCCATTTGGATCTTTTTAAAGGCATGAGGAAATGAAACTAGGAAAGTGGGAAACAGACGCAGGACATAGAAAGGGAGCCTCATATTCTACTCTATGTTTGCAGTGGCCCATCCTCTGCAATAGATAGGAGGGGGACAATATCAGTTTACATATTGATTTTAAATACAATTAAAACATAGAGGTTAAAGCCTGAACTTAGGCTAATGTCAGACAAAGAAGGGATATTAGGTCTGCCATTGATGAGAATTCTTTTGGGGATTTTCTGTTGAAGGGAAAATGCTGTGCTTTTGTAAAAAACTGCCATTCTGTGAAAAACCACCTAAGAATAGGACTCGGCCAAGGAATGTTAAGAATTGCATTATTCACGCACACGTACACTTGTGAAATTCCAACACATTACTCTGATTGCTGTAATAAACTTAAAAGACTTTGGTTTAGACAAGAAGGGGCTCTGTTACAGCAAGCACAGCCTCTCATTAATTAACGTGTTGCAATTCTATTTTTTTAAAGGATATTGGTTATGTCTGGGCTTCAGCTGAATATAATTCATACGTGTGAACATTTTAACATACCCCCCGTGTGTAAGTCTATGCCAACAACATTGCTGGTCATTCTTTAGCTATCAGAGGGCAGAGACATTTTGAGCCTCTCTCAGGCCCCAGAAGTGGCATTTCCTAAAAGTCAGCTCTGGTAGGGCTTTGGTTCCAGCATAAAAACACTTTTATATTATATCTGAATTATTTATTTCAGTTACTCTTTGACATACTCTGTTCAAGTAAATTGGTAATTCTACTCGAGAAATAATAAATTATATGGGTCCAGGAAACAGGAAACAAGAAAGGGAAGGGGTAGAAAAAAGATTTCTGTTGTGATAAAGAGATGAGTAAGACCTTTCAATTTTTTTATTTAGAAATAAGCGCTGGTTAGAGCACTAGTAGCTCCAAGATGCTAGCATTTGAGCTTAGAGATTTTGATGTTGGTTTCTAACTTTGTGCTCATTTTTACAAACCAACAAAACACAAAATTTCCAGTTCACTTAAAAAAAAAATGTGTCACTCGGATTTAATAATTGTTAATATTTGGTATTGTTTGCTTCAGTACAGTTGACACACAATGTCACATTGGTTTCAGGTGTACAATATAGTGATGCCCATTAGGGGACACGCGCTGCGAGTGCAGCTCCCGTCTTCACCATACGACACAATACAGTTGATCACGTTCCCCACGCTGTGCCTTTTAACCCTGTGACTTATTCATTCCACGCGCGTGTCCCTTTATCTCCCTCCCCTCTGGAAATCATCACTTTGTTCTTTGTACTTACGGGTCTGTTTCTGCTTTTTGTTTGTTCATTTGTTTTTTAAATTCCCCATATAAATGGAATAGCATGGTATTGTCTTTCTCTGACTCATTTCACCTAGCATCATCCCCTCCGGGTCCATCTGTATTGTCACACAAATGCCAAGACCTCCTTCTACTTTACAGCGGAGTGATAGTCCATGGTATAGACACACTATACCTTCTTTATCTATTCAGCTATTGATGGACATTTGGGTTGTTTACATAGCTTGGTTCTTGGAAATGATGCTACCATGAATAAAGGGTGCACCCATCTTTCTGAATTAGTGTTTTCATTCTCTTTGGGTAAATACCCAGCAGAGGAATTACTGCATCAGATGATGCTTCTATTTTTAATTTTTCGAGGACCCTCCACACTGTTTTCCACGGTGGCTGCACTAATTTACATTCCCACCACTAGTGTGTAAGAGTTCCTTTTTCTCTACATCCTTGCCAACACTTGTTCTTTCCTGGTTTTTTTTTTTTTTTTTGATTCTTGCCTTTTTTGACAGGTGTGAGTTAATACCTCACTGTGGTTTTGATTTGCATTCCGTGATGAATATTGGTGTTGAGCATCTTTTCATATGTCTGTTGTCCATCTGTACGTCTTCTTTGGAAAAATGTCCTCTGGTCATTTTTTAATTGAATGGTTTGGTTTTTTGGTATTGAGTTGTAGAAGTTCTTTATGTATTTCGGGTACTAACCCCTTATCAGATATATCATTTGCAAATATCGTCTCTCATTCAGTGGCTTGCTCTTGCATTTTGTTGATGGTTTCCTTTGCTATGCAAAAGATTTTTATTTCGGGGTCTCAATAGTTTATTTTTGCTTTTGTTTCCTTTGCCTGAGGAGACATGTCTAGAAAAATGTTTAAAGTTGATATCAAAGAAACTATTGCCTAAGTTTTCTTCTAGGAGATTTATGGTTTCAGGTCTCATGTTTAGGTCTTGCATCCATTTTGAGTTTATTTTTGCGTATAGTGAAAGAAAGTGGTCCAGCTTCATCCTTTTGCATGCAGCTGTCCAGTTTTCCCAACACCATTTGTTGGAGAGACTGCTTTCCCGTCTATATATCCTTTCATCCTTTGTCATAGATTAAGTGACCATATAAGTGTGGATGTATTTCTGGGTTCTCTATTCTGTTCCTTTGTATCTACGTTTTGTCAGTACTATACCATTTTGACTGCTGTAGCTTTGTAGTATACCTTGAAATCTTGGGATTTTGATACCTCCAGCTTTGTCCTTTCTCAAGATTGCTTTGGCTATTTGGGGTCTTTTGTGGTTCTATACAAATTTTAGTATTATTTGTTCTAGTTCTGTGAAAATTGCTCTTTGTATTTTAATAGGGATTGCATTGAATCTGTAGATTACTTTGGGTAGTAAGGATATTTTAATTACTTTAATTCTTCCAATTCATTTCCATTTGTGTCATCTTCAACTTCTTTCATCAATATGTATAGTTTTTGGAGTACAGGTCTTTCACCTCCTTGGTTAATTTTATTTCTAGATATTTTATTCTTTTTGGCACTTATAAATGGTATTGTTTTCTTAATTTCTCTTTCTGCTAACTTATTATTAGTGTATATAAAAATAAAAGATTTCAAAAAATAACAGATTTCTGTGCATTAATTTTGTATTTTGCAAAACTTTACTGAATTCATTTATTACTTCTAATATTTGTTTGTTTTTTTGCAGAGTCTTTAGGGCTTTCTATGTATATTATTATGTCATCTGAAATAACAGCAATTTAATTTCTCCCTACCAACTTGGGTGACTTTTATTTCTTTCTGCTGTCTGGTTTCTGTGGCTAGGATTTCTAGTACTGTATTGAATAAAAGTGGTGAGAGTGGCCATCCTTGTCTTATTCCAGATCTTAGAGGAAAAACTCTCAGTTTTTCACCATTGAGTATGATATTAGTTGTGGGTCTGTTATATATGGTCTTTGTTTTTTTGGGTATGTTTCTTCTAAACCCACTTTATTGAGAGTATTTATCATGAACATATGTTGAATTTTGACAAATGTTTTCTTTGTATCTACTGATATGAGATGATTTTTATCCTTCATTTTGTCAATTCGGCATATCACATTGATTTTGACAATATTTAACTATCCTTGCAACCCAGAATAAAATCCACTTGATTGTGGTGAATGATCCTTTTAGTGTACTGTTGAATATGGCTTGTTAACATCTTGTTGGGTATTTTTGCATCTATATTCATCAGGGATATTGACTTGTAGTTTTCATTTTTTGTATTGTCTTTGCTAGCTTTGGTATCAGGGTAATGCTGGGCTCATAGAATGTATTTGGAAGCTTTCTTTCTTCTATCTTTTGGAATAGTTTGAAGAAAATAGGTGTTAACTCTTCTTTAAATGTTTGATAGGGTTCACCTGTGAATCCATCTTGTCCTAAACTTTTTTCTTGAGAATTTTTTGATTACCAATTTAATCTCATTACTAGTAATTGATCTGTTTAGATTTTCTATTTCTTCCTGATACAGTTTGGGAAGATTATATGTCTCTAAAACTTTACTAATTTCTTCAACATAGTGCAATTTGTTGGCACATAATTTTTCACAGTAGTCTCTTATAATCTTCTAAATTTTTAAAAAGAGTTTATTTATATTTTTGAGAGAGAGAGAGAGAGCACAGGCAGGGAGAGCAGCAGAGGGAGAGAGAGAAGCAGGCTCAATCCCAGGACCTTTGGATCATGACCTGAGCCAAAGGCAAACGCTTAAACTGACTGAGTCACCCAGGCAACCCCTTTTTTTAATTTCTGTAATGTCAGTTGTTACTTATCTTTCATTTTTGCTTTTATTTATTTATCTAAGCTCTATTAGTTTTGCCTATCTTTTCGAAGAATCAGTTCTTGATTTTACTAATGGCTTCTATTGTTTTTTTTACTATTTCATTCATTTCTGTTCTAATCTTTTGATTTCCTTTTTTCTACTAACCATGAGTTCTGGTTTTTTTTTCTTTTTTCTCTCATTCCTTTTAGGTATAAAATTGGATTGTTTGTTTGAGTTTTTATTTATTTATTTTTTTTTTAAGTAATGCAGAGCTCGAACTCATGACCCTGAGATCAAGACCTGAGCTGAAATCAAGAGTCGAACACTTAGCTGACAGAGCCATCCAGGTGCCCTGAGTTTTTCTTCTTGTAAGCTTGTATTGCTACGAATTTCCTTAGAACTGTTTTCACTGTATCCCAAAGATTTTGGACTGTGTGTTTTCACTTTCATTTGTCTTCATATGGTTGTTTTTTTCTCCTCCTTAATTTCTTCAGTGATCCATTGGTTATTTAGTAGCATATTATTTAGTTTCTACAGGTTTCTATTTTTTCCACTTTTTTTTTTGGTGTATGACTGATTTCTAGTCATAATATTGTGGTCAGAAAAGGTGTATGATATGATTTCAATCCTCCTAAATTTGTTGAGAAATGTTTTGTGGGCTAACATCTGATCTGTTTTGAAAAATGTTCCATGTGAACTTGAAAAGAATGTGTGTTCGGTTGTTTTGGGGATGAATGTGATAGATAGATAGATAGATAGATAGATAGATAGATAGATAGATAGATATCTGCTAAGTCCATCTGGTCTAGTGTGTTGTTCAAAGACACTGTTTCCTTATTGATTTCTGCCTGGTGATCTACCCACTAATGTAAGTGGAATGTTAATGTTTCTTACTATTATTATATTACTGTCAATTTCTCCCTTTATGTCTGTTAATATTTGCTTTGTATATTTAGGTGCTCCAATTTGGGATGCATAAATATTTACAATTGTTATATCCTCTTGGTGGATTGATCCTTTTATCATTATGTAATGCTCTTCCTTGTGTCTTGTTGCAGTGTTTGTTTTAAAGTTTATTTGTGGGTGACGGGCACTGGGGGTTATTCTGTGTGTTAGTAAATTGAACACCAATAAAAAATAAATTAAAAAAAATAAAGTCTATTTGTCTGGTATAAGTATTGCTACCCTGGCTTTTAAACTTTTTTTTTTACTTCCATTTGCATGGAATATCTTTTCTCATATTCACACTTTTAGTCTGTATTTGTCTTTCGATCTGAAGTGAATCTCTTGTAGGCAGTTTATAGATGGGTCTTCCTTTTTTATCCATTCCACCATCCTATATCTTTTTATTGGAACATTTAGACCATTTAGATTTAATGTAATTATTGATGTGGATGTACTTATTGACATTTTGTTAACTGTTTTCTTGTTGTTTTTGTAGTTCTTCTCTGTGCCTTTCTTCTTTTTCTTTCTTTGTAACTGATAATTTTCTGGTTTGCTATGCTTGGCTTTCTCTTTCTTTCTTTCTTTTTTTTTTTGTGTGTGTATATTTATTAAAGGTTTTGGGTGTGTGGTTACCATGAGGTTAATATATGACATCTTGAGCATATAGCATTTTATATTAAGTTGATGGTCATTTAAATTTGAACATATTCTAGAATAACTTCTTCTTTACACTCCCCTCCATGTTTTATGTATACATTATCATGTTTTACATTTTTTATTCATATTTTTAACTTCTTTTTTTTTTGAAAGAGAGAGAGAAAGAGTTGGGGGGACAGTTAACCAGAGGGACATGGAAAGAGAGAGAATATTAAGCAGACTCCATACCCCATGTGGAACCCAACAGAGAGCTCTATATCATAACCCAGAGATCATGACCTGAGCTGAAATTGAGTCGGACACCTAACCAACTGAGCTCAGCCTCCCCAAACTCTGACATTTTAATTATGTATCTTGATATGGACCTCCTTGGGTTCATCTTTAGAACTCTCTGTGCTTCCTGAAAATGGATGTTTATTTCCTTCCCCAGGTTAGGGAAGTTTTTAGCTATCATTTCTTCAAATAAATTTTCTGCCCCTTTATTTTCTCTTTTTTCCTTCTGGGGCCCCCTGTAATGCAAATGTTTTGTCCACTTGATCTTGTCCAAGAGATCTATTAACCTACCCTTGTTTTTTTTTTTTTTAAGATTTTATTTATTCATTCATAGAGACACACACACACACAGAGAGGCAGAGATACTGGCAGAGGGAGAAGCAGGCTCCATGCAGGGAGCCCGATGTGGGACTCAATCCCAGGTCTCCAGGATCACACCCTGGGCTGCAGGCAGCGCTAAACCGCTGGGCCACCGGGGCTGCCCCCTACCCTTGTTTTTAAACATTATTTTTTCCTTTTGCTATTCAGCTTATGTGCTTTCTATTACCCTGTCTTCCAGATTTTTGATGTGTTCTTCTGCACCTCCTAATCTATTGTTGATTTGTTTTAGTATTTTTCATTTCAGTTATTGTATTTTTCAACTCTGATTGAATCTTTTTTATAACTTCTATCTCTTTGTTGAAGTTCTGAGTTCTACTCTTCTGTCCTTGAATGATCTTTATAATCACTTATTCAAATTCTTTATCAGGCCTATTACTTACTTCTATTTCATTTAATTTTTTTCTGAGGTTTTGTCTTGTTCTTTCATTTGGAGTATATTCCTCCACCACCTGATGTTGCTTGACTTTCTGTGTTGTTTCTATGAATTAGGTGGAGCAGCTACTTCTAAACTTGAAGGAATGGTCTTAGGTATGGTCATTCTATGTGTACATTGTGTGCCTGGTGACTGTGGCTGGCTGGTTGGAGCTGTGTCTGGTGAGGCCTGGAGTCCTGGGGCACTCCATGCTGAAGTTGTCCTGGCAGGAAGACTGGAGCTCAAGTGGGCATGGGCTGGGGCAGTCCCAGGGCTCTCCACACAGACAGCACCCTAGTAGAACAACTGAAGTTGAAGTGGATGCCAACCAGCATGTCCTTTGGTGCTCCACGCAGGGGGGTGCCCTGGAGGGGTGGCTGGATCCAAGGTGGGCATGGGTGGGGGATCTCGGGGTACTCCATGCAGGGGGTCTCCTAGCAGTTGTCACTCAAGGCTTTTAATTGTTCTAGAAGCGTTTAGGAGAATTGCTTCAGTCCCTTATCCTGGATTCAGGCAAGCAGCTCTGATGGTATTTGATTCGTTTACACTTTCTTATAAGATTTCATTCAAACAAAGATAAAAACAGGTTTTTATGCCCTGGTGCTATTAATGACAAAGGCTTCAACTGAATCTCCTGTCCTGCAACTCTGGCCTGGGGCTGAAGTCCCAAGACTCCAGGCTGCACCTGGAATTCTGACTCTCCATTTTGTAAACAGAACCTTTGACTCACGAGAGGATGAAGAAGGGAGAGTCTAAGTCAAAGCAGATGGCAGGGAGGCCAGGCTAGAGACCCTTGGCTCTTCCTTCAGTACCAAGATTGGAGACCATGGGAAGCACCTGCATGGTAAGGACTGTTAGTGATATAACATACGTCTAGTGAACACAAAAGGGATTACGATAGTATTGTAAGGAAGCATGTTTATATCCAGGAAAAAAAATCTCAATTAGGAAATACCATCAAGGAGAAAATTTCCTCACTTCTTCCTTGTTAATAAAATTTCAGTTTAGTCCAGGGCATCAATGTTCACAGTTCCAGGCAAAAATAGTAATGATTGGTCTCAATCATGACAATCCTATTTTCTTCTTTCTCCACCTTTTGGGGTGAGGGGGGAAGAGAGAGGCTTTATTTTTTTTTTAAGACAGTTTTAGGTTTATAGCACAATTGAGCAGAAGGTTCAAAGGCTTGCCATATACCCTCTGCCCTCACACACCTACTGCCTCCCCAACTATTGACATCCCACACCACAGTGGTACATTTGTTACATTCAATGAACCCACATTGATACATCATTATCACCCAAAGTCTATAGTTCACATTAGGGCTCTTGCTTGATACAGTACATTTTGTGGATTTTGACAAATGCATAAGTAGTTCACTTGCTTTAAAAATCCTCTATGTTCTGCATATTCATCTCTCTGCCCTCTCCCCATACCTGGCAACCACTAATCTTTTGTTGTCTCCATAGTTTGCCTTTTTTTATTGCTGAGTTTTAAGTGTTTATATGTTTTGGACAGCAGTCCTTTATCAGATGTGTCAGTTGTATTTTCCTCCAGTCTGTAGATTGTCCTGTAAATTCTCTTGACATTGTCCTTTTCAGAGCAGAAGTTTTTAATTTAATGAAGTCTAGCTCATCAATTATTTCTTTCATCAATTAAGTTTCTTTGGTACTGTATCTAAAAAGTTATTGCCATATCTGAGGTTATATGGATTTTCTCCTATATTATCTTCTAAGGGTTTTATACTTTTGCATTTCTTTTAAAGTTTTATTTGTTTAAGCAATCTGTACACCCATGGGGCTCAAATTCACAACCTCGAGATCAAGAGTTACATGCTCTTCTGATTGAGCCAGCTTAGGTGTCCCTATACTTTTGCATTCTGTATTTAAGTCTATAGTCCACGTTGAGTTAATTTCTATGAAAAGTGTGAAGCTTGTCTAGATTTATTGTTTTGCATGTAGATGTCCAATTGTTCCAGCATCATTTTTTTGAAAAAACTATTTTTGCTCTGTTGTATTGCTTTTGCTCTGTTGTCAAATATCAGTTGACTATATGAATGTAGCTTTGTTTCTGTGCTCTCTGTTCTGTTTCATTGATCTATTTGTTTCTACTCATTCATTCTTTCACCCATATCACATCATCTTGACCATTGTAGCTTCAGAGTAAATCTTGAAGTCAGGTAGTGTCAGGTCTCAAACTTTGTTCTCCTTCAGTATGTGGTGGCTACTCTCCTTCTTTTGCCTCTCCATATAAATTTTAGAAACAGTTTGTTGATATTCACAAAATAACTTCCTGGGATTTTGATTGGGATTGTAATGAAGCTATAGATCAAGTCAGGAAGAATTGATATCTTGATAATATTGAGTCTTCCTATCCATGAATATGGAATATCTCTCCATTTATATTGGTGATCAAAGATTGTAGTATTTTTTAATATATAGAACTTGTACATATTTTGTTAGATTCATACCTAAGCATTTAATTATTTATACCAAAATATTTTATTGGGGGTGATAATCCAAATATATAATTTTATTATATATATAATATATAATGTAAATATATATTTTAAAATTTTATGTTCTACTTGTTCATTGCTAGCATATAGGAAAGCAACAGACTTTTGTATATTAACCTAGTATCCTGAAACCTTACTATAATCCCTTATTAATTCCTGAAGGTTTTTTGTTGATTCTTTCATATTTTCTACATAGTCATGTCACTTACAAAGACAGCTTTATTTCTCCCTTCCCAACCTTTCTTTTCCTTCTCTTGTCTTACTCTATTAGTTAGGACTTTTAGTACAATGCTGTAAAGGAGTGGTGGGAGGGGACAATCTTGCCTTGTTCCTGATCTTAGCAGGAAAGCTGCATATTTCTCATTATTAAGTATAATGTTAGCTTTAGAGGCTTATTTCATTTTATTTTAAATATTTTATTTATTTATTCATGAGACACACACACAGAGAAAGAGAGAGAGAGAGACATAGGCAGAGGGAGAAGCAGATTCCCTGCAGAGAGCCCGATGTGGAACTCGACTTGGGGACCGTGGGATCACGACCCGAGCTGAAGGCAGATGCTCACCCGCTGGGCCACCCAGGTATCCGCTTTAGAGTTTTTTGTATATGATGATCCTTATTTAGTAAAGGACATTTCTCTCTGTTCCTAGTTTGCTGAATTCTTGTCATGAATAAGTGTTCAATTTTGTCAGTGCTTTTTTCCAATGATATACTAAAGTGATTTTTCTTCTTAGGCTTACTGATGTGATGAATTATATTAATGTATATTCTGCCTTTTTAACGGGTGGGGGTGGGTCTTGTGTCCTGTGCTGTTCAACATGGCCTTAGGGGAAGTCTCCAGGGTTTGTGCTGGTAAATAAGAAGGAATACCACTGGCACTGCTCCTTCCCCTTTCATTTGGTTTCGAATGTGGATGCAACAGCTGGAGATACAGCAGCCGTCTTGCCATCATATGGAAGGGAAAGGTCAGTAGAATTGCAGAGAAATTAGCTGTGAAATCATTACAGCATCTTGTGCAAATACTGACATCTAAACTTATTATATGAGAAAAATAAACCATTTTTTGTTTAGCCACTGTAGTTGGGTTTTCTGTTATATGCAGTCAAGCCTGCTTTTAATTGATACTCATGTCATATCCACAAGACACATGGAAGTCATCAAAGAAGACATTATGACTTTGGTTCTTTGAGTGGAGCTCTATGTCTGGGTAAGACTGGCCATGAAGGAGAAGCTGACAGAGGGTAGGAAGGAAAGTGGCTGGGTAACAGGAAAACGGGGCACTGATTTCTAGGAAACTCCTGTGTGAGACCAATTCAGGGTAAGGAGACTAACACTTGGCTAAGGGCAAGACCCATGTCCTGGGGGAAGGCAGAAAGGTGTTTGAGAAGTTGCAAAATAAAGTGAGGAAGCATGATGGTGTAATAGAATGTAGATGAGCCTAGGGACCAAAGAAGAGGGAATTGAGTCCTGGCTCTGCCACTTCTTAGCTATATAACTTTGTCCAACTATATGACCACTGTTGATGTGAAATGTTGGGGGTCTAGGAGTGAATAGCCAAGAAAGAATTCTTGAGACGTCTTCAGTGCATAAAAGGTGGTTTTATTACAGCACCAGGACCAATGGCAGGAAGAGCTACACTGAGGTTGTGAGAGGTGACTGATTATGTACTTTCAAGGTTGGAGGGGTTAGGGATAGCGAAAATCTCTAAAGAAATTGGAAGCAAGGTTTTCAGGACCTTGAGGGGCCAGTTGTTGTTAGGATAAGGTCATTTACTACCGTCTAGTAAAACCTTAGTCACGAGACCCTGTAGATGTCTATCAGTGGGCCGTATGTTTGGAGGATGATTGCCAACATGTATCTTATGTTATGGGAGGAGAGGAAGTAGAGATAAATGAAGTTTCCAAAGCGATGTTTATATGTTAAAGAAGACTTACAGGATCCTGGAGGTCGGGCTAATGTCAAGCTAGGGTTGCCTTTTGCCTCTAGCAAAGTATTAACATTGAGGCAGTTGAGTTCCTGGAGGAAGGTCACTCTGCCTGTCTCAAGGGCTTGTCAATAGGCAGTAAGTTATAAGGAAGTTTAAATTTTTTTCCATATTTCTTTTGCCTTTGTTCTCCTCATCACTATTAGCTTTAACTATCTCTTCTATAATATGGAAAGAAAATTGTCTGCCCCACAAGGTCACTGTGAAGACTAAAAGCAATAACATATTTAGAGTTCACAGCTATATCACCTCTGCTCCATTTCTCTCTTCACATGTTCAATGTCAAAGTAAGGTTATCAGAGAGATCAAGGCAACATCTGTTAGAAAAACGGACAGGAGGGAAGCCTGAGTGTTAATGAGTTATGCTGATAGAAGCTCTGTGAACTGGAGGTCTCCTACAGTCTGCAATCCAAAGTGTCTACCTGGAATCACCCAGCATTAAAGGCGCTGCAGCTAGGGAGCAAAAAGAGCTTTCAAACCTAGGTGAATAAAGAACAAAAATTAATACTCCCAGGGAGGAATAGAAAATCATTGGCTTCCTAGTATGCACTGCATGTGATTTTAATCTGAACGTTTAAGTACAGTCAATATTTGTTGAATTAATGATATGTTAAAACATTAAAACCTATTTAGTAGTCCCTATAACAATATTTACCTGGCTTATAAAATCATTTTGATATTTCCTTACAGTTATAATTGGAGAAAACTCTTCTAGCTTCTACCCAGGAGGAAGTCTAAGCTGAATTAAAGAACACTTTGAGAGTTCTGAACCAGTTTGATATGATATTTCATCACGACCAAAGTAAATTTAAATTACATTATTTTAGGAAGAAGCAAAATCCAAAGGAGATTTAAGCAGTTTAACCCATGAAGGAATGAGGATTATACTAATTGAAGTTGGTATTATGGGCACATTTAGTGAAAACTGCAAATATTTCCTTAGAGTAGGGAAGATTTCCCATGACTAGATTTCCTTCTAAAGTTAGATTTATTCATTCTTTAACCCAAGAAGCAATTAGTGATAATCTTCCAGGTGCTAAGCACAGAACTGCAAGTACTGGAGTATTAAAAAAAAAAAAAAGTCTGTGATTATAATACCTGTTCTTATAATACAATGGGTCCCAAGCTCTGAATGCATAGGAATCACCTGGGTAGCTTGTTTAAAATGAATGCTAGGAGTGCCTGGCTGGCTCAATTGGTGGAGTGGGGTGATTCTTGATTTTGGGGTTGTGGGTTTGATCCCACGTTGAGTGTAGAAATTATTTAAAAATAAGATCTTAAGAGACACCCGGGTGGCCCAGAAGTTGAGCATCCCCGTTTGGCTCAGGGTGTGACCCCAGGGTCCCTGGATCGAGTCCCGCGTCAGGCTCCCTGCATGGAGCCTGCTTCTCCCTCTGCCTGTGTCTCTGCCTCTCTCTGTGTGTCTCTCATAAATAAATAAATAAAATCTTAAAAAAAATAAAATAAATGTGTACTTCTTAGGCTTATCTTAGAAATTCTGATTTGTGAGATGGAGCTAAAAAGGTTTATTTTCATAGAGCACTCAAGGGGGGCCTGGCTAGGTCAGCTGGTTAAGCATCTGCCTTCGCTCAGGCCATGACCTTGGGGTCCCGGGATCAAGCCCGGAGTCGGGCTCCCTGCTCAGTGGGGAGTCTGCTTCACCCTCTCCTGTGTCCCTCCCCCTCATTCATGCACACTCTCTTGCTCGCTCTCAAATAAATAAATAGAATCTTTTTAAAATAATAAAAGTAAAGCACTCCAGATGATTCAAGTGCAGATGGCCTGAGAATCACACTGTAAGCACATTATTCTACAGCCAGAACACATAAGCTACTTGGAAAAATTAAAAATATACATTTCTGGAAGTCAAGAATACAAGATGACAAATCCGAATGAAGGGCCTCAAGGCAGCGGCAGGAACTTAGAATATCCTGGTTTGGGGAGCGGAGACACCTGACATTTTCCGGGAAGCCATGATCGGGAGTAGCTAGAGTTAGACAAACAAACTGTTTTAGTTAGAGCGTATAATAATCCTACAAATCAGGGGAAAGCGATCATTGAGACTAAACAGAAGACCATAGGAAGCAAAGTCGGTCAAGAATTACAGATTTAGGAGGCACCTGGTGGAGCATCTGCCTTGGGCTCAGGGCGTGACCCCGGGGTCCCGGGATCGAGTCGCGCCTCGGGCTCCCTGCATGGAGCCTGCTTCTCCCTCTGCCCGTGTCTCTGCCTCCTTCTCTGTGTCTCTCATGGATGAATAAATAAAATCTTTTAAAAATATATTACAGTTAAAAAAAAGATTATGAATAGGTGCTGATCTGGGCGGTGACGGCAGCCTCTCCCGGGGGCTGGAGGCCTTGGGAAGGACAGGCGCCCGGGTGAGGCCTGCCTGCAGGAGCGCGCCGGGCTGCAGCAAGGCCTGGAGGGAAGCAGGGCGCACCCCCCGGGGCAGCAGGAGGGAGAGCAGCTGGGAGCCTGCAGGGGGCTCGCCTGGCCCTGCGCCCTGCTGTGGGAAGGGCCTCGTCCCAGCTCAGCGACCCGGCAGTGACCCACAGGCCGCGGGACAGAGGTCAGGTGCAGAGGTGCCGAGCGGCTGCGTCTCTTAGGGACCCTGGCCGGCCCCCGGGGTTCTCAGGGAATAGGCACGTTTCAGCATCATTCGGCGGTTTCCTCACCTGCAGAATGGGAGCATCGCCGAGGAGCAGGGCTGCGGGCGCCGGGGCGTGCGCTCCCGGCCTGGCCCGCAGGTCGGCTCGGCGCTTGTAATGGTCATCGCCGAATCGTTATTCTTCAAAGCCATGCTTGAGGGTTGTTTGTGGGTTTGTTCGTTTGTTTGTTTGTTTGTTTGTTTGTTTCTGACAGTTTGGTTAAAACTGTAGTCAGGTGTCACCTTGATTGTGGGCTGTTTTTCTAATAACCAGTGCCGGGAACCTCGTCGCATCTTGTCCCCGCACGCGGGGGCCGCGGCCGTGGTTTGCCAACCCGTATCCAGGGCGCTGGTGCCTGGACATTGACTGAGTCTTTCCATGTGTTGAGTCCAGTCTTCAGTGACTTACGTCAATTATCACGATGCTTTCTGGCAAAAACCACTTGAAATAAGTCCTACTATGATGACCTTTATTTAACAGACCAACCGGCTCCGGGGAGTGAAACCGCCCGACCTTGCCGCCCTGGGCAGGACTTGCAGGCACCTCTGTCCCGCGTCCTCCTCCACGCTGCACTCCTCTGCTTGGCACTCGCCGCCCTCCCCGACCACACTTAGGCCTCACAGCCTCCAGCCTCCGCCACCTGAGAAAATGCAGCCTCATACTTTTGATCCAAAATCCAAAAATCAGGAGGGAGGGGAAGGATTCTTGCCAGACCTGAGTGGGAAGCCCAGCCTTCAGCAGGTCAGCGGTGGCCGGGAGCCCCGCCGGCCTGTGGCAGCTCCTTGGCTAGTGACACACGGAAAGGAGGGAAGAGAAGTTTCTAGAAGACGGTGATTTTCCAAGAAGAAGAGGGGTTGGACACACACAAAAATACACGTCCACCGTGGGCGTCTGGGCTATGCATTCCCCACAGCTTCACTGCATCTTTAAGGTCTTACACCCTCATTTTTAAAAATATGTTACATTTATTCATGAGAGACACGGAGAGAGGCTGAGACACGGGCCGAGGGAGAAGCAGGCTCCCTGCGGGGAGCCAGACGCGGGACTCGATCCCGGGACCCTGGGGTCACACCCTGGGCCGGAGGCAGATGCCCACCGCTGAGCCCCCCTGCCCCCCGGCTGCCCCTGCGCTCCCGTCTTTAATCGTTGCCAGTGCAATAGAAATTGAGGGGGAAATATGCATTATTTGGGGGGACCTGCTTCTTTCTCATGGAGTTCAGTATTTTGAATGGTTTCCTTAAGAATTTTAGCAAAGACCGGGATCCCTGGGTGGCGCAGCGGTTTGGCGCCTGCCTTTGGCCCAAGGCGCGATCCTGGAGACCAGGGATTGAATCCCACGTTGGGCTCCTGGTGCATGGGGCCTGCTTCTCCCTCTGCCTATGTCTCTGCCTCTCTCTCTCTCTCTGTGTGTGTGACTATCATAAATAAAAATAAAAAAAAAAAAAAAGAATTTTAGCAAAGACCTTCCATTCCCTAATTCTGCAGAACAAAGCAACCGGGCAAAGTGAGTTGGACCTAAGGCAGGTCTGTCTGGCCCCGTTCTGAGCACTTTTCCAGAACAGTCGATAAGGTTAGCAGAGTTGGGGTGTCTCTCTCTCTCTCTCTTTTTTTTTTTTTTTTAGAGTTGGGGTCTCAAGAGAGCACAAGCTCTGCAGGTGTTTGCAGCCGGTGAGCACAGAGCCAGCAAAAGGCTCCATCCTCTGAGGGGATCTTTCAGTTCTGCTAATTAGCCACCCGGCCCCCTGCCCTTCCTCCCCCCGCCCCGAACTTCCCTTTGATGTTAATTGTGTACGGAAAATGATCGCAGTTAGAATGATATAATACAATAAACATCTGTTAGTAAAATTAATTTGATAAAATCAAAATGCAAAAGTGGTGGAAGTGGCAGTCAGTAGCTCTGGACAACTTTATTTCTTCTGTGTATAATGTAATCTTTGGCATCTATTCAGCCTATTTTTACATAAAAATGTGAGTCTGAGGGCAAGGAGGAAACTGTATACCCAAAGTCCCGTCTCAAAATTTGGACACCTGATGGGATCCCTGGGTGGCGCAGCGGTTTGGCGCCTGCCTTTGGCCCATGGCACGATCCTGGGGACACGGGATTGAATCCCATGTTGGGCTCCCGGTGCATGGAGCCTACTTCTCCCTCTGCCTATGTCTCTGCCTCTCTATCTCACTGTGTGCCTATCATAAATAAAAAATAAAAATAAATAAAAAAAAAATTGGACACCTGAGAAGTCGGCCCCTAGGTAAGTTATGGACAATTGATACAACGATGCTTTGTCCTCCTCCAAAACTTAAAAAAGCGCAACAAATACAAATACGAAGAACAAGTGACATTTTTAAAACTTTAAAGATATGTATAAATGTATCCTAAGTGGAACAATCCGTCTGATTGAAATAACAGCTCATTCGAATTTTCGAGCGGTGTATATAATTATTCAATGGCTTTAAAATAACTTGGCATTGTTCCTTAAGTGGAGACATTATTGCTTAATTGCAGATGAGTCATTTCCCGAGTCCCAAGCAATTAATCAGTGTTTCCTAAAGTTGCCTAAAATAGGAACCATCTGGGGTTTTTGTTAACCATACAGATTCCTAGGCCTGTCCCGGACCTACTGAATCAGAATTTCTAGGACAGGCATGTGGGAATCTGTATGTCCTAGAAGCATCCCAGGTGGACCCTATGATCACACAGGTTTAGGAAGTGCCGTGTGGATTCCTTTGACAGTGAAACGTCTCGTTTACTGGCGCACCGAGTCCCCAGCACGAAGCTTCGTCATCAGAAGGAAAGCGAGCCTCGCAGGCTGCGAACCACAGCGTGTTCTGTTTTATAGGATCTACCTCCCCGTTACCCGAGACAAGCACCATGCATTGACATATTTTCCCTTTGCCCACTCGGGCACTGCTTCACTAATGATCCCAAAACTAAATCCATGACCGTCCTGGAGAAAAGAACCTAAGGAGGGCAGTCTCTGTTCTTGCGCGTAGCACACACACCGGGCGCACTCCTGACAGTCGGTTTACCTGAGTCCTTTCCCTTGATCCTAACAAATGACTGGTGGTGAAAGGGTCTACTTTCATTTTATAGATGGAGAAACTGAGGCTTCAAGGGCTAATGAGTTTTTCGGCGATCATTATTCAGCAAGAGAAGCAGGCACGAAACCCACCACTGCGCCTCCTCACCAGGCTGCTGGCCCTTCGTATCACGTTGGGAGTCCAAGAATTCAAATTCACTAAGCAGAATAATCATGGGTTTGGGAAAATTTCTTCTCTGGGGGTCAAAAAGGGCAATTTTTTATATACCTGGGCTAAGCCAGAGAGAGAGGAAAGGACGGATTTCAGAAAGCCTGATTGCCTCTTAGAGAATAAGCCTCCTTTTTTCTTGTGATGGGAAAGAATGTATGGTTCTCCCCTAAAAATTAACTCTCCCAAAGGACAAATGAGAAAAGTAAATAAAATCATTAATCTAGATATTCAGTGTGCGTGATACACGTTGGTGGAACTAGATTTTACTCCAACTTGTTCTCTGTCTTAATTTCCCCATGCTGTTTATTCTGGTTCAAATGGCTGCAGCCGGAAACAAAAATGAAAAAAACCTTTTTTAATTTTTTTTAAGGGTTTGTTTTCTTAGCCTTGAAAGCTGCTGAAGGTGCCAGAGGGACAGCCCTGTGTTTATCCGCAGAGGCGGCAGGTGTGCCCGGGGCTCCCTGGGCTCCCCCGCGTCGGCTTAGGGACCCTGCCCCCCGGGTGACAGTGGGGACTGAGGCAGGAGGTTAGCAGGACGCCCCGAGATTAAAGCAGCCGCTCCCAGTGGACAGCACATCCCTCCGTCGTGGCCCTTGCTGCTGGTGTCCCAGGCTAGACCCCATCCAGGCATCGAACGTAGGTTGCTAAGCAGGATTTGGAGGAGGCGGTCCAGGACAGGAACGCAGGAAGGGGGCAAGAAATAACCTGAGCTTGACTTTCATACAACACTATCCACATTTTGTGATGCCTGTCTTCCTCCCTTTTTTTTTTTAAAAGCTTTTATTGATTTATTAATTTGAGAGAGAGAGAGAGCACCTGAAGGAGTTGGGGAAGGAGCAGAGGGAGGGGAAAGCATCTGAAGCCGACTCCTCGCTGAGCACAGGGCCCATGGTGGGGAAGGGCTCGACCTCTGACCCTGAGATCCCGACTTGAGCCGAAACCAAGTGTCAGAGGCTTCGCCAACTGAGCCACCTGGGTGCCCCTCTTCCTTTCTCTCCTTTCCTCTTCTTTTTCTTTCTTTCTTTCTGTTTTAATTTCTACAGAGATATACCTGTTTAGTATATTAGCTGTTTTGATAGTTTCAGTATGTTCTTCACATATATATTCACAAATGTGTATTCAACTTATGTAAATGAAAATAAATTTCTGTGTCACTACCGTTCAAAACTGGCCCACGGGGGGATCCCTGGGTGGCTCAGTGGTTGAGCACCTGCCTTCGGCTCAGGACGTGATCCTGGGGTCCTGGAATCGAGTCCCACATCGGGCTCCCCACATGGAGCCTGCTTATCCCTCTGCCTGGGTCTCTGCCTCTCTCTCTCTCTCTGTATCTTTCATAAATAAATAAATAAATAGATAGATAAATAAATAGATAAATAAATAAATAAAATCTTTAAAAAACAAACAAACAAAATTGGCCCACAGGGGGACGACTGGCTGGCTCGGTCAGAAGGGCATGTGATTCCTGATCTTGGGGTTGTGAGTTCCAGCCCCATACTGGGTGTAGAGATGACTTAAAAATACAATTGTTTTAAAAAATGATCCAGATGCATTTTTAGCAAATTTGAAGTTCTGTGTCTGTGACATGGTGTATACCATGGGACCTACAGGAGGTGGAATCTCAGAGATACCGGGAGATAAGGGCTGGGATTCAAAAGCCTACAAATAGTGGAAAATTCTCTGGAACAATGCTGGAGATGCTACAATCTATTTAAAAATTTTGAATTATAAAGGTGGCATTAATTAAGATAATAGCTAAAATCCCTAGTGCCTGTTAAAACAAACCAATGCAAAAGAAGTAGATGTTAGGTTCCTATCAAAATGGTGAGCAGAATACTTAGTCTGTATTTTCCCTTTTCCAGAAATCTCTTGACGTGATGGAATAGAGAGTGCTGGAAAGGTGCAGGCCTGGTGCTGTCACGGTCACGGGGAGCAGTCGGGAGCTGCACTCGCGGGGAGCACAGACGGGGTGCAGACCTGCTGGGCCAGGGAACTCTGTGTGTCGATCACATGCAAATGAAGACATTTTTAAAAAGAGAATAAAACATAATAAATAAATAAACAGAAACAGGTAGATTCCCCCAAAGAACTGGAACATCTATCGGAAGTTCTTCACACAAGTTCATCAGTGACGTTTAAACCTCGATGAATAAGGAAACCAGGGATAAAATGATAAATATCTATTTATTTTTAGGATTTATTTATTTGAGAGACAGAGAGAGGGCAGGTGTGCAGGTGGGGGAGGGGCTGGGGAGGGGCAGAGAGAGAATCTCAAGCAGACGCCCCGCTGAGCGCAGAGCCTGACATGGGACTCGATCCCAGGACCCTGAGACCATGACCTGAGCCAAAATCACTGAATGCACCGCACAGATGCACCTACAATATCTATTTTTAAACAACAAATGACACAGCGACAGTAGATTTCTCAGCACCGACAATGGGGGCTGGGAGATAACGGACTGGTATCTCTGGAATGAGGAAGGAGAAGAACTTTCAGCCGATGTTCTATAACCAAATAAACTATATTTCAAGACTGAGGGCAAAAAAGGTATTGTCAGATGATTTTGCCATTCACAAACCCTCATTGCAAGAAACACTAAAGAATATTATTTTGGAAAACGAAATATAATCTGGAAGGAAAAAGGGGAATGCAAACAAAGGAATTTGTAAGCATACTGGTAAACCCGCGGCCTGGGTGCTACGAATATTACCACTACTAAGAGCTAATGTGAGTAAATGGAGAGTTAAAATAATGACTGTTATTAACATGGAAAGTAGGAGGGGAGAGACCGGAGTTACGGTGTTCTAAATTCCTTGAAGGATGAGGAGAAAACAATTGACCTGACTTTCATTGTTTTGTGACAGCTTTACCAAACTGTAACTAACCAACAGCAAACTGTACGTGTTTATAGTTTATAATTTGATAGGTTTAAAATATGGATATACTTTATCCATCGCCTCCAAAAGCATCCTCTGGAACCTGTCTCTTTCTCCCAAGCAAACACTAGTCTGCTTTCTGTCCATATAGACTAATTTGCATTCTCTAGAATTTTATATACATAAAATAATACAATATGTATAATTTTTTTTTGGTCTGGCTTATTTCACTCACCATAATTGAAATACACATTGCTTGTATCTATAATAGTCATACTTTTTCATTGCTGATTAGTATTCTATTCTGTGGATACGCCCGTTTGCTTATTCCTTCATGCGTTGATGGACACGGAGTTGATTCCAGTTTCTGGTTGTTGCAAGAATATCTGCTATGGACATTATGTAAATGTCTTCATATGGACGCATGTTATCGTATTTATTGGGTAGATATCTGTGAGTGGAATGGCTAGATCATATGGTGGGTACAATGTTTAAATTAAAACACACACACACACACACACACACACACACACCAAAGTGTTGTCCAAAGTGGTTATATCACTTTACAATCCCATCAGCCACATATGCAAGTTCTAGTTACCCCACATCATTGCCAACATTTGGTATGGTCAGTGTTTTTAATTTTTGCCATGTAAAAAAATATTTATGTATTTACTTGAGGGAGAGAGCACGAGCTGGAGAGGCAGAGGGAGAGGCAGAGAATCTCAAGTACACTTAGCACTGAGCACAGAGCTGGATGCAGCTTGCGCTCCATCTCATGACCCACCGTGAGATCACCACCTGAGCAGAAACCGAGAGTTGGATGCTTAACTGATGGCACCATCCAGACGCCCCTAATTTTTGCCATTTTATTAGATATGTGGTGGTACCTCATTGTGGTTTTAATTTCCATTTCCCTCATGATGCATGATGTTAAACACCTTTTTACGTGCTTATTAGCTATGGATATATTTCCATATGTCAATTGTTTGTTCAAATCTTTTTTCATTGTTTCTTTTTTTTAAATTATGAGAATCCTTTTTTTTTTAAAAGATTTTATTTATTTATTTGAGAGAGAGAGAGTGAACATGAGCAAGGGGTGAGGGGGCAGAAGGAGAAGGAGGAGCAGACTCCCGACTGAGCAGGGAGCCCGACTCAGGGCTTGATCTCAGGCCCCTGAAATGAGCTGAAGGCAGATGCTCAACTGAACAATCCACCCAGGTACCCTGAGTTGTGAGAATTTTTTATGTGTTCTGGATACAAGTCCTTTATCAAATATACAATTTATTCATACTTTCTCTTAGTCTGTAGTAGGTTTTGATTCTCTTAATTGTCTTTCAAAAAGCAGATGTTGCAAAATTTGACAAACTCCAATTTGTCAAATTTTTTTCTTGCTGCTTTCTCTAAAAACTCATCACTTAATGTAAGGTAGCAAAGATTTTCTCCTATATTTTCTTCTAGAAGTTCTTTAGTTTATGTTTTGCACTTGAGCCTCTGACTGCTTTTGAGTTGGTTTTTTTTTTTTTTTTTTTTACATGGTGGGGGATACATACTGAAGTTCATTTTTCAAATGTGAATATTCAGTTCCTCCACAATCACAATGTCAACCACATGTGGAAAAGACTATGCTTTCCTCACAGAATTGTCAATACACCTTGGTCAAAAATCCATTGTCTATATATGTGTGGGCATTTTTTCTGGACTCTCTCCATTCTATTCCATGATTCTATCTGCCTGTCTTGATGTCAGTATCATAGTCTCTTGATTACTGTAGCTTTATAATAGGTCTTGAAATAAGGTAGAGTTAATTCTCCCATTTTGTCCTTTTTCAAAATTGTTTTGGCTATTCTAGATCCTTTGCATTGCCACACAAATTTTAGAATTGGCTTGTGTATTTTTCCCAAAAAAGTCAACTGGGATTTTTTTTGTGATACATGAAATCTACAGGTCCATTTGAGGAGAATTAGCCTCTTAAAAAATATTGACTCTTCTGACCAATGAATACAGTATACTGTATTTTCAGTGTACAATCTCATACATCTTTTGCCAGATTTATCCCTGGCAAAAGGAGAAATTTTATGTTTTATATTGTATATTGTTGATGTAATTATAAATGGTATTTTATAGTTTAAATTTTTGAAAATTTATTTCTGCTCTAGAGCTATATGTATACATTTTTTTTCACCATACAATGCTACCAACTATATTCTCTATATCCTTCACCCCCCTGACTTATTCATTCCATAATTGGAAACCTGTAGCTCCTACTCCCCTTCACCTGTTTTGTCCATCCCTATATTTTAATTTTGTATATCAATCTTGTATCCTTGCTAAACTCACATATTAGTTACACTAACTGTCTTATAGATTCCACAAAATTTCTACATAGGACTTCATGTCATTTGTGAACAAGGACAGTTTGCTTCCTTTTTTCCAAACTGGATAGCTTTTTGCTTGTTTTCTCTCTTATTGCACTGGCTAGAACCTTCCATACAATGTTGAATTAAAACATTGTTCCTAGTTTTAGGAGAAAGCATTTAGTCTCTTATCATTAAGTATGATATTGTAGTAGGTTTTTCATAGATGCCTTTTAACAAGTTGAGGAAGTTCCTATTTCTAATCAGCTGAGGGCTTTTTTCCAGGAATGGATTTTGTCAAATTCTTCATCTCCATCTCTTGAGACGATCATGTGAGTTTTCTGTTTTAGTCTTTTAATATGGTGGATTACACTGATTGATTTTTAAATACTAAAGCAATCCGGCATTCCTGGGATACACCCCATTTGGTCGTGATGTATTACTTAAATTTTGTTCAGAACTTTTACGTCTGTATCCATGAGGAATGTTGGCTCTAGTTTCCTTTCTTATAATGTCTTTGATTGGTTTTAGTATCAGGGTAATGTTGACCTTCAGAATAAGTTGGGAAATATTCACTTTTTCAATTTTCTGGGATAGCTTAGGTAGAATTGGTATTTTCTCTATCTTAAGTAATTGGGGAAGTTTCTAGTGAAGCTATCTGGGCCTGTAGTTTTCTTTGATTTAAAGATTTTAAATACAGATTCAATTTAATAGATATGATTATCCTCATTATTTATTTCTTCTTGAGTCAGTTTTGGTACTTTGTGTCTTTTAAGGAAGGAGTATGTCCATTTTATCTACATGATTGAAGTATTCCCTGATTATCCTTTTTAATATGTGTAAAATGTATAGTCATGTCTATTCTGTCATTTGTGATGTTGGTTATTTGTATATTTTCTTTTTTCCTGATGAATCTGACCAGAAGTTTGTCAGTTTAATCGATCTTCTTCAAGAACTAGCTTTTAGTTTCATCAATCTTCCTGTTTTCTGTTTCATTGACTTTTGCTCTTGTCTTTATTACTCCTTTCTTCCTCTTTGTTTAGTTTTCACTTGCTTCTTTTTCTCTACTTTTTTAAGGTGGAAACAAAGGACGTTAATTTAACCCTTTATTCTTTTCTAATATAGGCACCTAATGTCCTAAATTTCTAGGTACTGTTTTAGCTGCATCCACAAAATTGTAGTATATAGTGTTTTCTCTTTCATTCAGTTCAAAATATGTTATAATTTTCCTTTTACTCTTTTAATCCACGTTTTTTTCATAATTTTGTTATTTTGTTTCTAAATATTTGAGGATTTTTCAGATATTTTTGTGTTCTTGACTTCTAATTTAATTTCATTGTGCCAAGGAAATAAAATTTGTAGTATTGGAATCTTTTAATATTTGTTGACAATTTATTGGTAATTTTCATAGTCCACAATATGGTCAATCTGCTAAGTGTGCCTTATGCATTTGAAAAGTTATGTATTGAGTTGTCAGGTGAGGTAGTCTATAAATATCAATTAGATCAAGTTGTTGATAGTATTTTTAAAGTTTTCTATACCCTTACTGATTTTTTGTCTACTTGTTTTAACAAATACTAAGAGAAGAGATGTTCACCTATACCTAAAATTGTGGATTTCTGTATTTCTCCTTGAATTTCATACATTTTGAAGCACTATTACTGTGTGTCATGCTCTCTTGATGAACTTTGTCATTTTTAAAAAAGATTTTATTTATTTATTCATGAGACACACAGAGAAAGAGGCAGAGACACAGGCAGAGGGAGAAGCAGGCTCCACACAGGAGCCCAATGTGGGACTCGATCCCAGGACCCCGGATCACGCCCTGGGCCAAAGGCAGATGCTCAACCACTGAGCCACCCAGGTGCCCCAAACTCTGTCGTTTATTATTATAAGATGTCCAGCCTTGTGTTTTCTCCTCACATGCACTTATTCATCAGTACTCAACTGGATACTGGAATAGGAACCTCTTTAGACATCTGGAGGTCTTACAGCTCTTTTTTTTTCCAGTAATCTGTCCTGAGAACTCTGACCTTTTTGGGTTCATTGGACTCTCATCCCTGCCTTCTCAAGCCAGGGACTCCAGTAGGCCCAGTCTTGGTTCCTTCTCTGTACATGATGGTCTAGAGACTTTCTCCAGGCAGTAAGCTGGGGTGATTGTAGGGTTCACTTCCTTTATTTACTACCTCTCAGGGATCATTGTAGTTCACTGCCTCCCAGAGGACAGGGTTGGGCCGAGTCTTCTTTGAAAAACACCTGGAAGAGGACTGTTGTGGAGGAATAAGATAGCTCCAGCCAAAGGTCATCTCTGAAGCCTCCCCGAACACTCTGTCCTTCTTTTTTCTATATCATATAACTCTTGAGGGACATTGCTTAACATATTTTGTCCAGTATTTTATATTACTTTCAAATTCAATCGGGTCCCTATTACTCTGTCTTGATCAGAAACAGAAGTCTCATTATGCTTCTACCTCTGAATGATAGTTTTAGAGAGCTATTTTCTTTTTAAAAGGCAGTGAAGGATACTGGTTTGGGAATCAAAATACCTAAATTGTAACTTTATCACTTGTATAAACTAGAGAAAAATCACTTTGTTGAGCTTTAAATTCCTTGTTGTTATATTGGCGGGGCGAATTAAGATAAAGCAAGTAAAACTATTTTGTAAAATATGAAGTCCTAGGCAAATGCAAAGGATTATTCGAACATATGAAATATGAAGGGGAGAGGTTAGAAGATGTTGCCGTCTACCCATTTCTCACCCATGTCTATTTCATTTATCTTTTATATGAATCTTGGTCCTATCCAGGGGACGAAATATGTTCAGCCCCAGGTTTTATCTCACTCCCCTAGTTCTTCCTGTGTGTGTGTGTCAGGGGACGGAGGAGGGGGGGTGGCCATGTCATTCAGTTCTAGAAAATGAGGAATAATAGGCAGTCTGCTAAAGGCACTTCTGGACAAACTTTTGATTTTTTTTTTTAAATAAAGATTTTATTTATTTGACAGAGAGAGCACAAGCATGGGGAGTAGCAGGCAGACGGAGAGGGAGAAGTTGGCACCCTTTGGACAAGGAGACCAACACAGGGCTTGATCCCAGGACCCTGGGATCATGACCCGAGCCAAAGGCAGATGCCCAACCAACTGAGCCACCTTGGTGCCCCTTGATTTTCTGATAAAAGGAACAGACTTAACTGAAATGGCCTCTTCCCCACTGTTCACCCTGAATATATACTTGATTTGTGGCACTCTAGCAGCTATTTTGTAAGTATGTGAAAACACCAAGCCATCACGTAGATACTGGTCCTAGCCTTACTAAGTTGCTGACCAATACTAGCATCCACCCTTCTCCAGATTTCTTGTTTAATGAGAAAATAGAGTATTGAAGCCATTATTACTTGGTTTAGAAATTGAATAAACCATGTTTAAACTTTGTTTAAAATCAATAGCAGTATCTGGCTCACAGTAAGTGCTCAATAAATATTTAAAAAATAAATATGGATGGGATCCCTGGGTGGTGCAGCAGTTTGGCGCCTGCCTTTGGCCCAGGGCGCGATCCTGGAGACCCGGGATCGAATCCCACGTCGGGCTCCCGGTGCATGGAGCCTGCTTCTCCCTCTGCCTGTGTCTCTGCCTCTCTCTCTCTGTGACTATCATAAATAAATAAAATTAAAAAAAATAAATATGGATAGATACATGAATCTTTCAGGAGTCTTGTGGATGTAAATTGACACAAAGCAATCCCCTCTAAAATCGCAACTACTACAATTTCGTGGTTTTGAGTCAGGGCTGTAGATGGCTTTGGTCATCATAGGGTGCTTGTCTCATGTCTTACAATCATGCACACAAGGAGAATCTTCTCAGGTTGCACCGGGGCCTTTTTAAGAAGCTAAGTGAACTTAGCCATCGGGCACTTCCTTATATTTAAAACTGGAGGAGATACATGAAACTCAGCTGACCTCGTAGGATTATTTGTTTTGAATGACGGAGGAGCTTCTTTGAAAGCTATTGCACTGTTATGGGGGAATTCCTGATCAAGCGACCCTTGGCATACCTTGGAAATGGAAGAGAAAGTTCTAACATTTCAGTTGCCATGGAAGGTGAATGGATACTTTTTAACAGTTTCTTTTTTGCCAATTTTCTGCAACATCATCTACAAGAAGTCATATGTATTAGGAATCAGAAAATGAAATTTATATTTAAAAATGATCGTCCGATTTTAATTTTATGGGGAGGGAGTAAGAGTGTTACAATTAAAGTAATGTCTTCTTCCTCCCTCTCCACGCCCTCCCCTAGACAAATATTTCCCTGAGATTTTTGATAGAAAATCTTACAGAAGTTGTATGATATAATGGAGTGTTTTGTTTATTTAATACTAAATAACGCTCATAAATAATAGCCGCATATTAAAGATTGCAAACCTTGAAATGGCTGAGTTCTTTTGGTTCATGGATTTGCACACTTTGTCCTTGGTTCCTCTCAAAGTGTGAGATTATGAGAGAGACTAGATGTGATAAGACTGAAGGGGAGAAAAAGGTCCTGGTTACTGGCAGAAATATGGCCAGAGGGGACCATAAATCTAATAAAAAAGGATTTCTCAAGTGTGGAAAAGAATCCTAGCTTTTCCATCCAGACGGGCAACCCCCTGGGTGGGCTGATTTGGGGTCAATCAGACCCAAAGTACATGTCTAGAGATTGGAAAGAAAACAAATACATTTGTGGGTCAGATGTGGCTCACTTGGTTTGAACTAACTGCTTTTCTTGCTCATTTTCACTAGTTGGGGTGTGTATGTATGTATCTATACCCCTGTTTTTCTTTCTTTGATCCCTAACACACTGTTAACTTTGATACAGTGTAGTTTCGGAATACGGATTATATTTACTCAGAGTTTTTTTTTTTTTTAAGATTTTATTTATTTATTCATGAGCGACAGAGAGACAGAAAGAGGCAGAGACACAGGCAGAGGGAGAAGCAGGCTCCATGCAGGGAGCCCGACGTGGGACTCGATCCCGGGACTCCAGGATCACGCCCTGCATATGAAGCCTGCACTAAACCACTGAGCCACTCTGGCTGCCCTACTCAGAGTTTTAATGTGAATTTATTTATACTCTCTCCCCCTCCTTTTTTTTTTTCTTTAAAGACCATTAGTGGTTTATTTAATGGATGATACCCACACGATGCACCTCTGCGTGTATATGCTCCATAGGCTTTTGATAAAACTCACTTGCCCATTCAACAAATAGTCATGGAACATCTAAGCTCAAGGCATCTTGGGGCTTACAGAGCTGAATGAAACGTGGTCCTTGTTTGGTCTTGTTGCACTGCCTTCTCCAGAAACAGCTGCTTTTTAGCAACACCCCTGGTTGCATATCAGAATCACCTGGGGAGCCTGTTAGAGAGACGCCTGCCCACGCCGCAGCCCTAGGCTCAGGGGCGTTCTGATACCGGCCGGGCCCAAGGTGTGTGCAGTGTTAGCATCAAGCTCCCCAAGTGATTCTGATACACAAACCAGGACTAAAGAAACACTTCTCTGAGCTAAGAAAGGATGGATTATGGGTTTGGACACCAGGCAGCCAGGTGGATGCCCTTGAAATCCACAACGTGAGCACCTGGCTAAACTCCTCCATGAGGTTGTTTCTGTTTCCATTGTTTTAAAATGGGTAGTGATGGTCTGGAAAGGATCCCGGAGATAAGGTCGGGGCCAACCTGCTTTGTAAAACCCCTGGAACAAGGCTGTTATGGAAGAATCAGGGAGCCAAAGATAACCCGAAAGCGTCCCCCAAACACCCCGTCCCCCCTTCTATTTCACGGGAAATACGGTTTCGGGTGGGGATCTTCTCCTTGCCAGGCTGGAGTGCTGTGGACACGGCTGCTGGGGCCGGGGCGGGCAGCTGGAGAAAATCCATGAAAGTATCTGTTTATAAAACACTTTAATCACAGAAAAGAATACGTTACATAAGGAAGAAAGAACCATGCAGCAAGCACCCGTGGACCCATTCCTGGGCCGGGAGCTGGGGCGTCGCCCATCTGAACAGGACCAAGCCTGCGTTCAAGGCCCAGGGAGGGCTCGTGGCCGACAGGTGCCCCACCAACCCGAGGGCGTGGCTCGGACCCGGCGGCCTCCAGCCGGGGAGCCTGCAGCGGGGGGCCTCCAGTCGGGGCGGCCTCCAGTCGGGGGGCCTCCAGCCGGGGCGGCCTCCAGCCGGGGCGGCCTCCAGTCGGGGGGCCTCCAGCCGGGGCGGCCTCCAGCCGGGGAGCCTGCAGCCGGGGGGCCTCCAGCTGGGGCAGCCTCCAGCCGGGGCAGCCTCCAGCCGGGGAGCCTGCAGCTGGGGAGCCTGCAGCCGGGGGACCTCCAGCCGGGGGACCTCCAGCCGCGGAGCCTCCAGTTGGGGCGGCCTCCAGCCGGGGAGCCTCTACTCGGGGAGCCTGCAGCCGGGGCAGCCTCCAGCCGGGGAGCCTCTACTCGGGGAGCCTGCAGCCGGGGAGCCTGCAGCCGGGGGGCCTCCAGCCAGGGAGCCTCTACTCGGGGAGCCTCCAGCCGGGGGGCCTCCAGCCGAGGGGCCTCCAGCCAGGGAGCCTCCAGCCGGGGCAGCCTCCAGCCGGGGAGCCTCTACTCGGGGAGCCTCCAGCCGGGGAGCCTCCAGCCGGGGCGCCTCCAGCCGGGGCGGATGCGGTTCCTCGGCGGACCCCGGACGGAAACTACGCGTCCCGGCAGTCGGCGGGGCCGGGGGCGGGGCGGGGCGTGGGCGTGGCCGGGGCCGTGGGCGGGGCCTGGCGGGGGCGGGGCCAGGGCGGGCGGTGGGCGTGGCCAGCGGGGGCGTGGCCGTGCGGTGGGCGTGGCCGGCGGCGGGGCGGGGCGGGCGAGGGCGCATTGTGTCGCGAGCGCCGGGCCGCATTTGTCTGGTCGCGGGGCTGCGGGACGAGCGTGGCGGCCGCCGGCCGTGGGCCCGGGTGTGGGCGGCGGGAGCGGCGGCGGCGGGAGCGGCGGCGGGAGCGGCGGGGGCGGCGGGGGCGGCGGGGGCGGCGGCGCAGCATGCCGGGGGGCGCCCGGCGCCCTGAGGAGCCCGCCCGGGGCGAGGCGTCCGGGGCGGCGCGGCGGCGGCCGAGGGCATGAGGGCGGCCGGCGGGCGGCTGGGCGCGGGGCGCTGCTAGGAGCCGGGGCCGGGGCCGGGGCGGGGGCCGGGGCGGGGGCCGGGAGCTGCGCGGCGGGCGGGGGCGGGGGCGGGGGCGGCGCCATGGGCAACGCGGGGAGCCTGGACTCGCCGCAGGGCGACCCGCGGGCACACAGCGCGCCCCTCAAGCTGCCGATGCCGGAGCCGGGGGAGCTGGAGGAGCGCTTCGCCGTCGTGCTGGTGAGTGTCCCCGCGTGTCCGCGCGTTCCCGCCCCGTCCCCCTCCCCGTCCCCCTCCCCCTCCCCCCGGGGAGCCCTCCGCGGTCGGGGTGCGGCCGGGGTGCGGCCGGGCCGCGCGGGGCCCATTGTCTGGCGGGAGCAGCGGGTCCGCGCGTGTGCCCGGGGCGCGGGGGGGGCGCTCGGGCTTTTTGTTCGGAAAACCCCCGAGTCCCGGCACAGCGCGCGCCCGTGCGGAGCGGCCGGGGGCTGCGGGCGGGGGGGGCGGGGGCGGGGGAGGCCGCGGCCCGCCCGGGTGCTGAGCTCTCGCGGCGCCGGGACCCGGCCGCCCCCCGCCCTCCCCGCCCCCCCGCGGTCCGCACACCTGCGAGCTCGGGGGCCGCCCGGGGTGCTGGGGGCCCCGGACCGCGCCCCGCCCCTCGCTCCTGTGGGTCCCCGCCCGGGCCTGGGGGCAGGAGGGGCAGGAGGGGCAGGAGGGCCGCCCCCCGGGCCCCCCGGGCCCCCCGGGCCGGGCACCAGCACCTCCGCTCGGGGCCCTCCGTCCCAGCGCGCGGTTCTCCCCTCCTGCCCGGGGCTCGGGCTCCCGGCGTGCCTCCCCGCGGGGCGCGCGTGTACTCGGGTGCGTGCACGGGGGTGTGTGCGCGCGTGTGTGCGCCCGGGCGCGGAGGGCTCAGGACCTGCCGGACCGGGCCGCGGCCTGGAGCTCCCAGGGACCCCCGGCGACCCCCGGCGACCCCCGGCGAAGCGGCCTCACCTGTAGAAAAACGCGTCCGCGTTACACGGCGGGTCTGTACCGAGAGTCGCCGGCACGACGCCGTGTGCACACGGTCGTGATTCTCCATCACAAGCCCGCTGGGGCGGGGGCGGGTGGTTGTGGCTACTTTGGCCCTCCCGCAGGTCACACGCGGTTACGGGATGCGGCTCTTAATTGTTTATGACTTTGTGAGTCTCTCAAAATAAACAACACACACACACAAGTATCAGGCTGACCTTCGTTGAATGGAGACCAAGCTGTTGGGAAAGCCTCAGCTCGGGGGCACTCTGGTGAGTGATGCCCTTGGACGTCCATGTGCTGCGGACGGTGACTGTCCCCAGTCGGCCCCAGCTGCTCTTTGGAGACCTCCAAGAGCCTAAAGGAGCCCTGTATAGGGCCGACGCAAGTCCAGGGTGAGGGCGCTTGTCCATGTGACACCCTCAACTTTGCTTTTCTCACAAATGCATTAAGAGATCAACCCAAACCATGGTAGTCTAGAGATCAGGCTACAAGGACAGACTTTAGGTGGCAAGTTTTAAAGCGGAGAAATCCTTCACCCCGGGGCAACAGGGATCGTGTTGGCATTACTGACGTTAGCTTTATTTCCGTATCTGATGAACATCACGGAGATGTTTGGGGAGGAAAACCAGATAGTAGTACCGTACAGGAAAGCGTACAAGCACCCCGTTGTCAGCGTGGCTTACATCCATAATTAATGAGACATTTAGGGCATGGAAAACAGTTCCACCCTCCAGCTCTAGAATATTTAAAGCGTTGGGAAAGAGGAAGTAAAAATTAAAATGACAGAGCTCCATCTATTTCTGGGAAATCTTGAGACCAGACCTACTCAGTGACTGTTCCCCGACCCATTCATCACTCTAAATGGGTTAAGTGGTATAAATCTAAAAAATCAATTGATACAAATGGAAAAGAGAGGGTAAAAGATTACAGAATTGAAATCAGTGCACGGGTAAACTCTAAAAAGTAGTACTTTTATTTACGGGGAAAAATTTTTTTCAAATACATTTGAATTGCCAAACTTCTGTAATTAAAGACTAGTACAAATCGGTTCCAAATCTTAGGAGCTTAATCTTCCTAAAGAGACTCTCCGTCTTCCTAAACTTGTAATAGTTAGAGAACACATTTGTGGGAAAACACCCCTGACGCCTTGTATACATTTAACTATTTGCATCCTTCTACCTACCTTTCAGGTTGAGCTCTAAGGGCCTGCGCCTTTGCACACACATGGGTGATTGTTTTTGTTACATTATTTGGTGGAAGTATTTCACAAATTATAATTCAGTCATCTAGTTTTATTCCTTTAGGGTGTATACATGTCACATATTTTACAGGTAACATTGGCGTGTCTACTTTTTGGGGTCCTACACATTTATAATTAAACATCCACGTGGTTCTCCATGGTGTTAAACGTTGCCTAAATATTGGGAACACACACAGCCCGTGTCCTTTATTTTCAGAGATGATGCTATGAAGTTTATTTTGGGGCAGGTGAATCAGTGGTGGTCTCTGTCCAAGAATGCTTCTTTCTATGTTAGACTTTCCATCCATTCACTGATTTTTGGCTTGAAGTCATTGTCTACATCTAGAATGTAAGCCCCCTAATGCCTTTGTCAAGGAGCTGTCCTGAGGATTCTTTGTTTGAATGTCAGAGGAAAGGGTAATTTTGAGCTCTCTGTACGAGCTGGTATATCAGATATCAGGCTGATTCGCAAACAGACTGAAGAAGACCGGTTAGAAAGTGATGGTTTAGGGCAGTATTCTCGTATGTTTGATACTGGGAACTTCTTTGGTGTGCGATTAATTTGAGTCGATTTCTTCCGTTTTTTTCCCCTCCTTGCCCTGAGGTTGAATGTAGTGATTCTGCTTTAGGAAGAAGTGGGAACGTTTTCTGAGAACCTACGATGAGTGTATACTTTATGTTTACATATTCATTTAATCCTCACAGTGATTCTAGGAAGTAAAATTACCTAAGTTGCCAAAGTCATACAGTTGTTGAATGGCCGATCTAGGAGGATTTTTAACTCAGATTTGGATCTCTGTCCACACCCCACATATTATGTGTTGTACTTCCTGAGGCCCTTGAACTGGGAAGGAGAAAAACATATGCCTGGAGCTAGCAGTAAAACTGTTTTAAAAAAAAAAATCCCTTAATCTAATAAATGCTAGTTTCAAACTATAAAATTGGCAAAAATATCTTAGAAGTGCTTGACGTTTCACATTCAAGGTGAGACCTTTTTTTGTTTGTTTGTTTGTTTTAAGGTGAGACCTTTTGGCATCTTCACTGTGCTGTTCTGTTTTTCGGGCATGGCGTTAGTGATTCGGTCTAAAAGTGTGCTCTTCAGGTTTTTCTACTCGGGTAGACCTGGTCCGGAGTTTAGGATTTCCAAATCAGAGGAAAGAAAGAGACAGTCTGTCAGTACGATGCATGTACTCCAAATGTAATTACTTGTGAAAGGACAAGGAAAGTCAAGTTTCAACATTTATTTCCCTCTGCAAGGTGTTCCCTTTTAACCATTTCCAAGAAGAGCCTTTGCCATGAGGTCTGCCGAGCAGATGGATGGGTGAGAGTGTGGTTAGGTCATCCACAGATGCTTGCCGATTTGTCTCACGTCCTTTCTCCTGTTAGGGAAAGGAGGTAGAGAAGGGTGGGTGGCGGGTGTTGGGATTTAGAGCCCTTTCAGTCTCCTCCTAGGTACTAATCCCTGAGCCGCTCTATTTCACCAAACCTGGGAATATATGCTTCTTATTGGGGTGCATTCCACCCCCCGTAATGCCAATATATTTGGATATCTTAGCATAGAAGTAGACCAAAGAAGTAGACCACATTCATTCCGAATATGAATGTTTGGCTACAGACGGAGACTGGCAGCAACACAAACTGATGACTTTTTGGGAAGAAAAGGTATGCGTACCCTTACATCCTTAGGTGATAAGAATTACTTTTGCTTGTGGCCTCTCATTTAGCAAATAGCCCTGGCCTGGGAGGCAGGAGGCCTAGGTGCTAGAATATATCAGCTGCACTAGGTTGAGCAAGTTAAGCTCTTCCTCTGGTCCTTGATTTTCTTCTTCTGTAAATCGGAATAAAATTGGATAGAACTGTTACGAGATTGCTCAGAGATTTTTTTTTTTTAGGTCATAGCACTTGACAGTGTAAAATTTCCAGAACATACCACACCGTGTTCCATTAGCCGACTTTGCATTTTGGAGAGCTTTGTGCAGAAAGTGCGTAGCTGCATTCTGCTGCGGTCCGGAGAGCAGAGCTTCCAGGGTCGGTGACTGAAAGTTACATAAGCTTAAGGAAAAGTATCATTTACCATTTCGAGGTGTCAGGCCAGCAGTGAGCTCTCGTTCGAGTCACGCACAGAAGCTGTAAGAAAAATGTTGGCGATTAGAAGTTATTTGCAAAACCAAGACACCGCTGGTGCAATACTGGCTTGAATGGTCCCCTCCTTGAGGTGAGCTGGCCACCTGCAGGTACTAGACCTAGAGTCCTTGCATCTGGGGAAGGGTTCCCCGTGTAGCTTCCTCCTGGGCTCAAGAAAAAAAAATAAGTGTAGGCTCATGGCTTTTTGTCCCCCCCCCGGAAATTTATTTGACTTCATAAAAGCTGTTGCTTGGGGCCTGGGGCAAAAGGGCAAGGCGCAGTGAGCTTCCTTCTATTTAAGCAAGTAAAGAGGTGCCACGAAAGTGGCCGACGGCAGAAGCCCTGATTCTAGATGATCATCGGGACTCTGCAAGAAGGTGCTGGTATCTGGGAGTCTCCTCTTTCTCTCATGAATAAATAAATAAAATCTTTAAAATAAAATAAAACGTGGGCTGTTTCTTCCCTCTTCCCTTTCCCGGCCACAAGGACTGGTCTCCATAGGGAGGCCGCGTGCACCTGTTAGCTCTGATCTACCGAGTACTGCAGATGGCGCATCCCTCATTCCTCCTCTAAGATGGGTCTGCTCACACTGCCGGTGGTCTTCCTCTTTCCACTTACTCTGTCCTCTTCCAGAAGCCTGTCTCTCGGCACACCACCAAGGAGTGTGCGGTTGCCGCTGGAGAGCCGGACGGCGGGAGAGCTGTGATGCAGCGAAGGTCCAGGATGCGGGGGTCCCCCCTTGAGCCTGAAGGGCACTTGTCAACAGTAGGAGTGTTTGTTCTTTTCACCGTCTTAAAAAACAAACTGACAAAACCCACAAAACGAAAATCCCTTGCCCGGTGGCGGAGCTCACGCACGGTCACCTTATCCCACGTTCTGTAGTTGGGAGGACCCGCCCCGGGTTCCTCTCGCCGCAGTTTTTGGTGTTCCTGTAACCGACCTGAGTGACTGGATTCACGGAGCCTCGTCCACGTTGTTGTGTGAGGACAGGTTGCTGTGCGTGAGCCCCTCTCCCCGCTGCCTCGGGACCTGAGACTTTGAGGCATTGAAACCCTGCCCTCTGTTGCCAGAGACAATCCCTCTAGCCTGGCCTGGGCGTAGATGGTTCCCCTGCCTGGCTCACACTAGAGCTCCTTGGCTTGGGGAAGGTGTCGGGCTGTGGGCGTTTTGGCTCTGTGCCCGGTGTTGGGCACTAAAGTGTGCCTGTACCTGAAGGGCCTGCCCTGCATTGAGGATTTGCTCATGAACCTGACTTATTCGCCTTGTTTTCCTTCCCCCTCCGCACCCCCCCCCCATGGAAGTTTGGCTGAACACTTTATCAAAGGCGGGATAATGACGGGATTGACAAGCCGAAACCGTCGTCTTCGCACGAGGCCGCATCACCCGGGAGCCTCGAGAAGTATACCTGCCTGGGTCGGTCAGATGGGTAGAGTAGGAAAGGAATTGTTTATCTTTAATTTTTTTTAATTTTAATTTTTTGGAAAGGAATTGTTTAAAAGGAACCAAAAATGGTGTGGAGATTAGGCACAATGAGGAAGGGTTTGGTAAAACAAAAAAACCTCTTAAAGATTGATTCAACCAACAGCACCAAGATGAGAAATACGGAAGAAATGGATCAAAGCCTGTTGAATGTTAGACTTATTAACTGGGAAACGATCGTCAAGTAATCAGGGTGGAGATCTGCAGAGCAAGTTCTGCATACAGCCCGAGCGTGAGCAGTGACCCTGAGGTGTACTTCTGGGGTAGGAAAATCAATAAATCAATTGTATTTTTTGCTTAGGCCTCTATTCTCAAGCCTAATTGTTTGTTGGTTCAATGCAGGCCTTTTGCTTTGATCTCTGGTTTTACCACTTACAAAGACTTGATGAGCTTGGCTTCCCGGAGCGAAATTCAAATACACTTGTGAAATGTAAACAACATTCATTTATTAAGAATCCTATAATCAGGGCAAATTGGCGTGCTTATAGAAGCAATTAGCTTTGAGAATAGAAAGATAAATAGGATGGTAGGTCAAGAATGAGCTGATTGTTCTCCGTGGAAGAGTCTAGTTACTCCTTTAGTAGTCGGGAGCAAATAGACATTCCTCTTATTCATAATCTTCAGCGTTCGTGGTATGGGATTTGAGGACGGTGCATGTGGTCTTTTGAATTGAGAGGATAGAAGCAATTATTGTCTCGTTTCCAGCTAGAAGTATAAATAAATCTTTCAAGGAAACGTAGGTAGTTGAGTTTATGACCAGATGAAACTTTGCAGTCATTGGGAACAGGGCGAGGGAAGGCTTGGATTTAGATGGGAATACTAAGTAACAATGGAGTTTTATTTTTATTTCTATGGGGGACGGCAAAGAGGATGACTGCTTCGCGGTGGCAGAAAGATGGAAGGTCTTTCCATCTACCCTTCGGGAAATCCTTTGTGGTGCAGGAGGACGCAGTAGGATACCTAAGGAGAAGGTGATAGGACACAGATTGGCTCCACGGGCCCAGCATGATTGCTCAGGTCTGTGCCGCCCCATGTCCTCTTGGGGAGGCCGGGGGGTGGGGGCCCGCGTGCCAAGGGGGTGGATCGGGTGAACAGCTGTGAGCTGGCTGCGCCCCCGGCCCTCTCCATCCCCGGCGCTGTCAGCCTTCACGGCTCTTCGAGGAAACCACATCTTAGTGACTGCTGGCTGTCTTGAGTGACTGGGACTCGCTGTCCCCAAGGACTGATGCCTGGTGAAGCTCGGGGGCCGGTTCGGTCCAGAAGCCCAAGGACCAGGATGTTAGGAGCCTGGACTCGGGGGGCCCCAGGGCCTTACCACCCGGGCATCATCCCGTTGCTGGCTACTGGGGCCGTGGGGACCGGGGACCGTGGGGCCGCCGGCTGGGTTCGTGGCACCCCTCGCTTGCCTCTCCGAGCCCCTTCCCACCAGGAGTTTTGAGTTTCGTACTCGCTGGTTTTCTAGAAAGCATTTGCTTTGGGACTGTCCGGGCGGTCTGTGACTTTCCGGGACCCCGTTGAGCTGCTTTCACGCCGGGTGGCCGGGCTTCGGTGCTTTGTGGCCCGGCCGAGGCTTTGTGGCCGCGGCCGAGGAGTTGGAAAGCTGCTCTGGTGGAGCTGGAGGCTGCCGGCTCCGAATCCCGCTTTCGGGAGTCTTTCTGTTGGGGCCGGTAGGCGCGGAAGTGGCCCACCGAGAGCTTGGCCCACACGTCGCGGGCTGAACAGCTGCTGTCGCCCGGGCCGGGGTCCCCTCGAGTGTCCGTGCTCCCCGCCCGTGGTCCGCCTGGCTGGCCGCAGCCCCTCCTGAATGGCCCCAGGGGCCTGGGGCCTGCCTGGAGCCCCCCCTTGCGACACTGTGGACGGGAGCTTTCCTTTCCTCCCTCGGGAGGTTTCTCGGCCCCAGAGGCCCGGAGAGGCCCGCCCGTCCCGAAGGCCCGGCCTCGGCGTCCTCCTGTGGCTCTAGACCCCCGCTCCTTCGGACCCCGCGTGTGATAGCTCGGTGTCCGTCCCGCCGGGAGGACGGCCTGTGGCCTTGTGGCCTAGCAGAGGGCGCCACAGCTCGGCCTGCGCTCCTCGCCGCCGTCCCCGCAGACGGGCCGCCGTCGTTGCCCCGGGCCCACGTTCTGGCCTCAGCCTTCACCGTCTTTCCTCTGGGTGCTTTTGAAGTATTAAAAGATATAAGATTGGGGGCCCGGGTGGCTCAGTGGTGGAGCATCTGCCGTCAGCCCAGGGTGTGACCCCGGAGTCCCGGGATCGAGTCCCGCATGCGGGGAGCCTGCTTCTCCCTCTGCCTGTGTCTCTGCCTCTCTCTGTGTCTTGTGAGTAAATAAATAAAATCTTTAAAAGCCCCACAAAAGGTATAAGATTGTGGGTTTCACCCTGTGCCTCAGTTTCCCCTCAAAGCCCCGTCACGGTATTCCAGACCATCAGTCCCACTTGGGAGGCTCTTCTGCTGTGTTTGTCGTTGGGGTCCCCCCATTGTCCTAACCTCCGACCCTCCCAGCCCTCTCCTCGAGGCTGTCCGCGGCCTGTCCAGACACCTCTCCTCTCCTGTCTCCTCGCTTGGTCCCTGCCCCCAGGACCCACCCCCCCACTGTCACACCTTGGCTCGAGGTGCTCCCCAGCATGGCAGGTGCTCCCCAGGCTCCTCTCCGCCTGGGATTCCGGGCCTCCGAGGTGTTCTGGAGCCCCACCTCCTCTGTGTCCTTGCAGGCCCGCGTCACCCGGGGCCGTGGGAAGCCACTCTACCTGGTTTGATCTTCCTACTGTGGGACAGTAGGGGTTCTCTGTCGGGCTCATCGGGCCCCCGACCGAGTTCCGGCCTGCAGAGGCCTGGCCGTGGGAGGACGCGAGGCTCGTGGCAGCCTTGCACGGTTTGTCGCGCTCCTGCCGGGCGGGTCCGACTTGCCCGCTGCCATCGTGGCTCCTGGGGCAGGCGCACGACTTGGCGGCCTCGATGCCTGGCCCAGGGGGAGCCGCCCTGGCGCTCGCTGGGCTGACACTGCAGAGGGGACAGTGGGGGCGTTCATGGAGTGATGGCGTGTAATGGGCCCCTAGTCGTCCCGGCTCCCCGGGTCACTTGCCACCGCAAGGTGCCCGGGGATACTGTGCTCAGAGGGCGAGTGGGCTCCTGACGGAGGCCGTGGCGGGCAGATGGCCCGGGGTTGGCGCTTCTCCCGTCACCAGCCCCGCGGTCCCTGACTTGGTCCCGTAGTGGGAGCGTCCCTGAGTGGGACACGCCTGTGATGTTCTCTGTGGGGTCAGGCAAGGGTTGGGCAGCAGCGCCCCTGCTCCAGGCGCTTGGGGGTCTGGCTGCTTGCTCGGCGATTCCCGAGCGCCTTTGCTGATTCCAAGATCGTGAGTAATTGAGGCAGGTGGCGTGAGGCTGTGGGGCCCGGAGTCCCCTGGGAGGGCCGAGGGCCGGGACCGGCCGTCTCGGGGCCAGAGCCCCAGGGACCTCGCAGTAAGCGGGCCGGGCCGCGGCCTCTGAGGGCGGCGCTGAGCTCCGGGGGCTCCGTGTGCCGGGTGGCCGGTGCCAAGCGATGGGGGCACGGCCTGCACCCGGGCTGCATGGCGGGAGCAGCCGGATCCCTCCTACTCCGTGTACCTCCCTGGATTACCTGTCAGGTGTTCCTCACCGCGTGTGCTTTGTTCTCCAGGGTCCACGTGCCCTCGGGACTGAATTCCCCCGTGGGCGCCGTGGCTGTGATCCGTCCCGATCCAGCATCAGCGGGATGGCAGGCCTGCTGAGCCGCAGCGTCGGGGGCAGCTGCCGTCCCAGACCTCGAGCGTCCGGGAAGTTTCCTCGGAACAGGAGGCAGAGCCACATGGCTTGGTCGCACGCGGGGCTGGGCTGTGCCTTTTCCTCTACGTCATTCAGTTCTGCTCACTTGTCCGCTGCTTGGCGGGGCCCGTCCTTCAGTCGGAGCCCAGGAGCGTCGGCGGGGCCGGCCGCGTGCCAGCAGGGTCGCCAGCAGGGTCGTGGGATGCAGGGCGCGTGAGGCCGTCTGTCCCTGCCGTCGAGTAGTTGGTGATCTAGTGGTGGGAGAGGACAACGGGGCCTGGGGCCGGGTGGCCAGACATGAACGGGGTACACGGGGCGTGAACGCGGCTGTCCCAGACCTCAGGGGCCCTGGGGACAACGAGGCGGAGAGTGAGGCGATGCCTCCTCTGGTCGGCTTAGAGCTTGTCTGGGGGAAGCCTGGAGGAGGCGGCGGCGTCTCCCCCCGCTCCCCCCCCGTCCTCCCCGTCCTCCGCTTGGGGGAGCCTTCGAATCCACGATAGCGGATGCGTTTCTTTGGTGCGTGTGCATGAATTTAAGAGAGTCTTGGGGCAGCCGTGAGGTTTAAGGGTGGGTTTGATGTGCGCGTAGGAGGTCGGCGCTGACTGTGCGTTTCCTTAACCGCTGCCGCAGCGTGGGATTCCTGGAAGGAGGGGCGTTCGTGTGGGAACTCAGAGGGGTTAAGGGCCCGAGAACACACATTTCTGGAAGGCACGGGGGCTGAAGTCAACCTTGCTGACCTTAAAGCTGCTCCTAACGTGCTGCTTTGAGTCCCAGTTTCAGATACAATATAAATATGATAAATAGAGACGTAATGGCTCGGAGTAAACTGAAAGCCCTGTGAGGGTAAGTGCAAGATCTTTTCAACCTGTCTGGATTCCGTTACTGTCGACCCAGAACCAACAGTGACTATATATATCCTTAAAAAAAAAAAAAAAAATCAAAGATAAAATAAGAACTGGATGAATAACCCACTGTCCACTGTTAAAATAGTAAAGGCCGAGTAAGCTTGTGATCAAATTGGCTTTTTTCTAGTGACAGTTGTCCTCTGAGGGCTTTCTGAAGGCTCTTTCAGTCAACTCTCAACCTTTGTGTTGTTTTTTTTTTTTTAATGTCCCCCGTTAAATGGCCGTGTTGTTCCAGCTCGAAGGCCATAGGCACTCGGCGACGGCCCGCAGACTTGGGCTGCCTTGGCCGGGAGCAACCATTAGTATCTTGCGTGGGTTAGTAGGCTTGATGTCAGGGCTTGTGTATTTTTATTTATTTTAAGAATATTTTATTTTTATTTATTCATGAGAGGCAGAGACACAGGCAGAGGGAGAAGCAGGCTCCATGCAGGGAGCCTGATGTTGGACTCGATCCCGGGTCTCTAGGATCACGCCCTGGGCTGGAGGCAGACACTAAACCTCTGAGCCACCCAGGCTGCCCTTGTGTATTTTTAGTATGCAGAAATCAAAGAATCCCAGTCATTCATTCATTCACCAAATGGTGTGTCTGCTGCAAGCCAGGCACTGAGGACACTGGGCCACAAAGGTGGAAAAAGCCTCCTCATCTGCACCTTTGAGGAGTCGACTGCCTGGGGCAGGAGACACACCTGGAGGTGACGGTTGTGGGGCTTGGAAGGCAAGGTCTGCACGTGCCACGTGCGCCGTGTGCCATGTTAAGGGTGGAGTCGTAGAGCATTTTGGGGAAGCTGCGGAGTCTGGACAAGGTAACTAGTGTGGCTGAAAGTCATCACCCAGAAAGTACAGATACACGGACTCCGCTCTGTTCCTGAGTGCTCAGGGACTCCGTGTGCGTGAGCGTGCTCCCCAGAATCCAGCAGCAGGTGCTCCTCCCTCGGGCTGCCCGCAGGACGCTGGGGCTCGCTCCTCCGGGTCGCGGGCCTCGGTCGCGGGCCTCGGGGCCACGCCGGCCGCTCTGCTCCTGCTCAGCTCTTTGCTGGGAAGCTTGCGCGCCCCCAGAAGCTGAGCGTAGAAGAGGCGCCCAGGACCAGGACAGGCACTTCGCCGACTGGCTCTGCATACAGTCTCAGGCACGAGACCTGGAGTGAATGAGGATTTTGCGGCTTGCTGGTGGGGTGACTTAAGCCTGGACGGCCGTGCCGGTCACACAAGCTCAAGTGCTCCCTGTTTGGGCCGTTTGTGGATCTTAAATGATGCTGCTGAGCGCAGTCGAGCCGTGGCGGTCAGGTCAGCACGTCCCCTAACGTGGTTAGGTTAGGCACCTGTCCTATTTCACTTCACTCGAGTTCTGACTTGCGGGGCCGGGTTACGGACTCCAGTGGCGCTTTACTCGAAGCATCACAAAACTCGAAGCGCACCCGGAATAGAATTGTTGGTGGCCGGGGCTACCGTCCCCCTAACATGGTACTTACCGAACCCTAAAAAAAAAGTTTCCAGTGTTTCCTTTCCATTGTACACACCCTCTAATTGGTATTTTTGTCCTGATTCCTGGCCCCTGTATATTTTGTGCTATCTAGAAAAAAAAAGTCTGATATTTCAGTTGTTAAGCTTAAAACCAGTCATTTTACCAGCAAAAATGGGTTTATATGGGGTTAGCAGAGAATTATAGTTTGGGACGTGCAGGCTACAGCAAATCCATAGGCAAGTCCAACAAGCAGAGGAGAGGAACGTTATTTTATGGAGGAGGAGGAAATTGGGTTAGGGTTGTTTTGACCGTAAGTCCCATTGGAGAAAGGCAGGAGTTTGAGGTGACAACGGTCTCTTGCCGAGATAGTGGCTTTCTCGTAGGAGGCACAGTGTTGTTTTTTTTTTTTTTAAAGATTTATTTATTTATTTATTTATGATAGAGAGAGAGGCAGAGACACAGGAGGAGGGAGAAGCAGGCTCCATGCTGGAGCCCGACGCAAGACTCCATCCTGGGACTCCAGGGCTTGCGCCCTGGGCCAAAGGCAGGTGCCAAACCGCTGAGCCACCCAGGGATCCCGCAGTGTGCGTTTTTTCCTGTTGGTCCTGTAGTTGGTCCCGTTGACAGCTCCTCTGTTGAGGTCTGTCCTTGGCATCCACGTGGACTGGTGCCTCCGAAAGCTCCCTTCTGGCCTCTACTCTGTTGTAGGGGGGTTTCCCCTTACGGATTCTTACACAGGACGTTGCACTGTTCTGTTTCTGGGCCTGATGGAAGCGCTAGCATTTTCATAATCAGGGCAGACAACCGCCGTGCAGTGCAAAACCGTGACCCTTAAGCAGCTAGTTCACGTGAGAAAATACGGTGACGGTCGCGACCACCCGAGCCCCCCAAGAAACTGCTGTTGAAGTTTTGTTTGGCTCCAGCTCCATCCTGGAATGGGTGGAGTCATTTGGACTTTATTCTGAATTCCAATAACGGCAATAAAGGGAACTTGTTAGCTTGTGTATCGGTGACCTTCTGTTTGATCCGGTTGAGATGTGAGCTCTGCTCAGTACAAGCTTCGTCCTTGTTTCAAATCAAGAATGCAGGCCCACCTCATTGCATCTAGGAAGCAAAGTAAGAAAGTCATTTTAGTTTGCATTCTTCCAGTTACCCCTTGCTTTTTTTTTTTTTTTCCCCCTAGAAGTTTCCTCAGGTTGTTTGAGTTGCATCTTACACAGTTTTGCTGAATCATGTGAGCTGAGCTCATGAAACAGGCCAGTCTCAAGCTGGATCAATCTACTACCACCATCTAGAAATGAGAACCTAAATTTTCTTTTTCTTTCTTATATAAGATTATTTATTCATGAGAGACACAGAAAGAGAGGCAGAGACACAGGCAGAGGGAGAAGCAGGCTCCATGCAGGGAGCCCAATGCAGAACTCGATCCCAGGACCCTGGGGTCACGCCCTGAGCCCGAGGTGGGTGCTCACCCACCGAGCCTCCCAGGGATCCCCTGAGAGCCTAAATTTTCTAAAGATACTTTCTACACACTCTTCTTTCTCATTTTCCAGTGAAGAAAATTGTTCCTTTTTCTCTGAGCTGATAGAAATGTCACTTTTGCCCTGAATTTTCAAGTCGCATTCTACTTTTAAACCTTAGATAAAAGAGTATTTGGTAGAGGTGTCAGACGAGTGTGAAATAAGATTCTCTCTGTTCTCAGGCCCTCGAGGGTCTTTAAACCCCATTGGCTGAGGCGGGGTGCCTGTTTTCTCGTGCCCCATTTCCATATCAAATAGCTGTGATTCGGATGGGGGTCCTGAGGGGCTGAACTTAAGCCGTCAGGCTCGCTGCTGTGTTGTGCCCTGAGCTTAGGGGTGCGTGAACGGAAGACGTAGGGCAGCGCCGAGAAGGTCCAGGCGCAGAGGATCGTGCCGACCGGGCCGCGGCTGCTGCCGGAGGGGTCACCTGGCAGCAGTGTGACCGCCGCCGGGTTGGGTTTGGCGGGAGCTAGACCCTGGCCCAGGGCGGCGTCCTGACCGCGGGAAGACCGGGACAGCCGCTGTGCACCCGGCGCCAGGGGCCTGCGGCGCTGTCGGCAGCCGACCCGGAGCGAGCCGGTGGCGTCCTCTGCCTCGCCCCGAGAGCGCCACTGCTGGGGCGGGGGCGGGTCCTGGCGGGTCACGGGCAGCGTCTGGCGCGGAGCTGTTGCACGCCGGCTTCCCCGGGGCGCGTGGCCTGGCCGTCAGTGTCCGGGGAATGCCTGCTGGGGCGCGCGGCTCTCCTCTGTCCCTGCCACTGGGCCACCTCCGCTCGCTCCACCTTCAGAGGAGCCGCTGACACCCGGGCTCTGGCTAGAGAGGAGGATGTGGCCCTTTGTCTTCCTCCCGTCTCCCTCGCGGGCATCCTGTCCTTCCCTACGAACAGCCTGTAACTGTCAGGCCGTCCTGCTGCGACGCGGTCGGTGGCCCAGCCCCGCGTGGTGTCACCTCATGCACAAGTGGCCTCAGTGCTGCTGCCACCGGGAAGTCCCCGTGAGCTTGCGGCTGTGCCCTTCCGGGAGCCTGGCGGCCGTGCCCTGGGGCACTGTCCCCCCCCCCCCCCCCCCCCGTGGAGCACCGGGTGAGGTCGTCCCCCTCACCATGGAGCACCGGGTGAGGTCACCATTGCCCCCATGGAGCACCGGGTGAGGTCATCATCCCCCCCCCCCCCCCCCATGGAGCACCGGGTGAGGTCACCGTCCCCCTCATGGAGCACCGGGTGAAGTCGTCCCCCCCCATGGAGCATCGGGTGAGGTCGTACCCCCAGTGGGGCACTGGGTGAGGTCATCCCCTGCATGGAGCACCGGGTGAGGTCGTCCCCCCATGGAGCACCGGGTGAGGGGCCCGCAAACCGAAGGAAGGTGACAGGTTACAGAGACGGTCCGGCCCCTCTGTCCGCGTTTCCTCCTCCAGCTTCCCAGGAGAGCTGCGCCCACTTGCGTGGGTCCCTCCAGTGCCCATTGGGCAAAAGCAGTTCACGGTTTGAGTTCACAGACCTGCTGCCCCAGTGCCCGTGTCTGCCGCGATCTCTGCCGACAGGTGGAAGTATTCCGGTCGGTGCGTGTGGCTTTGGGCATCCGGCTCGCGGGTCACGTGTGTTGAATGAACGTCGTTAGTGTGAACTATTTACAGTTGGTCCTCGGTGTGGACCCTGGATGTGCCAACTTGCTTCTGCGAGAAGATGTCTCCCTAACCCTCAGATCAGTGCTTGTGGTGCCTTTGGGGTCGTCCGGGGGTCGTGGAGCGGTGGAGGTTGAGTCCTCGGGTGCACGACTGCCAGCTGAGGCCAAATAAGGCGGCCCTCTGCTCCCTGACGTAGCGCTCGCTGTAACGGTGTCCTACACAGCCCACGTCGTGCCATGTTGGTGGCGTTTCTGCGCTTCTTGCTGGTGATTTTGCTCTTTAAAGTGGCCTCGAAGCTTAGTGCTGCGTGCTCTCCAGGGCTCCTGAGCTCCAGAGGACGGACATGTGGTTAGGGAGAAGGTGCGTGTGTGGGACGAGCCCTGTTGGGCCTGACGTTGGCTGCGGGTTCCAGGGTAAGGCCGCGCGGTAGATGTCGGGAAGGGAGCTTCAGGTGAGAACACGCCTGGCAGTTGAGGGAGTGATGCGACCAGGGCGTTGCAGAAACCTCATCCTGTGTTTCCCACGTGAGCCACCGTTCAGTGTCGGCCAAGTGTCGGCTGTGACTTTCTAGACCATGACCGCAGTGGAGAATGAGTCAAGTGTCGCTCCGTTGATAGGCTTTGAAGGTTATTCGCAGGTTCGTTTTTTTTTTTTTAATATTTTATTTATTCATTCATGAGAGACACAGAGACCCAGGCAGAGGGAGCAGCAGGCTCCATGCAGGGAGCCCGACGCAGGACTCGATCCTGGCACCCTGGGATCACACCCTGGGCTGGAGGCGCACGCTCACCCCTGAGCCACCCAGGGGCCCCCATTTACAAAGTGTTTGAGTCATTTTGGAAGAGGGGAAATCGTGCATTCTGTCCTGGTTTATTTGCTCAGATGAGGATTTTGCTACTTTTACAAAACCTGGCCGAGACCCTGCCGCAGTTTTTGAGGGCCTTCGCGGACTGAGAGCTCAGAACACTTGCCAGAACGGCGCTGCGACGTGAGTTCCCTGTGTTGACAAGGCCCTGAGCCAGGTGCTGCCGCTAGAGGCGCATCCAGCCGCGGGGCCCTGCGCTCCCTCCTTGGCGAAGGCGCAGCTCCACCTGGGGGGGGGGGGGGGCACCCCTGCGTGGCGAGCTGCAGGCCGCCCGACCCCATGGAGTTGCCAGCCTTTGCGTCGTTGCCTCAACAGGAAGGAGAGACCGCTGCTGCTGTGGGCCGGGGGGGGGGGGGGCGGCCAGGGGGGCGCCCTGGGAGCAGCTGCCGCCTCGACGGGTGGGTGGGCCATGTCCCCCTCATTAACACGCGAGCCGGACGTCCTCTTCTGAAAGCAGAGAATCGATGTCCCCCTGCGTCCGTGTGTCCCCACCTGTGACTGTAGCCCATGCCCACGCCCACCCCGCCTTCCTGGCCACGGGCGGCCAAGGTCACTGAACACAGACGGAAGATCGTTATTCCTAAGACGCTACCTGGCTGCGTGCATCTTGCTCCGTTTTCTACACCCTTGTGTCCTCCGAAAATACGGCCCTGTCTTGGCTGGGGACGATGCCCTGTGTGAGAATTAAGTTCCAGAAGTGCCTCGTGGCAAGCACCGAAGCTGTCACCGCAGCCCCAGACCGAAGACACCGTTCACTCAGATTCGATCTCGTCGGCCTCGGTGTCGGCCGCGCTGCCAAGGTGGCCCTGCCGTCCTGCCGCCCGGAGTCCTGGCTTCGGAGACCGTGGCTGCGGGACAGGCGGAGTCGAGACTCAGGGAGGCTGAGAAAGAGCTTAAATGGAGCCGGCGTGTTAATGTATTTAGGTCTGTGGTCTCTCTTCCTTCTAGAAAAGCATTTTTTATTTCTCTGACAACTTCTGATACACGTCTCCTGATGTATGTTCGACGTGCGTGGCGGGAATCTGGGCGATAATAGCCCCATTGAGCGGATTTCTGCTTGGAATTTTGCTTGATGTCCTCAACTGCAGTTTTCACTCCTCGAAATGCTTCTACTGAAATAAAAATGAGAAACCCAAATCCCAGGGCAACCGTGTGGGGTGTCTTGTGCCAAACTGGCGACTTCTGGGGCTTTTTGCTTGGTTTCAAGTAGAGGTTTAAAACCTCGCGGACTGGGGATCCCTGGGAGGCTCAGTGGTTTGGTGCCTGCCTTCGGCCCAGGGCGCGATCCTGGGGTCCCGGGATCGAGTCCTGCATCGGGCTCCCTGCGTGGAGCCTACTTCTCCTGTGTCTGGGCCTCTCTCTATCATAAATAAATAAATGTTAAAAAAAAATAAATAAAACCTGTCCGGTAACTTTCTGGATAGTTGTCCTTGTTGATTGCCTTTGTATTTCAGTCCACAGCTGCCCCTCCTGACTTCAGTGGTAAAAGAGTATCACAGTGGAAGGTGCTTTGATATTTTGTTTCTATGCCTGAATTTTACATCTGTAGACTTCACAAAGTGGCACAAGTCTCAGGAAATCATTCCCTTTCTAGGGTTGCTGGTGACCATGATGTTCCCGAATATACCAATTTACATGCAATGCGAATTCTAAACATGATGAAAAGAAATTTTTTTCTACTCGTGTAAATAGTGGCTCCTCATTGTAGGAGATCAGAAATGCATTTTATTTACTTTAGAAAGTGCACTTTATTATTATTATTATTATTTTTAGAAAGTGTACTTTAGAAACAGAATGCCCAGGTTTTTAATTCCCCTGCCTCTTAGCTGTTTGGGCGTGCGTGCTGCCGGTGTGATCTGCTTTCCTGCGCACAGGGCACATCATGAGCATCTTTTCTTTCTTTTTTTTTTTTTTTTTGAGCATCTTTTCTTGAACCCGGATTTCTGAGGCCTTGCAGACTGTTAGCCTGATGGGCACGTCGCGGTTGATTTAACTCGTTCCTTATGCTCGGAGCCCAGGGACGGTCGGTCTCTGCCTCTTGTCTCCCCAAGAGGAACCTCTGTGTCCTGAGGCTCGGCACACGGTACCCATCATTTCCATAAGATCACGTGGAGTACGGCTTAAAGAGACAGTTCCTAGTGGTGAAAATAAAACGGGCGTTAGGAGAATTAGAGCTGACTTTTAACTTGGCATTTATTTATTTTATTTTATTTTTTATTTATGATAGTCATAGAGAGAGAGAGGCAGAGACACAGGCAGAGGGAGAAGCAGGCTCCATGCACCGGGAGCCCGACGTGGGATTCGATCCCGGGTCTCCAGGATCGCGCCCTGGGCCAAAGGCAGGCGCCAAACCGCTGCGCCACCCAGGGATCCCTTAACTTGGCTTTTAATGGTTGCTGTGGCCTTCAACTGACTTTCTTCCCTGGGCTTCACCTTCCCCGTCACGGGGCTAAGGTGAGCGGAGTCCTGGAGGGGGTTTAATTTTGAGTGCGGTCATTTGGGATCTCTTACGGGTAAGGAAGGTCGGACTGGAGGGACCCTAGTGTCTCTGTAGTGAGTTCTGTGGGTGACCCCTTCTGGTGGTGGTGACGGTGCCGGGGCAGACCTAGCTGTAATCATCGACGACGTCTCGCTGCGTAAGTCACTCACTCTGGAAGTCAGCCTCCGGGCACCTGGGTCGGTTGGTTAAGCAGCTGAGTCTTGATTTTGGCTCAGGTCATGATCGCAGGGTCGTGCGTAGGGCTCTGCGCTGGGTGTGCAGCCCGCTTGGGATGCTCTCCCTCCCTCTCGCCCCCCCCCCCCCCCATGTGCACGGGCACTCTACTCTCTCAAATCTTTTTTTTTTTTTTTTAAGTCTCATCACCTAATGAACAGGTAAACAAAATGTGCTATATCCATAAAATGGAATATTATTTGGCCATAAAAAGGAATGAAGTACCGTTGGGCACAACAGCATGGATGAGCTGAGAACACATTATCTAAGCCCAAGAAGTTAGTCCCAGGAGACCACATAATATCTGATTCTATTTCTATGAAATGCCTGTAATAGGCAAATCTATAGGGACCAGAAGCTGATTAGTGGCTGCTTAGGGCTGGGGGTGGGAGAAGCCCTGGGTGGGGATTGGGGTGCGTGATTGCTAAAAGGTGCAGGGTTTCTCGTTGAGGTGGTAAAGATGTTCTAAATTGATTGTGGTGATCATTGCACAACTCCTGGAACACACCAAAAACTATTGAATTAGATCTTTAAATGCTTTAATTTTATTTCAATAAAGTTGTCACCCTCCTCCCACCCCCTGCCCAAATTCTAGAAACCTTTTGTTTCTAGATGTTTGACTGGTAAATAAGTGAAAATTGATTATATTACGGGCACTTGGATGGCTCAGTTGGTTGAGCATCCAACTCTTCGGCTCAGGTTATATGATCTCAGGATTGTGGGATCAGGCTCCACGTGTGGAGTCTGCTAGTCCCTCTCCCTCTGCTCCTCCCCCAGTTCTTGCTCTCTCTCTCTCTAATAACTAAAATGTTAGGGGAAAAAATGAAGAAAATCGATTATATTAAACTCCTTTACGTGTTATTTCATTTCCTGAGAATCTTTGAATATGTGAGGATGACTGAATTACAAGGTTCTTTCGCGTTTGGAATTTTAAAGTTTTATTTAAGGGGCTCCTGGGTGGCTTAGTTGGTTAAGCGTCTGCCTTGGGGTCAGGCCATGATGCTGAGGTCGTGGGATTGAGCCCCCCATCAGGCTTCTGCCCGGGGGAGACTGCTGCTCCGTCTCCTACTGCCCCTCTCCCCGTCTCATGTGCAATCGCTTGCTCTCGCTCAAATACAAATTTTAAGAAAAAGGATAAAATCTGTTCAAGCTAGTTAACACCTAGTGTACTATTGGTTTCATGAGTAGAATCTAGTGACTTGCCACATATAATACCCAGTGCCCATCGCCGCAGGTGCCTGTCGTCTGGTTGGCCCGTCCCTGCCACCTCCCTCCAGCAGCCCTGTTTGTTCTCTGTAGTTAGGAGCCTCTATGGTTTGCCTCCCTTTCTGTTTTTATCTTCTTTTTCCTTCCCTTCCCTTCCCTTCTGTTCCTCTGTTTTGTTTATTCAATTCCACATATGAGTGAAATCCTATGTTTTCCTTTCTCTGACTTATTTTACTTAGCAAAACACTCTCTGGTCCTGTCCACATCATTGCAAATGGCAAGATTTCATTCTTGTTTGATGGCTGGGTAATATCCATCGCGTCTGTCTGTCTGCCACCTCGTCTGTATCCATTCATCAGTTGGTAGACGTCCAGGCTCCTTCCGTAACGTGCCTGTTGTCGATAGTGCTGCTCTAAACATTGGGGTGCGTGTGTCCCTTTGACTCGGCACTTTCGTAGCCTTTGGATAAATACCAGTGGTGCGTTTGCTGGGTCACAGGGTAGTCATACTTCTGACTTTCTGAGGAACCTCCACACTGTTCCCCAGAGCGGCTGCACCAGTTCGCGTTCCCACCAACAGTGCAGAGGCTTCCCCTTTCTCCACGTCTTCGCCAGCATCTGTCGTTTCCCGTCTTGTGTTTAGCCATGCTCACTGGTAGGAGGTGGGATCTCACGGTGGTTTTGACGTCTATTTCCCTGACGATGAGGGACGTTGAGCAATTGTTCACGTGTCCGTTGGCCATCGGTAGGCCTTCTTTGGAGAAATATCCTTTCATGTCTTCTGCCCATTTCTTAGTTATTTTTTGGGTGTCGACCCATTTGGAATTCCTCGGAGGACTTGTGTTGGGTGCCTCCAAATGTCAGCCCTTTACCATCGGTCTCCCTTGTTTCTCAGGGTTTCTGAAGTGCTTTCGGGTTACTCACTTTGGCTGCTTCTGAAGAGTCCGTATTTCGATAGCTTCAGTGGTGGGCCGAGTTCTATGCTTGGATCTGACACCTATAATATTGACTTTTTCGCCCTAGCAGAGCCAGACAGCGGGGGGGTTAATACCTGTCGTCGCTGATATTGTTTGCCCTGGAATTCGCAGCCTGAGTTTTCTTGGTTGCTGGAGCGCGTCGCTGCGCTGCCCGTGGGGTGGTGGCCTCAGCCCCGTGTCCCCCCGGGGCCCGTCTTCCTCTTGTGCATAGTGCCCTGCAGGGGGGTCCAGCCGCAGGGCTGAGCATCGGGCCCTTGGAAACTCAGACCCTGTTTGGTCGTCTTCAGTGAGATTTTCCCATCCTTTAGGAATTCCTGCCCGATTCCTACCGCAAGCATCAAGGCTGCGATTCAGTCAACACGTATTGCTTGTTTTTCCGCCCGGGGCCCGCGGACGGTGCGTGCAGCTGTTTCACGACGGGTCCCCGAGGCCTGAGTGGGCGAGAGCGTTGGCAGCTCTGTCCCGCGGCTGCTCGTCCTGCCTTCGCGTGTCGTATCGGCCCGAGGGCCGGGCTTTTTCAACCCAAACCTGAGGGAACCAGGAAGCCTATCTTGAGAAAATCTAAGGCAGCGATAGCACATTTGGCGGAATTTCTGCAGCGGCTCCATGGCTAGCGTTTCCAATGAATTAATGTAGTTAGAGATGTTTGGGTACTTTTCCTGGCAAAATGGTGAATTGTGCAACTGGGAGAGACTAAGTCGGATCTCGGAATTAGTCTGAGACTTTGATCTTCCATTAAATGAGTTTCTTCAACAATGTTTCTGTTTAGTATCTGAAGTAAATCCAGCTTTTTTCAAGAAAGTTTTCCGCTGGGCCCCTCTCTGTTGTTACTGAGGGCGCAGAAGTGTCTCCCGAGGAGTGAAATTTGTTAATAATGGGTTCCGAGGGGCGCCGGGCTGGCTCTGTCGGTGGAGCACGGGACTCTGGATCTCAGGGCTGTGGGTTCGAGCCCCATGTGGGGTGTAGAGATTGCTTAAAATAAAATCTTTTTTTTTAAATGGGTTCTTGAAAATTGAGAGTTTCTTTTCCTCCCTCCTCTGGAGAGTCCCTCTTGTTAACTGTAAATAATATCTAGGCTGTGAGGATTCAGAGAATTGAGAGATTAAATGAAGTACAGCTATTTTTGAAGACGTTCAACCCGCACATGGTATTGCATTCCTACTGCGTGCGCCGCGCGGGACCTGTGACTCGCTGACCCACTCAGGGAAGGTTCGCCGGGGACGAGGCCGGGCTGGGGCGCCACGTGGAGTAGAGATGGAAAGGCCGAGTGTTTACGTGCTCCCCCGCAGCGTGTCCTGTGTGTGTGAAGTGGCCTGTTCCTTGGGGGACTTAGAAGAGAAACGGAGGAAGAGTTGACTTGAATCGGAGCGGACAGAGTGGGGCGGCCTGGGGCTCGGCCGTGGGGAGGTTGGGGCAGGCTTCGGGGAAAGGCCCGAAGGGAAGGCCGCGGACACGGCCTGCGGTTACACGGCCGGGACACGGGTCCCGTAGAAGACCCAGGAGAGGTCGTGATGGGGTCTGCTTTGGGAACGTGCTCCAGGGGCGAGCTCAGGACGGCTTCGAGCAGGTGAAGTCGGAGGGTGGCCGCGTGGCCCCCCAACGAAGGACGGCGCAGGGCGCGGAGCGGAGGGACGCAGGGGAGGCGGGGGTGGGCCCCAGGAAGAGAAGGGCAGGGCTTGGCCGCCTGCAGACATCGGGGCCGCTTTGAGACTCCTGGGAAAGCCGTTGCCTTTATATCCAGAGAGGCCCGTGGCTGCACGTGTGAGCCTTGGCGTGTGCCGTTCCAGGGCCCCAGGCCGTCCTGGATCCCAGGCCCAGGGCCCCGAGCCGGCAGGGGCCGAGAGCCGCGCGGCCCGTGTTTCCTGGGCCTGCAGTCGGCGGGGGTGCAGCCCGCGGAGGAGGCCACGCTGAGGCGTTGGGCTGTATTGCCCTTTCCCCACGAGGGAAGGGCAGCCCCCGTGTCTGCTGAGCTACTGGTCGGGCACGGCCCGTGTGCTGGAGACTGCCGGGCCCCAGGCTGGGCGTGGCAAGGTGTGCGTGAGCGTGAGCGTGCGGCGTAGTGCACGCGGAGCCGGTGGCTTCTAGGAGAGCTGGTGTGTCCTCGGGCCTTGGCGCCGCCCCCCTACTGGATGTTGTCGGTGTGGACCTCAGGGCCTAGACGCACTTACGTTCTTAGTTCTTGACGAAAATGTAACTAATTACTGGACACGACTCAGAGTTGGGCTAAAACGCGGATTTCCACACAAGCAGTTCCTGTTGCTGCACATCGAATGCTTTGCACTCAGATGTTCCGTGTTTCAGTCGAAGAGCTCTTAAGGGGTAATTTCTACGTCTGAGGCATCTCTGCTTGGATCCCCAAGGGCGCCAATAATTTGTAAAAACAAACAAAAAAACTAAAACCAGGTTGGCAGGGGCCCGAGGAGTTGGAGCCCGTCTTCTAGGTGCGTGAGGCCACTGTCTTGCTTCCTTTCTACCGGGTTGAACCCACACCTCAGGCTCCAGGAGCGCAGCCTGTGTCTCTGGGTCAGAGATTTTGTATTCTGGAATTTAACTGTTACTTTTCAGTGTTCTTGGTAGTTTCCACCTGAAAGCCCAGGGATCAGGAAGGTTTCCGTGGTCCGCTCCCTCTGGGCTAACTTCCCGGGCACGCCCGGGTGTAGCCCAAGGCCTGGTCCTGCCGGAACCCGACTGCACAGTCGGACCCCCCGGTCTAGCTCCTGGGACTCCAGGGTCGGGGGCACGGGGTCACCTGGGAACTCGTTAGAAAGGCAGATTTTCACTTCCTGTCCCTAATTTACTGACTCCGTCCATATTTTAGCAGGATCCACAAGTGATTTACATGTGCGTGTGAGTGTAACGCGTGGGAGGACCTGGCCTGGCATGGCTCTCCCGCCGTCCAGGAGCCTGGGTCTCAGAGCCCTTTGCTGAAGTTGAAGCCTTTTCCCATTTGTTTTCTACTCAGAGGTGATGGGGAACATCTGGTGACCATCTTGCATATATAAATTTTTGTGGAATTAAAGATGATGATTTGGGTGCCTCTTAGGCTTCTCTTCTTAAGCTTAATAATGGAAGGTTGTATAATATCTCCTCATAGAGAAGATTATCTTTTAGCCTTTTATCCTATAATACTTTTGGTCTCTGTTTTCTAGATGATTTTTACAAAATATTTCTGAAATGGGCAAAATATTCTTACCAGGGTCTGGTTGCTCCTAAGTAAGCAAAATAGTTCCTGATCCTTGTATTTTGTGTTCTTACTCTTAAGATCTAGGGGCATTTGGCTATATTTTCAGTTTCATTTTTAAGTTATTTTTTAAGCAGTAAAAACAGTACCTAATTCTTCCTTGAGGGAATTTCAAACCCAAAAAGTCCTGGCTTCTCTTCTTGTTTCTGAAGGATGGAACATGTTGGCTAGTGGTCTTGGAGTCTCTTTTGGTTGGTATTTTAGGCTTACTTTAAAAGAATGAGAGACAGAGGAAAGAAGGATTTAATAAAGGGAGGCAAGAAGGGAGGGAAGGGAATAATCCAAAGCAGAACAACTATCAAAGGTAAGTTGGTCAAATAGGGAATCAGGAGTTTGATGTTCATGGCAGGTTTATACATCTCTAGGTTTTGGCATTCGAAGGAGAATTCCCTAAGGAATTAACATTTTCTCCAGATTTTTAAAATATCAGAACTTTATCCACCTCTTGTTTACGTAAAATTTCAGTTTTGGTGAAGGAAAAAGAAAGCCATAAAATATGTCCGCTGTGGTCAATTATTATTATTATTATTTTTAAGGCATCAAGGATAAGATCTAAGTCTTTTCCTTTTGTGTATTTTTAGTCTGCTGTCCTTGAATTTAGTGTAAGTTGTAGCTCTAAATTAGATGCTTCTTAGTTTTCTGCAATAGAGTATCCCACTGAGAGAAGGACAGTAGTCTAGGCAATATATTTTATTTTATTTTATTTATTTTATTTTATTTTATTTTATTTTATTTTATTTTATTTTATTTTATTTATTTTATTTTATTTTTTAAAGATTTTATTTATTTATTCATGAGAGAGACACAGAGAGAGAGAGAGAGGAAGAGAGAGGCAGAGACACGGGCAGAGGGAGAAGCAGGCTCCATGCAAGGAGCTCAATGTGGGACTCGATCCCAGGTCCCCAGGATCACAACCTGGGCTGAAGGCGGTGCTAAACCGCTGAGCCACCCGGGCTGCCCTAAGATATATTTTAAAGTGATTCTTTAAATTATACCTTTTTTTTTTTTTTTTTCTGGAGACAGAGTGTGCATGGGTGGGGAGGGAGAGAGAATCTTAAGCAGGCTCCATGCCCCGTGCAGAGCTCAGCAGGGGGCTCGACCTCACGACCCTGAGCTGAAGTCCAGAGTCAGATGCCTAACCGGCTGAGCCACCCAGGTGCCCCCCCCCCCCCCCAATAAATGATATTTATGTGAGTTTAAAACAGGAGAGCTGGAGAACTTGGCACATTCAGGATGTACTGTAGCATCTCGTCCCAAAGGGAGGAGACGGTGGCGAACCGTTCCTTCATTGCTCCCCGTCACATTTATCTGCGGTCGTGGCTTTGGCATTCCCTTGCTGGGTGGTCATTCCACGAATGTGACCGGTCTCTCCATCTTGTGAGCCCAGGAGTGTTACCTACAGAAGCGGTGAGGCCGGTTGGCGAGTGAGACGGGGGCAGGCGCCCGCTGTGCGGTTTCGTCACTGTGTACAGTAAGCGCAGTTAGGTGCTCGGCCCACCGCCGGGGGCTTTCACTGTATGCTGAGGGGCTGCCCTGGCTGCCTCCGTTCCTGGCCTTGTTCGCGTCGCTGGTTATCCTGAAGCCGTGGCTGGGGAGGGCCTCCACGGGAGGGGCGGAAGGCCGCTTGGGCCGGGCCTGCCGTGCGGCCTAACGTGGGCCTAACGTGCGGCCTGCCGCGACCGGGCCGACCTGAGGACCTGGAAGCCTTTCTCCTTCGCGGGCGGCCGCCCGGTATCCGGTGAGCGTGAGAGCGCGCGGCCTGTGGCACCTGGCGGGCGTTCAGACTGCTCGGGTTCCCTGGAAGACAGCCGCTGCCCGATTTGTTTTTAAGATGGGGGAAGCTCACTTGACGGGATGAGCACTGGGTGTTATTCTACATGTTGGCAAATTGAACACCAATAAAAAATAAATTTATATAAAAAAAAAAGATGGGGGAAGCTGCTTTCTAGAGATGCTATAGAGATCAGACGCCTCGTGATAGAGCATTTGTAACACTGATCAACTGTTTAGTGTTTGGCTGTTTACGAAATCAGATGCGTGTGGCTTTGTTGGCGTCTTCTGCGCCCGGTTTCGTGAGCGGGGAGGGGGGGGGCGAGGGCGGGCGGAGGGCCGGTGGAGGTCGGGGGTGTGACAGTCCAGCGAGGGGACGTTCGGGGGACTACATATAATTTGCATACACGTACTGATTGCTTTGTATCCCTTCAAATAATACGAACTTTTATTAGCATTAGGATGGACTCCGCTGACTCTGCTGAGGTGGATTTTCAGAAGCCATTTCCAGCATGCGTGTTGGTACCGTGAAGAGTTTGCTGATAAATGGGAGGAATTGGTCCTTTAGGAATGATTCATTCTTTGCAAAGCACAGTTGATCAGGATGCGATAGGAGTCCCTCGAATCCTTGGAAAGGACAAAATCAAAAATAATTAAAAACGGGAGATGCTACACTTTTATTTCTGGAAGTTTGAGTTAATCAGAAAAAAAATACGTTAGTAATTGTTGCTGGGTGACCAGTGACTTCCCAACCCAGCAGCCCAAAACAGCAGTACACAGCGTCTTCGTTTCTGAGATTCCTATCCTGGTTCTCGGGACTTGAGTGCTTCTGCCTTAGGACATCGTGTGGGGTTGCGGACTTGGGGGGGCCTGGCCGCGGCGGGGGGCGGGTGCTTCCGAGCGTCTCCCTTGACGCGGCCGGTTGCTGAGCTGCTCGGGCTGCTGCCCCGGAGCCTCGGCACCTGTCAGTGAAGGTGTTTCCAAGGGCTGCCAGCTTATCCCACAACGAGGCACTTGGGTCTCCCCCAGGCCAGCAAGCCATCCCGGACACAGGAAGATGGAAAATACAGAGCCTTGTACTCCCCGGCCTTGGAAGTCCTGTCCCGTCGCTTCTGTGATGTCCGGTTGGTGACACAAGTCAGCCCTGTTCTCAGGAGTGATCATGTATGAGGGCGTCACTACCAAGAGGCTCGGATTTGGGGGGCTGTCTTGGAGGCTTCGCCACTACAGAAGGACACTTGATTTTTTTTTTTTTTTAATTTGATGCTTTTCTGTAATGGCCAGATAACACAAGTTTATAGCTTCCTGAACCTCACACATGAAGTGGAATACGTGGGGAATGAGAGTTCTCAGTTTAGCCTGGCGAACTCGTACACTTCAGGGTGGGGATTGTCTTATGACTAATGAACATATTTAAATTTTTTTTTTGAACATATTTAAATTAATAGAAATGCATATACTGATGGACATGTGTTACTAGCCATATGCATTGTTGAATTGCTGAGCTCCAGGATTACTCTGTAGGGAGATGAGCTATAATTAGAGGTCCACCAGTGGAGAGTCTAATTTGGTATTTGAGGCACATTTATTCGTAATCTGCATAGTATCTGAAAGATTCTTTTGGAAATTTGGTCAGTTGCCTGCCCTGAGATAGCTTATATAAACTCCGCAGAGCATCCATTGTGAGTTTGTGGTTATTGTCTTGAGAGTTGGAGGTTTGGGGTTATTTTTAGATTTCGAGTTTGGCATAGGGTCCTATGGGAGAAAGCTCATTACTGCATCTGACCGATGACCCGCGTTTATTTTTGGGATGCCTTCTACACGTTACTGCAGAGTTCACACTCTTTGCTCACTTGCCTTGACAGAGACCTTGACCTCCCCCATTGTGTTTTAACTTTGGCAAGATCCTTATGGCTGACCTTGCATTTCTCAGAACCTTGCGGTTTCCTCTGGACAGCCTGAACAGCGGCCACTTAATAATCCCAGGCAAGAGCTGTCCTTTTCAATGGGCTGTGGTTAGTCGTAGCCCATGTTTGAGTCATGTTGAGGTGGAGCTGCTTTCTTTATTTTCATTGAAAAACTCTTTAGCTCCTTTTTTTGTTGTTGGCTAATAAAATCTGAGGAAGAGGCAAAGGCTCATTTGAGGATAGGAGGCATCTTTGGACCTTAAGGAGAGGTGTCTGGGAATCAAAAGACCTGAGCATTCTTCCTTCCTTATTTGTGGCCCGTGTTGGGCATGTAAAGGAACGTGGTAAAGGCCGACAGCCTAGATCCGACGGCTCTGGTTCCAGCCTTCACACTACTTGGTTGTGTGACTTGGAACCAATCATTTCCTCTCTCTCTGCACCCATTTTATGATCTATAAAATGAAAGATTTATTTTATTATTATTATTTTTAAAGATTTTTATTTATGCATGAGAGACACACACAGAGAGGCAGAGACACAGGCAGAGGGAGAAGCAGGCTCCGTGCAAGGACTCGATCCCAGGACTCTGGGGTCACGCCCTGAGCCAAAGGCAGATACTCAACTGCTGAGCCACTGAGGCATCCCTAAAATGAAAGGTTTAAGCCAAGTTATCTTTATTGCCCCTAAAAATTCTGTTAAAAATTCTCTTCTCCTCAAAGATGACCTGAAATGTTACAAGACCAATTGAGTCTAATTCTTCCAACTTGAAGTTTTGAGAATCAGTCTTTTAAAAGAAGTTCTTGAGGCATTTAGTGGTGATGGGAAAAGTCTGGTCCCTCATGACAGGTATAATTAGTGGAAGATTTTCTCCACAAACAGTTTGGGAAGAGTTTGACTTTGTGCCAGAATGTAGATAGAAGAGAATGGAGTTTGGTGTTTCTGAAGTACTTTAGCTCAGTAGGATTTTAAAGGAAATCCGTAGATAGGATTATTTTTAACTCTTAGAAATCTGGGATATGGGAGTTCAACCTAATTTATGAAGCATGATTTATCTACTTTGTAGAATTTTTTTTTCTTTTTGCATGGAAAAATCAGGGCACATGATCGGAATGAAGGTTTTTCTGCATTTGAGAAGTAGGCTAGGAGATATTCTCGGCATACAAAAGAGTAGAATTTCCTAGATACTGTGATTAGTTTTGTGTACAGTGGGAAAGAATATTTGAAACTGTAGTTGATCTACAAGATTCTGGACGTAGAGAGGCTTTGCTTCTAGGTGGTTTTTCCTTGCAGAGTGAACCTCAGGGTTGAAAACATCTGAGTTATGTAGGTAAGTGAGGGTCATTCAATGAATAATACTTGAGTGACGGAAGGGACTTAGTAACAGGGTTAGCATTAAGAGAAAGAGGCTGCAAAGGGGACAATCCTTACCTAAATTCTGGAGAGTGGGGTAGAGGACTAACCCTTTGAGGTATTGTTCTTCCAAGTGCTAAAAAAGAGAAGCTGTCATTCTTGACATATGGGCGATGATGGTTTTGGTGGGCAGGGCTCTGTAGTATATTCAACTGTGCATCTGGAACAAAAACCACGTACTGCATCTCTAGCACCTAGACTTCTTCATCGGATAATACTTTGCCAACTGCAGAAAGCTGAGTGATGATCTTCTATCAGTTGTAAATATGGGTTTGGAAGATCAGTCATACCAATGGGTGGTTTCATTTGGGGTGTTTGGAAAAAAATAAAAAAGATAACCAAAATGAAAATGAGGTGGATAATGGAAAAGTCTTAGTTTTAATGGCTTTACACTTATTAAATATCTTGAGTTAAGCCTAAATAACTAGAGACAGACCAAGCGGAAGGACTGTGAGATCATGCTTTGCGGTTGATTTTCTGTGGGCACCCCGTCACTGCCATTTTGTCACATCGACTTCTCTTTGGATAAATGAGATGTGGTGTGTGTGTGTATATATGTACACACACATGGCTGAGTGGAATATTCCTCAGCCATCAGAAACGATGGATCCCACCGTTTGCTTCGACGTGGATGGAGCTGGAGGGCATTATGCTGAGTGAAGTCAGTCCGTCGGAGAAGGACAATCATCACACGGTTTCACTCATATGGGGAATATAAGAAATAGTGAAAAGGGACCATAAGGGAAGGAGGGGAAACTGAGTGGGAAAAATTAGGGAGACAAACCATGAGAGACTCCTGACTCTGGGAAACGAACAAGGGGAAGTGGAAGGGGAGGTGGGTCGGGGACGGGGTGACCGGGTGACGGCACTGAGGGGGGTACCTGATGGGATGAGTACCAGATGTGATACTGTAAGTTGGCAAATGAATTTAAATAAAAATTTAGGGGATCCCTGGGTGGCGCAGCGGTTTAGCGCCTGACTTTGGCCCAGGGCGCGATCCTGGAGACCCGGGATCAAATCCCATGTTGGGCTCCCGGTGCATGGAGCCTGCTTCTCCCTTCTATCTATGTCTCTGCCTCTCTTTCTCTCTCACTGTGTGCCTATCATAAATAAATAAAATAAAATAAAAAATAAAAATAAATAAAAATTAAAAAAACCCTTGTCCTTGAGCAGTGATTTACGTAGGGCTAGTCGGTTGCCACGTCCTCTTCTAATTGGCCTGGAATCCCACGTGTTGATGCTTTCTCCTTTGCCCCAGACCTGCTGTATACGCTGTTCCTTGCAGCTGCCCCGTCCGCTCCCCTCTGTGGACTGGGTTCCAGGTCCCTCACTCCTCAGTCCAGTTGTTTAGCTGGTTGAACTCAGGGAGCAGGAGTGAGTTGGGGGCTCGTGCTGGACTCCTGCCTCCCTACGCGCTGCCTGTAGGTCTAGACGCGGTCACGTGTCCTCAGTGTTGCTGTTGATCTGGAACCGCGGTCTCCGTGGGGGGATGTGAGGTGTTAGTACGTTTTCCGTAATTGTATCTTTCATACCAACAACTCAGAGTTTTTACTGTTTCTCTAATGAGTTAAGTCATCGGAGGACTGAGTTTTATTACTTTTTAATGTCCAAGAATAGCACTACCTGTTCCAGTTGTAGAACCTCTTCATAGATTAAGGGCTTTGAGATTTTATCAGTTTGCGGTGAACGAGAGGTAGTGTCCAGAGCCCTGACCAGACGCTGGGGCCAGACCATCCAAGGCCTGCCCATCGTTCCCTGCTGCCCAGCTTTGCGGCCAGTAGTGGCTCCTCAGACCCCGAGGGAATAGGCAAAGGCACGGGAGCAGGACCCCATAAAACCCTAAATCTCATGCCTCAGGATAAGGGTTACGAGGATTAAGTTTTAGAAGATTGTGTGTGTGCTTCGAACACGACCTGGCACCTGGGAAGTACTCAGCGACTGATTATGACCCAGTCTAATCCACTCATATTTAGGGAGAAAAAAACAGTAGCCGGGAATGTCCAGTTTAATTCAGACAAGAATTGTTTACTAGAAGGCCTTTCTGACCTCTCTGTGGGTCGTCCTCAGTTAAATGTATATATGTAGGACTTAGTTTCTTTATCTCTGAGGAGATCTACATAAACTTTTAGTTTGTTTATCTGTAAGTTGGAGAGGATCTTGGGTTTTCTTTGACCTTTGTGTTTTTCAGGTTTCAATGAAGGACATTTGTGAAGCTTGGATCTGTATTTAGGGAAGACTTTTGGAAAACATCGCCATTTGGCTTTCTCATTTCATTTTATTTATTTATGAGAGACAGAGAGGCAGAGACACAGGCAGAGGGAGAAGCAGGCTCCCCACAGGGAGCCCAACCGGCCGGGACCCCAGGATCAGGCCCTGGGCCCAAGGGAGATGCCCCACCGCTGAGCCCTCCAGGCGTCCCTAGCTTTCTCATTTTAATTAAGAGTTTAACTACAATTGGGTTGAGTTCTACCCCTCTGGGCTCTAGCCCTTACTTTGTTCTGGTTATCTTATGAGCTTTTTTTTTTTTTTTTTTTTTTTTTAAATGACTTTATGGAGATATAGTCCATATACCATAGAATTCACTTCTTTAAAAAATCTATAATTCTTCGGAGGTTTTGGATATATGCAGAGTTGTGCAGCCGTCGCCAGTATTTAATTTTGGAGCATTTTAATCACTCCGTAAAGAAACCCTTTACCCATTAACAGGTACTTTCTACTTCACCCTCCTCCTAATTGCTAGGAACCACTCTTCTACTTTCTGTCTTTATAGATTTGCTTCTTAGGAGTGTTTCACATAAACAGAGTCAGATGATAGTGGCCTTCTGTGACTTGGCTTCTTCCACTTAGCACGAGGCTTTTCAGTTTCATCTGTGTCATAACATGTATTGGTACTTCACCTCCTTTTAATAACTGAGTAATATTCTGTTGTATAGATATACCCCATTTTTTAAAAGGATTTATTTATTTTTGAGATAGGACATGAGCCAGGTGGTGGGGGAAGAGGGAGGGAGAACCTTATGCAGACTCCCTGCTGAGTGTGGAGCTCCCATGGGGGGCTCAACCCCAGGACCCTGAGATCAGGACCTGAGCCAAATCAGGAGTGAGCCACCTAAGGGACTGAGCCACCCAAGTGCCCCAGATAGACCCCCTTTTCTTTATCCATTCGTCGGCTGATGAATGTTTGAGTTGTTTCTGCTTCTTGGCTATCCGAATGATGCCACAGTGAACATTGACCAGTTTTTGTGTGGACGTATGTTTTCTTGGGAGTTATTCTTGCTTTTGATTCTAGCTGAGACTCCCAGTGCCAGGATCATTTGAACTCTGTGTCTGGTACGGTGAGGGAAGAGGATTCCTCTGAAGTCAGGGAGATCTGCCCTGGGGAGTGCAGTGAGGGGTCACGTGGAGTGTCCGGACCTGAGGAGGGAGCTTTGAGCCAGGGATGTCTGAGGAATGGAGAGTCCAGGCGCAGCTGCATGGTACGGCCTTTGGGTGATGCACCTGCCAGCAGCCTCCTCTGTAGGGGAAGGGTGATGTCATTACTGAAGTGGTGAGCACCTGCACACAGCAGTGAGGATTCATGGGTGCACGCTGGCGGGCTGTCGTAAGCTCTTTGTTCTCTCACAGGCAGCCCTGGTAGGGCTGAATGTAGTCAGATCTTTGAGGAAGCTGGAGAAATGGAACTTGCATTGCTCTCTTGGCAATGGGGGATTATCTTTTGCTTGGTTAGGACAAATGTAGATTTCCAGCATTCCAGGGTGGAGAGTATCAGATTTTGATCAGCTTCATTGAAAGTCTGAGGCTCGGAGGTAGGAACCTTGAGAAGGACGGTGTGGTCCTGTGGGAGTAATCTGCTCTCTGGAGTTGTGGAGATCTGAGTTGGAATCCAGTGTTTGCCAATCTCTGTAGAGTTATTTAATAGAAATAGTGATGGCTACCGGTTAGAATTGTAGGGAGGATGAACTATGACCTCACTTGTAAAGAGCATGTCACAGCGGCTGACACATAATAGATTGTTTGAAAATACTAGTTTCCTCTTTCATCCGGTCCATTGACAGACTTTTAGGCTGTCTTGGAGAGAGATTGGTGTGGAGGGCTTGGAGCTGGAGCTTGGAGCTGTTGGTATGTGTTTGCCCTTGGACGTGACTTCACTTCCCTTCGCTACATCTTGAAGGTCTGTGTTGGTATTAAAATGCTTCGCTAAGCACCGGGTCTTTCTTGTAGACCTACAGGTGTGACTCTATCCTCTTTAAAGGGTTCTTGCCGAAATTCAATGCATTTCTTCATCTTCTATAGCAGTTTTCTCCAGTACAGTTGCCACTAGCACCACATGTGGCTATTTCGATGTGAATTAGTTAGACTCAAAACTAAAAATTCAGTTTCTCAATTGCACTCGCTGCATTTTAAGTACCCAAGAGCTACAGATGGTTAATAACTACCATATTGGCCAGTGTAGAGATAGAACATTCCTACCAGAAGTAGGAACTTCAGTAGAAGCACATTCTTAGGGATCCCTGGGTGGCTCAGTGGTTGAGCGTCTGCCTTCAGCCTGGGGTGTGACCCCAGGGTCCCGGGATCGAGTTCCCGCATCGGGCTCCCCACAGGGAGCCTGCTTCTCCCTCTGTCTATGTCTCTGCCTCTCTCTCTCTCTCTCTCATGAATAAATAAAGTCTTAAAAAAAAAAAGATAGCTCATTCTTAGATTCATTTGTACGAATCTTTGTGAGGCTGGAACTCTTATTGCCCCACTGTGGATTGACAAGGCGGTTGGTACCTGCAGTAACGATCACAGTAGTATCTTTGTTCAGATACTTGTTTCTCAAGTCTCCTTAAAGTTTCAAACTTAAAAGATGCAAGATTAGTTTAGCCTGTATTTACCCTGTAAACAGTCTGGGCAGCTTTGCAGACCTCCAGCCACATCACAGGGATTGATTTGTGTTTGGGTGAAAGTTTATATGCAAACATCTTGTCAAGTAGGATCATTTAGAAAGAATGTGTTTGGATTGAGTTTGCTCGAGTAGTAGTTAACACTTTAATATCCTTTTCTATTTATGCAAATACCTAAATAAGATTTATGCATCATTCTCAAAATTGTAGCATTTTCTTTGTTCCGGAATGACTATACATCCGAATCCCAGCGTGGGCTTACAGCCCTGTCACGCTGATTGCACCCGGGTGGAAGTAACCGGATATTCGTAGAATGTATTCGGTTTATGTTGCGCCTCATCTTCTGTTTCTCTTTGTATTTTCTTCGTAGCATTGAGTCAGTGACGAGAAGGCCCAGTGCGTGTCCTCCTGCACCACTCCACACCCCTCTTACCTTATTCGTTCTGCGTTGTCCGTGGAAGCCGCTGAGAAGGCAGGACGACCGCGTGTGGTTTCGCTCAGGGGCTCGCAGCCCCCCACGTGTGAGAGGGGACGGCGCCGCGTGGCCTGTGGCCTTCTGCTGTGCCGGTGGGCCTGCCCAGAGCCTGGGGCGCGGCGCTGTGCGCTGCTCCTCGCCAACCGGCACGTGTTCCTGGCATCCTTCTTAACGGATGAGAGCAGGCTTGGCCTGTTAACGCATGGAATGGGTTTTCTGGATAGGTTTGCAAGGGCGAGAAGTGGTGGAGAACCTGTTCCAGGTGTCGGGGAGGGTCTGGGAAAGGACGAATGGAAGCGGGTGTGAAACAGGCCCCGGCAGACGACGGGGTGAAGCCCGGCCGTGTCTTCCTGCACGCGGCTTCCGAGCGTTACTGTACGACACACCAACGAGCTGCGTCTGCGGGCGATGCTGAGCCTGCTGGTGAGGGAGGGAGATGTGTGCAGAGGCTGACGATGACGCTCGGAGCGTCTGGGCCGTGCGCCCACGTGCGAGGGATGAGCCGCGTAAGTTGGAGCCGCGCTCCTGCTCTGGGCCGCGAGCTGGGCACGTGCCGGGGCCGCTGGCAGCTGGTGCCCCGCGGGCCGGGCGCCCTCAGCACCAGGAGCAGGGGCTGTGTTCACAGCTGTGATGGCTTGCAGCCTGTGTATTTGGGTATTTGGTCTCAGAGTTAGAGACCTGGTCCGCCTTGCTGCGCAGATCAGTGCTTGACTAAGCCAGGCGTCGTTGGAATAGGGTTCATCGTTGTTGGTTGAGCTGCCACCCTTTAGTTTTGCTTTGAAACTTGTCTCTAGAACTTTTAAGGGCGCTAACGTCATGTTTACTAAGTTTTCCTTTTAAAACCCAAATATTTTAACCACCTGCTGAGGATGCAGTAGTTCTAGAAGGGATATTAGATTTTTTTCTTCCCAGGACCAGGTGAGGGCTGCATTCCTAGCTTTGCTGTGGTTGAGGGGAATGCTTAAAAAAAAAGAAAAAAAAACTTACTGGAAAGAGAAGTAAGACTTCTCTAAGTAACAAGATATCAGAGGATGGAGATACTTTGCATCGTGACTTGACAGTTTTGGCCTCTCCGGAGTAGATGATAACACAGGCGTGGGCACGGTACAGAACTGGTATAAAGGGTTGTTCGAAGGACCTTCCCTTAGCCCCATCTAGTTGGTCATTTCTCTTATGATGTTGTAGTCGTAGAAGAAAGTAATGAAATCTGTGAACATGCTCTGTGAAAATGTCTAGAAATGTGCAAACTCGAAATAGATGCAGTCACATCAGAGATAGGCCTGGATGTAGACAAAAAGGTGAGATAAGGAAATGTTTCTTCTATGATTGGCACATGGGTGCAGTTCATTGACCCCAGTCGTGCCCTGTTTGCCGTTTCTATGGCAGTTGTTGCCTTTTAACTATCGTGGCTGCCTCTCCTGGGCTTTGAGCAGCCAAGGATAAGGTCAGTCCATCTTTGAACCCCCAGCAGCTTGCTCGGTGCTTGCAGTGAGTGAGTGTTGAGTGAACGAACCATTTGTCGTGCAAAATCGGGTCTCTGTGTTTGAGCCGAAGGAGCCATGTGTCACGTTGGGGAGGAGCCCACGGCTGGGGAGGCTGCTTGTGGAGTGACTGAGCAGCCTGGGTCTTCCTTCAACATGAAAACTCCTTCAGACGATCTCTCCCTCCCTGATCTTCATCGAGGCAGCGGTGTCTCATCCACACGCACGTGTAGTGACTTCTCAGAAGTTCGCGGGGTCTTGGCGACCTTGGAG